>NC_052355.1:22631838-22751845 GCF_009727055.1 Benincasa hispida | reverse complement strand
GCCTCGACCTGTGGAAAACTAAAGAAAATCTTTAAAGGAAGATGAGAAAATTTGAAAGAGGTTGAGGGTTCAACCCTCAACCTAACACCAACGCCTATCGTTTAGTGCCCAGTGCCTATCGTCTAGTATTCAACGTCTATCATCTAACATTCAACGGCTATCATCTAGCTCAATCATTTGGCAAACAATCTTGCTCTCAACGATCTCGCTGAGCTTTACTACACGATCGCATAGTGGAAGTACATGATGATGGCACGCTCGATGGCCTCTCGAGAGCTCTCTTTCCCTACTACACGATCGCCCACAAACTCCACACGATCGTTTAGCTATTACAATTAGACGATCGCCTTCTTAAAACTATACGATCGTCTACCTTTTACTATACGATCGTATACCAAATGCTACACGATCGCATAGTGGAAGTACACGATGAGGGCACGTTGCGATGGCCTCTCAAGAGCTCTCTTTCCTCACTACACGATCACTCACAAACTTCTACACGATCGCTTACCTATTACAAATAGACGATGGTCTTCTCAAAACCTATATGATCGCATACCTTTTACTGTACAATCGTATACCAAATGCTACACGATCGCATAGTGGAAGTATACGATGAGGCCACGCTTCGATGGCCTCTCGAGAGCTCTCTTTTCTCACTGCACGATCACCCACAAACTCCTACACGATCCGTTATCTATTACAAATAGACGATGGTCTTCTCAAAACCTACATGATAGCATACCTTTTACTATATGATCGTATATCAAATGTTCCACAATCGCTAAGCTTTACTACACGATCGTATAGTGGAAGTACATATGAGGGGCATGCTTCGATGGCCTCTCGAGAGCTCTCTTTCCTCACTACACGATCACCCACAAACTCCTACACGATCGCTTACCTATTACAAATAGACGGTGACTTCTCAAAACCTATACGATCGCATACCTTTTACTATACGATTGTCGAACTTCTTTAAAACAAATCCGAATCTCTAAAATGCTGCACGAGGGTTGAACCCTCATCCTCTTCTCAATTTCCTTTAGGTCGAGGGTCAAACCCTCGATCTCTTCTTTAATTTTCGACAGGTCGAGGGTTGAACCCCTGTCCTCTTCTTAGGTCAAGGTTCAAACTCTCAATCTCTTCTTTAATTTTCGATAGGTCGAAGGTGAACCCCCTCGACAAAATATTTTAAACTAACTCCCTGCCTCGAAATCTTTAAAACAATCATAGATTTCTAAATAGTTTCAAAACCACTACATTTCTCTAAATAGTTTTCGTAATCATAATATTAAAAAAATAAAATTAAAAAAAAATCTCCTACTTTGATCTATTATATTATCTTCTGTTCAAAACTAAAATGTCTTTCAACTTTTATAATATATATATATATATATATATATATATATATATATTCTAAAATGTACGGTTGACATATCAATTGTTCAAATGCCATTTTGAATATTTAAAAAGAACATGTCAAACTTTTTTATTTAAAATTATTGGGAAAACTATCGATTTATATTGATAAACTTTGAAGTTGTATCGATTAAAACCATGAATTCATAATTATATCAATTTAATTCTTCAATTTTTATAAATGTATCTATTTTTACTCTCCATAGCTTCCCATCATGTGAAACTTATAATTTTATTAATTAAACCTTTAAACTTTCATAAACAAACTAATTTGGATCCTCAATTAGGTTTTCTTTAAAAAAAATCATTCACGGATAAGTTCTAATCGTCAATTTGGTTAATTTGATATTTGAAGAAGTTTGTATATATGTAAGTATTGATGCAATGACGAGTTTCATAGGTAATCTTATTAAATGATCTAAATAGATTCATTTATGTAAGTTCAAAGTTTAAATTAATACAATTATTAATAGATTATTTTAATTGATGCAATAATTGATATTTTTCTAAATTTCTGTTACAAAATTAAGAATTTTATAAAACAAAATGAGAAACAAAAGTTGGTATAGGTTTTTAATAAACTCATTTGTTTACGATTTCTATTACAAAATTAAGAATTTTTTTAAGAAATGAGCAAAAGTTGGTATAGGTTTTCAATAAACTCATTTGTTTAGTTGTTTCCCCTCAAAATTAAAAGCAAAATAAAATGAGTATTTCCAAATAAGCTTTAAAACATTCATATGAGGCTATAGATGTAAAATTTAGAGGAAGGAAGAGAAGAAAAAAGAAATAAAAAGAAGCGATTTAGCATAAAAAAAAAAACACTAAAGTTAAAATATTCCCATACTTTGAAATTTATCCAATTTTAATTCTTGTATTTTTAATAATTTATTTTGAATTTTATACTAATATAATAATTTATGAATATGTCTTTAAAATTTGTAATAAAAATGGTATTAAATAACAAATATATATATTTTTTAAAATCACCAATAAACTAACATTCGAAATTAAAATTAAATAAATTTTAAATTATAGGATTAAAATAGTATTTTTATTAGGTAGAGAGAGAGTGTGGGAATGAGAGAGGGGAGGGCAAAAGGGTCAGAGAAATGAGAAGGATTTATTTTTCTATATGCAAAATAATAATAATAATGTATCTTAAAGTATCCAATAATATTGCGACACGTATGTCTAGCAAAGGAATTACAACAGCTAAGTTTTTCTTTAGCCAATATTTAAAATGTTGCTAAATTAAATATATAATCTTGTCCCTTGTCTTCTAATTCAAGTTTCAATCAAAGTCCCCTCTATCAAGATATTAAAAATTCATTGACAAAAACAAATGATATAATGCCAAAGGAAAAAAGACATTTAATTATCTTAACTCGAAACACCACGCATAAATTAATTCTCTCATTTTTACATAATTTGATTTTTAAAAAGAAATTTAAATATTTGACAACCACTTAAAATAATTTTTAAAATATTTTCAAAGGTATTGTAATTAGAATGTAGAGTGGGAGAACTGAACCTCTGACCTTAAAATCAATAGTATAAGCACTATTCTAGTTAAGCTATGCTCACGTTGACTTTGAAAGTGTATTTTAAATAATTCTTTATCAGTAGAGTTTAAATAAAAACGACTTTTTTTTAAATAGATTTTTTTTTCTAATCAATTCAAACGGATTCTACCCGACTTGAAATGAGTCGTTGTAAAAAGTTCAAAGAAATACAATTTAAGATCTAATGCATGGTTAATGTCGTATGGTTAAATGATAGATTTTGCCTATAAGTTTTTCCTTTTTAATCTACATTCCATAAATAGTTTCTAATAAGTAATAAATTTACAAAATTATAATTTTTTTGTAATGACATTTATTGTCATTAATTCAGTCGATTTAGAACTTGTGTAACATTGCCATATGAACTACATGGTGAATTGATTTAATTTTTTTTTAAAAAAATTGATGCACGGATTAAAATGATAAGTCCTATTCTATAAATTTTTTACATTGTATTTTTAATTCAGCCTATATACTGTAAAAAAATTTGGGTAAACTATGGCACTATTTCGTTATCATTTTGTTTTTTTTTATTTTTTTTTTTAATTAAGCGTATAGATATTACTTCCAGTTTCAAATTTATTCATTTGTTATCTACCTTTTACCAATAGTTTAGAAAACTTAAGCCAAATTTTGAGAACTAAAAAAGGTAGCTTTCAGAAATTATTATTGTGGTTGTACTTAAGAAAAATGCAAATTATAGTAAGAAATGTGGATGATATAGACTTAATTTTCAAAAGCAAAAATAAAACTAAAAATGGTTACCAAATGGGACCTATACTTTTTGTTTTTGAGATTTAGAGTTAGTTGTCTATTTGGTCTCTCAAGTTTCAAAGGGAACACTTTTATATATACAGTGTCTTAGGTTTAAAAAATTGTTAAATCTTGTTTTTGAACAAATGATGTAAGAAATTATGACTAGACGACAATTAACTAATAGTCAAATAAGTTCAAGAACTATTGTGGATATTTTTTTTTTCAAACTTTAATGTAAAAATGTGTATATTTTGAAAGTTTAAGGACAAAATGAACACTTACTTTCAAATCTCAAGGACCAAAAGTTTGTTTTTCAAAAAAAAAAAAAAAAAAAAAAAGACAAAATGCACTTTTGGTCTCTAAGGTTTGAAATTGATGTCTATTTGATCCCTGAAATTTTAAAATGAGTACTTTAGTCCCGGGGTTTGAGAAATGGTTCTAAATGGTCCCTAATGGTAAAATGATATAAAGTAGTAAAGTATACCAAATCAATTAGTGAACTCATCTTTTTAGCAGTCACATCATTTTATTGTTAGTCAACTAACCGTGCAAGTAACTTTAGGGATCATTTAGAATTGGTGCAGTCATAATAGGATTGCTTTTGATTGCACTTATTTAGAATTACGAATATTTCACATTTATTGTTACTGTTGCTTATACTTTGACCCTAACAGTAATTGTAATGATAAAGGTAAATGTCTAAAAAATTAATTATTTTCATATGTTACAGTAACAATATCTATAAAATAACAGTAAAACTAGTGGATTTCACATAATATTAAGATACAATCAAATTGAACACCATTTATTATTCAATTAGTTGCATGGTTTGATTATAGATTTAAAATCAGTAAATAACATAATCAATTGGAATCCATTTTATAAATTATCATTAATGTATTACGTTTTATGTGCGATAGACATAGTCGCAACCTCAAAATTTAATTAATGGGGCGATTTATTTTTGTTATTATTATTTTGCAATTTTGGTAATGGAGGAGTTTCGTTTAAATATGAAATGAATAATGGGAATTAATTGCATTGACTAATACAAAATAGGAAATAAAATTTTAATACGAAAAAAAAAGGGAAAAGAAAAACGGAATTAAGACATCTATAACTTGTGTGTTTGGACGCCAGGGTCCCCACCGCGCCGTTTGGTTTGATTAAAATTCCACAAATAACAAAAGAAAATAAGTTTGTCAAAGAAAAAAATTAAAATAAAATAAAAGCAGCTTTATTAATTATTTATTTATTAAAATTTGGTAACCCGTGCCCTTTAACTTGCGACTAGCACGGCTTATTAGTCCATAAATAAATAAATTAATAATTAATTAAATGACAAGTTTAGCCCTGGCCTAATATTTTTATGGGCTTTGAAAACTGTACAAGTTACCATAGATTTATCGGTAGTTTAATTTCAAAAAAATATCTACGTTTAAATCATATTTTAATCTTTCAACTTTGAATTTTGTTCTATTTTAGTATTTAAATTTTTAAAAACATTCGTTTTAATCTCTAAATTTTTAAAAAATATTTATTTTAATTTTTACTATTAAAATTATGTTAACTTTTTA
Organism: Benincasa hispida; assembly: GCF_009727055.1. Lineage (NCBI taxonomy): Eukaryota > Viridiplantae > Streptophyta > Magnoliopsida > Cucurbitales > Cucurbitaceae > Benincasa > Benincasa hispida. Next base: position 22,746,525 of record NC_052355.1, on the reverse strand, counting down.
ATAGAAATGTGAACGAGTTTCTATTTTTGATGACTAGGCTCTAGATGTATTATGCAATATGAAGGTGAAGTAAAATATCAACAATCAACACGCCAAAATACTGAATAACCAAAATTTTGAACCAAAAATATTTTTTAATTTCTCTCGCTTTATCACCTTATTCAGAATTGAAACTCTAGATTTTTTTAGCATAGCTAGCTTATTTGGTAGACTAGTCAACTCACCATTTTGTTATAGAGTTAAACAAAATCGTAATGCAGTAGGGACCAAAATAAGCATTTTTTTAAAAAAATTTAAGGGACGAAAATGAACATATTTTAAAGTTTAGGGACCAAAATAAAACAATGTTCAAAGTAAAGGGACTAAAACGAACATTTTTAAAAGTTTAGGAACCACATTAGAACATTATTCAAAGTTTAGGGACCAAAATAAATATTTAAGGAAAATTTTACAAAATGACCCACAACCCAAAAACTTTTCTACCACTGACATTTTCCCCATGCGAAATTTCAAAATTACCCCTAGTTTTTAAAAAGCTTTCAGACCGTTTGGTTACGAATACTTTAAGCGAACATTTAGATATTACTAAGTGATCAGATAGAGATTACTAAGCAATCGTATAGAGAACACTAAGTGATCATTTAGCTAAATGTTACGCGATCGTTTAGATATCTATTATGCGATCGTTTAGCTAACTGTTACGCGATCATTTAGTTTTTGTTATACGATCGTTGAGATAGATTACGCGATCGTTTAGATATCTGTTATGCAATCGTATAGTTTTTGTTAAACGATTGTTTTGGTTTTGTTATGCGATCGTACAGAGAATACTAAGCGATCGTTTAGCTAACTGTTACGCGATCATTTAGATATCCATTATGCAATCGTTTGGCTAACTATTACGCGATCGTTTAGTTTTTGTTATATGATGGTTGAGATATCTCTTATGCGATCGTTTAGATATCTGTTATGCGATTATATAGTTTTTGTTAAATGATTGTTTAGGTTTTGTTGTGTGATCATTTAGATTTTGTTATGCAATAGTTTAGATTTTGTTATGCGATCGTTTAGATAAATTTATGCTAAATTTGTAGAATACAATTGGTGTTGTACATTTAACTAAGCAAATAAATAACTAAGTGCATTTGATAAATTTATGCTAAAATTACATATTGTACAGTATAATTGGTGTTATACAAAATATAATTGGTGCTAAAGTTACATATTGTACAGTATAATTGGTGTATAGAATATAATTGGTGTTAAAATTACATATTGTATAGTATAAATTTGTACAGTATAATTGGTGCTAAAATTACATATTGTATAGTATAATTGGTGTTGTACAGAAAAAAACGAAGCGAAAATTACATATTGTTTAGTCTAGATGGGTCAGTGCCAGGTGTTATCAACGTTTGTCTGTACGTTTTCTTGTTATGTTCTCTTTGACCATATCATGTATGCCTGTGTATTTTTCATGGCTTCTCTCCAATTGAAGTTATCCTGACGGTTTGACGTCAACCTACACTTACTACCTTTTGTAGTAGTAGAATTGGTTCAAAATCTCCAACATCTCCAACCCATTCTTGACTGTGTCCGACTGGGAAGATTGGTTCAGTGTAAGCAGCAAGCACACATTCAACTGTAAACCATTTTGCACATAATGTTTGAACATTAATGTTTCTCAGGGTCACTACAGATGTTACATGGGAGTATGAGATCATGAGGCAATTAAACTCCATACACGTACATGTCCGAGAACGAAGATCAACTAACCCCCTCCCAAATATCCATTGTCCACATTAATTATATGCATATCCACCGGAAAAACACGATATGTTCTAGACATCAATTCTGATTCCTTAAGAATACTCATTGCATAATCAGTTACAATGTTTGTGCATGCCATTGCGTGTGTATGTCAGATATAGAACATACCTTATAGACACTTGCGGATATGCTCTAATAGCTCTGTGATTGGTAGTTCTCGGACATCTTTCAACACTTCATTGAGGCATTTTACAATATTTGTCGTCATCTTGTCATACCTACAATGGACTTGATAAATCCTTGCCCACCGTTGTAATCCAACCTCCTCAAGATCGGCCGTCATACCAGGATATTGGTGGAGCTTAGCTCAATACATATGAAACTCAGACATTCTATGTTTTCGCTGCTAGGTAGAAATGTGGGATTATGTCCTTATTCTTGAATTTGTTCACCAAATTGTTCCGAATATGGTATATACACAGGGCATGAAATGCATCAGGGAATATCTTTGCAATAGCATTTTCAATTGAGATGTAACAATATGATATAATCACTTGATTCGGTCATCCCCCAAGCTACATGGCTCAATATGATCATCAAGTGAAGACATGGTATGAATTGGATTGGGTTGATCGGTTGGATTGAAATGTTGGTGTACTCCATGACTTTCACAAGGTATAACTGATACAAATAACGACATCCGGGATGCCTCACTGCCTTCTAAAAAGAAGCTAAGATCTTCATTGTCGACTATGTCAATTGGGGGAGCTGGGACCAATAGATTGTAGCAACATTTGATGTGTATATCAAACATATCCCGATCGATATTCAGTCATTGGTGCATCATACTCACTAATTCACTGACTGTTATATCATTTCTGACTTTCAGACCTTTCATATGACCACCAACATAATTTCTTCCAGACTCATCTCAATCCCCATCAAATCATACAAAGATGCAAAGTAGTGTCATTGATCTACAATTTGATAAACAAATCATTGATAAGTGAACGATCGTGTATAAATTACGATGTGATCGTGTATAAATTACTACGTGATCGTGTATAAATTACTATGCGATCATGTATAAATTACTACACGATCATGTAGTAAACGATTGCATAGTAATATCTAAATGATTGCATAATAATGTATAAACGATCGCATAGTAATGTATAAACGATCGTATTGTATAAATTAATACACAATTGTTTATAAATTACTATGCAATCGTATATAAATTACTACACGATCGTGTAGTAAACAATTGCATAGTAATATATAAATGATCGCATAGTGATGTATTAACGATTGTGTATATATTACTAAACGATCGTTTATAATTTACTAAATGATCGTGTATAAATTACTATACGATCGTTTATAATTTACTATACGATCGTGTATAATTTACTATACGATCCTTTATAATTTACTATACGATCGTATTATAATTTATGAACGATCGTATAGTAATTTATACACGATCACATAGTAAACGATTACATAGTAATGTATAAACGATCGCATAGTAATGTATAAATTATCGTCTAGTAATTTATTGCTAAACGACACTTATTATGAAAGCGATCTGGGAGAAGAAATCATACATTGAATGAAGGGCTGAGGAAATTGTTGAAGGAGGAAGAAATGTGGACTGAATCCGGCGATGAAAGCTATGAGAGAATCTGAAGATGTTGGGCTGAAACTCTAAGAAAAAGCTATGAGAGAATAATGAGAGAATTTCGTGGGGAGGTGGTCGACAGAAAGTGAATAAATGTTTTGGTGGAATGTTGGTGGTGTATTGAATGCACATTGAATGAAGGGCTGAAGAAATCGTAGAAGGAAGAAGAAATGTGGTGCGATTTGAAGGCTGAAGAAAATGGGGGGTGATTTTGAAATTTCGCATGGGGAAAAGATAAGTGGTAGAAAAATTTTTAAGAAGTCACTGGTAGAAAAGTTTTTGAGTTTTGGGTCATTTTGTGAAATTTTCTAATATTTAAACTAAAAAAATAAACTAATTAAACATAAATTTAAATATTTAATAGTGTTGAATTTTGAAAAATATCTAATAAGTTGAAAGCTCAAGAAATTGTTAGAAAATTTTAAATTTCAATTTCAAGGATCTATTACTGAAAGTTTTAAGTCTCAATTGAAAATCATTTCAATTTTGACCATCAATATTTTTTTGAAAAAATAAAAACTATACATATTTTACCATTGTTTTTTGTTTTTAAATCACGGAAATTCAAAAACCCGTATGATTATTATTTTTAGACTTATGTTTTCTTAAAAGAAAGTTAGATATGTAAAGGAAAAAATGTTAGAGAAAATAAATTATATGTGGAAAAATTAGAGAGAATAACCGTAGAAAAAAATTTAGTGAGAGAAAGCTAGATAGAGAGAATAATGTTAGAGAAAATATTGGTTAGAGAGAGAAAATGAAATGATAGAAAGAGAGAAAAGTTAAAGTTAGAGCAATAGGTTAATTAATTAAAGAGAGAATTTTAGTTAAAGAATTTAAAAAAAAAGTTATTTAGAGAAAATTAAAGAAATATTACTGGAGCTCATATGTACATGGATTGGATTAGATTGGATTGAGAGTGTTTTTTTTGGACTAACTTTAAAAGAAACAATATTAAAAATCGTTAAAAAAGTAGTTAAATTTTAATCAAAGAGAAATATAAATACTCATTTTATTATTGTATATGTAATTCAAGTTGGGTTAGATCAATCCGATTTTTATTTTTGCTATCTCGAGACCCAACCTAACCCAACAAAAATTAAAAAAAAGTTCAACCTAATCCAATCCAAGAACAAAACTAACTCAACCTAATCCTTATAATTTGGGTTGGGTAGTCCGATTTGTTCGGATTATCGGATTTTTTGAACACCTAATTAGAGTGGAAAAAATCATAGAAATCTAAATATATATTAAATAAAGAGTTTTAATTAGAGCAAGGGAAAGAAAATATGTATCATATAAATAAATGACAGAGGTAATTAGAGAATGAGAAAAATATAGGTTTAAATTCTATTTTGGTCCTTAAATTTTTGAAACTTGTTCATTTTGGTCCTTAAACTTTAAAAACGTCTATTCTAGTCCCCAAACTTTTAAAATAGTGCTTATTTTGGTTTTTGGCTATTAACATTCTGTTAACTCTTAAACAAAATAATTACATGTCTTGTATTTTTAGATGGCTAGGCTGCCAAATAAGTTAGTCAAGATAAAAAATGTAAGGTTTCAAAAGCTATTTTGTTTTCAAGATTTTGGCCGTTCAATATTTTGGCGTGTTGGTTGTTTTACTTCACTTTCATTTTACTCAATACATGTTAGATGTAATTTCATCAAAGAATTAACAAAATCTTAATAGTAGAGACTAAAATAAATGCTTTCTAAAAATTTAGGGACGAAAACGGTAGTTTTTTGAAAATTCAGAAACCAACGTAGAATAAGATTCAAAGTTGAAAAGATAAAGAAGAAGCGGCTGCAATAATTTCTGAGTCTTCTATGTTCAATAAAAGAGGAAAGCAAAACATAGAGAAAAGGAAAACCCTAACACGTGTCACAATAGAAAAAAGCCAAAATATAGTATAATAATACCCAAGATTATAATTGCAAAATAATATAAAATAAATAATTTAACAAAAATTTAAGGACCAAAATAAAATAACAACTAAAAATATATTATAAAGATATAAACTTTAGAGAGAGGAAACAAACGTTAAGGATAGAAACATAAAAACACAAACGATATAAATTTTGGAGAGATGGTTGACTTTAAAATTAGAGTAAAAGACACGTTTGAGAAAGAAAAATAGATTAAGGAAGGAATTAACACTCTAGAAATGTGAGAGGAAAAATATTTGAAAAAAAATTAAGATATTAAAGAGACAAGATATATGTTAGATAGAGAATATTAATTAGTGAAATAAAAAAACACAATTTTTAAGAGAAATTTCTTTAATGAGAGAAATTTATATATGTTAAGAGAAATTGAAAAGAAAAGTTACAATGAAAATTTAATTGTAAGAAGTTCCCAAGATTTTTCTATTTAGTTTTAATATTTTCACAACTTTTTTAGAGAGATAAAAGTGAATTAGATATATTCGAATTTGAATAGAAATAAAAGTTTTAGAAAAAGAATATATATATATATATTCTTTTATTTTTAGAGAAAAAAGTTAGGAAAAAAAAGAGGAAGAATAAAAACGTCAGAAAGGAAAAACAAGATTTTGAAAAATAAATTTTTTTTTTTGAGATAATATAAAAATTTGTTTTTTAACACTATAGATATAGATTATTATTTTAAATGATAAAATTATTGAAAATATTTTTAAGTATAGCAAAATTTTGATGTTTATCAATAATAGACCGCAATAGATAATTATTATTGATATTGATAGATGTCGATCAAACCACAATAGACTGTAATATTTTATTATATTTTAAATAAATTGCTCATTTACTTTATTTAAATATATAATATATATATATATATATATATATATATATATATATATATATATTATATATATATATATATATATATATATATATTTTGATATTTTACCCACAATTTCAAGAATGCTTTTGAAAAACAAAACAGATTGAGTTTCAATATTTTTTAAATAAAAGAATAAAACAAGTAAAAAATCTTTAGATTTTTTTTTAATTAAAAAAACTTAGAGCCATATTACTCACAATCCTAAAGTTTTTTTTTTAAAAAATTGAATTCAAAGGTTTCGTTTAATAATGCTACTTGAATTACAGTGGTCAGAATATTAGTTGCTTATTTTTTCCGGTAACTTAAATTAATTTATTAGTTATTATAAAAATTGAATTATTATGCACAATCGGAGAATTCTAAATAACATACTTCTATTTCATTCCATAACTAATATATATATTTTTAGTTTGTAATAATTAATTTTTAATTTTCATACATTATTTTTTTGATAAATATATCATAAACTATTTTTTTTTACATCACAATATTCGTTTTTCTTTTTGGAGAAAAAATTTCTAAATTCATATGAAGTGACAAAGTTGATAGAAATGTTACATGAATGGAAAATGACACAAAAACGATGAAATAGCTATTATACATTATATTTGTCAAAGTCACCACTTTATTTCTTGACATTCATAAATTCAAGCGACGTTACACGAAAAATGATATGTCAATGTTATTATAGATGTTACTCATACGTAAATAATATTTGATACCATAATTATCATTATGATAAATATACAAAATCATGAGTGTTAGATGTATTTAAATAATAATATGTTTAATTAAAATATGAACTATGTATGTAGATTAATAATTTATCATATTAGGTTATTTTATTAGATTGGACCCTATTATGTGATCTAATTAATTAAAGCCTAGATTCGTAATTGAGTATGGACTTAATGGATAGAAGCCCATTCCTAGTTAATTAGTGTTTAATGAGAACTCTAATTGAACTAGTATATAAAGAGACCTTAGACTATGGTCCCGATATACCAAAACAATAAGCACCCAATCTTTCTTGAATCCCATCTAGAGAGAGATCCCACTAAGTGCATTCGGAGTTTTGGTTGAGGAAGACCATAGTCAAGGTATTCATCAATTTTACAATGGAATCCAGTATGTTATTCTTGACAATTTGACATGAATGATCCTAGGGTTTATCTATTCAATAGAGATAGAATTTATGCTAACAATGAGAACATGGTTTCTTTTTCAAAGTTGGAGTGTTTAAAAAAAAAAACGTTTTTTTTTCTTTGAAAGATATTGTAATTAAAGTGTGAGGCAGAGGAATTGAATCTCAAACTACAAAGTTGATAGTATAAATAATATACTAGTTGAGTTACGCTTTTGTTGGCATTAAAAAAAAAACGTTCGTAATAAACAAATTCGAACATTAATTGTTAACTCCGTGCTAATTAATTTGTCATATTCTTTGAAGTCAGATGTATTCCATCGAACAATGTTTATACTAAAAATTAGTTGACTAATTAATTTGAAATACAAATAAGTTTAACGAAGTATTCTTTAATTTAAACTTTTTTTTTTTTTTTTTTTTTTATTTCCCTTAACTCGTATTCTTTCTCTAGAAAAAACTGAAAAAAAAATGATTCTTTGTTAAAAAAATATTTGAAAATAATTAGCACATATGCTAACAAGGGAGCACTTGATAACAATTAGGACCCATGTAATAATTGTTGTAAAATTGAGGAGCAACGGATATGGATAAAATATAATATAATAATACATAAATATAATAATAATAATAAATATAACATAATATAATAATAAAATAAAATAACTAAAATTATAAAATAAAATAACTAGAGTTATGAAATTTTAATAATATGAAAATTTAGTGAAAATTTGAAGTAGATTTCTTACCAATGTGTATAATTTTAAGATCCATAAAAAACCACTATTTATATGCAAAGTGACAAGTAGAATGTGGTCTTATATGGACACCAAACATGAATAACTACAAGATACATGGATAATACGGAGATTGTCACATGGCTTTTAGGACACTAAGCAATGAAATATGCCTTGTTAAAAGCCTACTAGAAAAAACCCAATGGGAAAAAACCTTAGTGAAGGAAAAAGAGTACATATTTCATATAATATATACTTATAAAAGAATACAATATATTTACTCCCCCCATGAAAATATCACTTAAGATCTCCGAGTCACCGCATTCCAATATTGTGCACCATTTTTTTAAAAGTTAGGGTAGGTAATGCCTTTGTAAATAAGTCTTCCAAGTTATTCTTCGAACAAATTTGTTGTATAGTGATGTCACTATTTTCTTCAAGATTATGAGTGTAGAAAAGTTCGATGAAATATGCTTTGTTTTATCTCCTTTAATATATCCTTATTTGATTTGGGTTACGCAAGCTGTACTATCTTCGTACAATATTTTTATTATTGGAAGATTTTTATTAGAAGACAAGCCACATGTTTCACGAATGTGCTGCGTCATTGATCTTACCTATACACATTCTCGACTAGCCTCGTGAATTGCAAGAACTTAAGCATAATTTGTGGAAGTGGCTGTTATGGCCTGTTTCACCGATCGCCATGATATAGCAGTTCCTCCACATGTGAACAGATAGCCTGTTGGAGATCTAGCTTTGTGTGGATAAGATAAATATCCAGAATCTGCACAACTAACTATCAAAATTTTATTTATTTGAATAAAACAAACCCATATTGATTGCTCCTCTAAGATAATGAAGTATATGTTTAATTCTGTTCCAATGTCTTTTTGTAGAAGAAAAACTATATCTAGCTAATAAATTTACTGAAAATGCAATATTTTGTCTTATATTATTAGCAAGATACATAAGTGCACCAATTGCACTAAGATATGATACTTTAGGTCCAAGAAGTTCTTCATTATCGTCTCAAAGTTGAAATATATCTTTCTTTATATCCAATGAATAGACTTCCATTGGAATATTTAATGGATGTGCTTTATCCATATAAAATATTTTCAAAATTTTTCATGTATAAGTTGTTTGATAAATAAATATTCCATATGCTAAATACTTAATTTTCAAACCAAGGAAAAATTTTGTTTTTTCGGGATATTTCATCTCAAATTCTTACTTAAGATATTTTATTGCCTTTAAAAGCTCTTAAGAAGTTCCAATTATATTCAAGCCATCAACATATACAGTTGTAATAGCAAATCTTGATTGTGATTTCTTTATAAAAACATACAGACATATTGGATTATTTTGATGTCCTTCTTTCAATAAATATCCATTCAGGGATTGTACCACATTCGTCCAAAAAACACTTAAGTTGACGTCACATTCTCATCCAGGTTAAGAGGGTAATTTGGGAGGGGTGTAACACTTAAATTGACGGTTTACGGAACACCTGCTACTTGGGGATATAGCCGGACTATTGAGCATTGCTAACCTAGTTTTATGAGTATGCGTGAGCAATGAGAGGTAATAAAATTATTTTATCACTTAGACATCGTAGGTTAAAATCTAATTATAATCATTATACTTGGATAATTCACCTAGACTTAGGATGTTTTAGCCAGCATATACCTAAGTAAAGAAATATACCCTATCTATTAGAACATTTCAATGAGAGATTAACATTATATACGATATATTTTTTTTAGCTCTTACATCCCTAAGAATTCACACGTGAGATCTATGCTCGGCTTTGTGTTACTTTTACTGTGACTGCTCAATTCGAAAAGTGTTTGCATGGGTCAATAACAAGGTGAATTGGAGAAGTTTTTCATAGTAAGTGGGTGAAGGAAATAAATTCAACGAATTCAAATAAGAAAATTATCCCACCACACCTGAGAAAATAAACCAAGGGGTTAAACATGTAATTCTGTAATCGATCTACATGTCAAAATTGTTGCACATTCACGTACACCCTGGCTGTTGTATCGGTCAAGTTTATCTCTTCTTCTCTCACCAATCTTACTACAATTAGGCTATAATACTCCACAATAATTGAAAGAATTCCATTAGAGGTAATAGCTTTCAACCTATCCATAATGGCCTAAACCTTCAATATAAAGGGATCATATTGCCGACATGTTAAAAGTTAGTGCAAACTTATTTTGCAAGTTATTAATTAAATTAGTTTTTTTCATTAATTGAAGCTAATGGATTTTATTTAGGGTTGTGCCTCCTAAATTAGAGGATGGTGAAATAATAGTTTAGTGGATTGATTAAGGGAGATTTTCTAGATTAGTGAAAGAAATTTAAGGATAATGCATTAGAGGGTAGTTTCTTATTTTTCCTATAAATACTTTTGTTGTTTCCACTTCAATGAAGGTAAAACTCCGTTGAAATACTTGACCCTCCGTATAATATTTTCTCTCTTGTTTCCACCTTTTGTTCTTTTCAATTTGTTGTTTTTCGTTAAATGGTTTCAGATCATTTGGGTTCTTTATTTTATGTTTGAGTTTAAATACTCAGTGAAGATGAACAGTGGAAACAACATTTGTGTAGACAAGTTACTGGTGATAATTATAGCTATTGGAGGTTATGTTTAGAAGCTTTTCTTCAAGGACAAGATTTGTGGGATCTTGTTTCCAATGATGATTCAATTCCAGAAGATACTCTAGAGAATGCTAAGGCATGAAGAAAGTGGAAGGTCGAGTTGAAAGGACCGGTGAAGGTTCACAGCAGAAGGGGATTGATCTCAATGTTACAATTTTTACAGAATCTTAATTTTACAAAAATAAAAAAATTATGCATTTCAATAAAATTTATAGCATGCAAATTCATAGAAGATTTTGGGGATGAAGAACGTTTACCCTTGTAGCCAATATTCTTCGCGAATTCCTTTGATCCGGTCACAAATACTTTGATCAAGACAAAACAATCTCCAAAATCAAAATCCCAAATGGCCACCACCACAAATGGAACCTCCTATATTCTTTGTTAGGGTTTGAGAATTTAGGAGTTGTGGGCTCTGAATTTTGGGAAGAGGGAGGAGAGGATGAGAGGGAGAAGAAACACACTTTTTTTCTTTGTAAATTTTCGGGATTTTTTCAAAGAACTCTCACTGACCTTCTGCATCAAAAGAGAGACCAATCATATGTTCCCCATTCAACACCACGATGGATGGAGCAGAAAAGTAGTGAGGGAGTTATTTTCATAACTCCATCATTTAATTTAATTCAAAATTAAATTAAATAAAAATATATAAATATAATAACTAACTTATTATATGTATATATAATTATATCTTATATCAAATATAACATATAATCTATAGTTTTTATACTTTATCAAATACAATATAACCTATAGTTTGCATTTCTCTAAATTAATCATGATTTTTAGTATAAATCACATTTACACTAAATTATACGAATCTCCTCCATATAATTAGTATTTGAATCAAATTCAAATATTTAATTCATTTCAAAATAAACTTTATATTATAATGCATCAAATACCATATTAATTATATCATATATAATTAACTTAATTAATTATATCACATATAATTAATTCCCTCAATTAATTGAACAATTCAAATTAGTCCAAAATTAATTTTCAATAATTCCTATTTAGCTACAGAGGGGACCTTATGGACTTGTAATTTGAAGCTCCAATGGTACTTGGATAATTAATTAAACTCTTTAATTAAATTATTCAATATCCATTAACTATCGGTCACTCCACTAAAGATTGATAACTGCACTTTTCGTACAACAAATATATTTCTGTGTCTATTGGATATAACTAATCAACAATGTGATGACCCTTCACAAATTACTCGTAAGTACAATTGAGCCTTTGCCACTGTAGTTATATCTAACTCCTTAAGTACCATTGATCCCTCTAATGAACAATAAGTCATAGTTCAACTATGACCAAGTCCCTCTCGGGCCAAGAGAAGGTGTGGCCACATTGTTCAAGCTCTGGAATCAGTCCTTAGGGGAGAAATTTATCTACTCATCCCGACATCAGGGAAGGAGTGAATTCTGTCTTGTGTAGTTGTGTTCCCAGCTCCCCAATCAAACAAATCCCCAAAATGGTAGGTATTTTCGGTTAGTGATCTGGTCATTCTCACCCATATAAATCAAAGGATCACCTTCATAGGTAGGAGTTCACAACTCACTCAGGATTCAAGTTATGTTACCTATGGTCATCCTGGTGAAATGTAAGTCTTTATTATTAACGGTGTTATATAATAAGACTAATCATTTCGTGGTCCTATCTTATACAAACTCTTTGTATTGGATACCCCCGCTCGCCTGTCTTTACATGAATGATCAGGATCATATCATTTGTAGCACTTTACAATACTTGTAACATCTACAAAGTGGGTCATATCCATAGTGTCACCAGGATAAGGTGCCCAGCCTTATTCATCTACTACAGACCGTTTAGGTTATCATTTAAACATGATCCACTTGTATGTCTCTACATACATGTTGAAATTACATAAGATAACCTAGGATATTAGTTTATTGGATTGAGTGTATGCTCATAAAATAACAATTATTTTATTAATAACAATTTTTTTATATAATGTTTACAAACTACCAGAATACAAGAGAGATTTAGAACACAAGTGTGGCAAAGCTTTATTTTCTTTGTGAACCTTTATCAGCAATGAGTATATAGAACATGTTCGTGATGAGAATGCTCCAAAAAAGGAGCCTATTAACGATGGTCATTTGTGTCATTATCTTATTCATAGACTACGAAAGGAGTTTATGCTATTTATTTCCTCGATACAAGGTTTGGTAAATGTAAGCCCTTGTTCTCTTTTTCCTTTACTTAAGTTTAAGGTTCACTAAACAATAACTCGAGCCAAGATACTTAATGCTTATGGTTGGGCGCATGGAAAACGAATGTCTAAGGTTGGAAATTTGAGTATTGGATGCATGACTAAGAGAATATTGAGGTTGGAAATTTTACTAAGTGTTTAATAGGGGAAGGTAGGAGATGAAGCTGCGTAGCATGTGTTACACAACACACAATCAAGTTCAACACATTTTCATTGCTTAGCTGTGGACGCATGACCTAAGGAAAATATCTATGGACACAAAGCCTGGGTAAAATAACGTTGGATGCATGAAAAAGAAAACCTTACCTTAGGTGCATACCTTTAAAAAGAAAGGGAAATGTTTATTTGATTAGAAGGGATACGATGAAGGAGATTGTGTTGGACGCATAGTATGTTGTAGGATTACAATGGATGCATCCTGGTGCCCTGTGTGTTCAGAAAGTGAGGAGGAGAAGGGTAAAATGTATCTCTATGTGTTCACTTGGTTGCTACATGAGAGAGATAAGGATAAGTTGACGATTGGAGCCAAATAAGTAAAGTTTAGAAGTAGGAAGTGGTTAAATTAGAGAAAAGTTGACTAAGTCTAAGTTGGAGGTGGCTGTTTTTGAAGTGAAGAGAACAAAAAAAAAAAAAAAAAAAAAATTGTTGTAGTCACCTCAAAAGGGAGAGGTATATGTGGAGTAATTTAGGGATAAATCCTAATAGAGGGTGGGAGTAGGAGTTGGCAAAACCAGAATCAAGGAAATAATTTGGTTGGTCAGACGCATGGTATATAAAAGGGGAGAGAGCTTGAAGTTGGTGTGAAGAATTCCTTCAGGCAATCTTTGAAATTTTTTAGCCTAAGTAGAGAAAGTCGAATGAAGAAAGAGATCTTGGGCTGCCATGAGAAGATTCAATCGGATAAGTGAGTTTTGAAGGAAATTTTGTGGCTTGTATGGAGTTCGTTCACGATTGTATTAAGAAGAAGAAGTTGTGGTTCGTGCTTCCATTTTATTCGAGCAAAGTTGAATTTTCTTTGGGGATATTCAAGATAAATGAGTAAGGAAGAAGATCATGGGTTGCCATGAAGAGTGGAGGCTGGAAAAATTGGAATCCTTGATGGGAAGTGAAGGTGTTAGTGAAAAGAGGTTGACTAGAGGTTGAAGAAAAAGGTTGACCATCACCCAGTGCTGCACATGCCTCATGCATCATCATCGCCCACGTGCGCATCCTCGTACGTCGCTTGATGGATGCTCTGCAGTTGCGCGCACATATGCTTGATCAATGCCCTTAGTTCATGTCCGCTTGTTTGCACGTGTACCGTGTGCATCGCATGCTTCACGTGTGCCTCAACCTAGTGTAGCGCCCGTCTGTCTCCATGTCTCCAATGCATAACATCACCCATCAGCACCCTCAACACCCCACAAGGCATGCCAATGCCTTGTTGCTACCCAATCCGTGCACTAACTCTCCCAATTGGCGATCTTCTGGCATGTTGTGGCTATTTAAATATTTTTTTAGCTTTTCTCAAGACCAATTTGGTATATTTATGGTATTTAGACCTACATTGAATTAATTTAAGTAAATTTGGATTTTAAGGTAATTTTGGAATAATTTGGATGAAGTTGGAAGTTAGAGAAGCTAGGGATCTAAGGCGAGTCTAGGAAGGCTTAGAGGCAGAGAAATTCTTGCCTGTGACTATGAATGGTTTATTTTAAAATGTTGTGATTAATATTCTACCTATTTGATATTTAGTATATATATGTTTGTGAATGGAAATCTGACATGATTTGTTTTGCTTATATTTTTGCAAGTTTGAACTATTTTGGAATTCTTTCTACTGTTTTATATGTGATTTCTTTGAAATTAACGTGTTTGAATTGGAATTTCTGAGTTTTAGTTCTAATTATGGAAACTCATATTTATTGTGGATTTGATGAAAATAGATTTCAAACCACTTGATTATGTACCTGATCAATGTTAGCACCGCATGTGCGTCTGGCTGGTATTGTCAGCGTATCTCGAGTCTGTCTAGCGAGAAATATTGACATGTGCACATTAGATGGGTTAGAAATAGGATACAGGGTTTGATGTGGTTTTTGGAACTTTCATGAGATTTATACGTACTGTATCTTTGATATTGTTGTGAAATCGACAATTAAAGAACACAAAAGGGAACGTAGAGTAGGGAAGATCGACACACATATATACATGGTTCACTAAAGTTAGCTACATCCATGGATAGAGGGAGAACAATATTATTTCGAGAGAATGTTTTCAGAATTACATCAAAAATGGCGTCTCTAGGTTAGAGAGATTATATATCGCACTATTCTAAACCCTAGGGTAAAAAACATTAATAACTGCAAATAAATAAATATGCTGAATACAAAAAGGTACCATTATGTGTTCATATCTTGACTGAGCCGATTCCAACTATCTTGCACACAGCACTGTTAGCCATGCTAACATTCCCTCCATCTATTTGCTGATAGGTTGAGAACCACTCTCTATTTGGGCATATATGATAAGATGCCCTGAATCAAGAAACCACACATCATCAGAATGTGACTGTTCATTCACAACTAAAGCTAGATCTCCTTCAGAATCAATCTCAACTTCTTTAGAATCAATCTCAACTTGTGCAACAGAGGCAGATGCTTCCTTTTTGTCACTCTTTTATTTCTTTTCCTGATTCCTTTTTATCTTAGGACATTCAGTTTCCAATGCCCCTTTCCTTTACAGTAATTACAAATATCATCTGATCTAAAATCCTTTGACTTCGAAGACCTTTTATTCTGGTTCGACTTCTGCTTACCAAAATTCCTATGTCCCTTGCTTCCTGCAGCAACTAACCTAGATGCTTGACTTTCTGTAACTGAACTTCCTGCATTCTGATGGTCCTCTCTCATAAGAAATGTGGACTTTGTATCTTCTAAGGTCAGAGTTTCTTTCCCTCCAACATACGAGTCAATGAAAGTCTCATAAGACGGCGACAAAGATGTCAATAGAATTAGGGCAGCATCTTCATCATCAACCTTAACCTCTACATTACGCAGATCTAATAAAATTTTATTTAATTGATCAAGATGGTCTCATAGAGATGTACCTTCCTGCATACGTAGATGATACAAACATTTCTTCAGAAAAAACTTTTTGGTTAAAGATTTAGTCATGTAAAGACTCTCCAACTTCAACTAAAGACCAGCGGTAGTTTCTTCATCTACGACCTCAATGATGATGTCATCAGCCAAACATAGCATGATCGTCGAATGAGCCTTTTCCTCAAGAGTCTGCCACTCTTCGTCATCCACGACAACCTTCTTTGATTTACCCGTCAATGGTGCCCACAGACCCTGTTGCTTTAGCAAGGATCGCATCTTGATCTACCATAAACTAAAACTGTTCCTCCAAGTAAATTTGCCGATCTTTACATTCACGGCAGACATCTTCAATTTTTGAACAAATGCGGAATTTCGAGAAAACCCTAACAAGGCTCTGATATCAGTTTGTTGCGAAATCGACAATTAAAGAACACAAAAAGGGAACGTAGAGTAGGGAAGATCGACACACAGATATACGTGGTTCACTAACAGTGTGTTAGCTACGTCCACGGGCAGAGAGAGAACAATATTATTTCGAGAGAATGTTTTCAGAATTACATAAAAAACGACACCTCTAGGTTAGAGAGTTTATATATCGCACTGCTTTAAACCCTAGGATAAAAAACCTAAATAACTGCAAATAAATAAATATGCCCCCCAACCCCCACCAGGGTGCGTCGCCCCTAGACCCCGGCTCCCTGACTGGTCAGCGAGACCCCCGTACTAGGCTGTTCGTAGCGCAAGCAAACAGATTCAAGGCATTTCAACAGATATGTTTGAAGAAGCTTATGATCATGTCATTCTACCGTTTTGATAAGTTTTACCGATGATGATCTTGCTTTGGAACTTATTTGAATATCTCAATACTCTGCTTTTAGTTTATAAGTGTTTAAAATGATATCTCTAAATCATTTTCAAAAGGAAAATCTTATGTTCGTATTAAACCACCACTCACTAGACTTCCCAACTCATTTTTCTCATTTTTATTTCTCCCCCCAAGTACCGGAAGAGTTTCGAGTGCCATTTGAAGTCGAGGTCTGCCAGAATACTGCATTGTTCTTGTCATCTAGTTCTAGTATTTTAGGTTTCTGGTTGTAGAAAGTTGTTTATGGAACTTGTAAAATACTTCGTATGAATGTTAGAGTTAGTTGTGAGTGAATAATAATTTTGAATTTGTTGTTGTTAAAACAAAAATCAGGACTTCTCAAGAAGAATAGGTTTAAGTGGACAATAAGTATTACAAAAGGTTGGTATATGCTATCTTCATATATTCTTCTAGGTTAAAGAGGTAATCTGGGAGGGGGCGTGACAGTAAATCAACCTTCTATCGATGAGTTGGAAAATTTGCTCTCGAATAATGAAGTATTTATGAAACAAATGCTTCGCAACAACAAGTAATCTCATCCTAAGGTGGAAGTTGTTTTTTTTGCAAAAGAAACGGGAAAAGTCAATTATTCTTCCAAACGTTCTTCAAATGACAACAATAATTCCAAGATTGAAGGTTAGCCCAAGGGAAAATTTAAGAGATATTTTAGGTGCGACAAGTCGGGACACACCAAACGTGATTATTAGGTGACAGTAGTGTGTCATCGTTGTGGAAAATCAAGTCATATTAGGCAAAATTGTCATGTGGATCTCAAAGAAGTAGAAGCAAATGTTGTATGTAACAAGTTTGAACAAATTAAATGAGAACAATGCTTATCAATTGAAACTATCGATCAACCTATTAATTTTCATGCTAATGTTTCTATAGATCACAATACAAATTGAATTATTGATTTCGCTTGTTCTCATCATGAAATTGTTTCTCTTCTCTCGGATGTATGTGCTCACCAAGAAGGAAGAGTAATTGTGACAGTTGGAAATTCCTTGCATCCTATTACTGAAGAAAGACATGTAAATGTTGAGAACGGTAGTATTTCTCTTACAGATATTTATTATGTTTCAGTTTTAAAGAAGAATTTGGTCTTAGTTCCTCAGATTGTCGACTTTGGGAGGTATATTCTTTTTGAATCAAATGATGTGAAAATTATTTTCTGATGTTAAGAAATTTGAAGGTGATGTTATGTTCACAAGAAAGAGGAAAGATTTTCATGTTTTGTCTGCAAATGAAGGTATGTTGAAAAGACAGGTTAGAATGATGATGCAACATTTTGGCATGCTCGGTTGGGCCATGTTGGTTACTAGTTGATGGAAATAATTTCTATGAAGAAGCTTGTTGATTGTATTCCTCTGTTTAAAGAATACACTATGATGTGGTTTTCCTTGGTTGTCAATTTGGTAAGTCACATCTGTTGCGGTTGATACCCTAAATCCTGTGGTTTCATACTTTGTAATTTATTTGTACAAATAAATTATTTATTTAACAAAACGAAGTGTTATTTTATTTGACATTTAGTGTGCTCATAGCTCTCGAAAAGAGTTATATTTTCTTGCTTAATTTAGGCACGTTAGTGGATTTTATGTGTTTATTCTCTTATTTTGTAGGTACCGAGTAATCAAGAGGTAGAATTAGCTATTTGATAAGAATCGGGTTAATTTGAAGCAATCTGGAGGTGATTTGAGCATTCAGGCTTTAAAGAAGTTAAAATAACCAAACTGCCTCTATTAGAGCGTCACAACGTCATTACATACATAGGCCCAATGCCCGCCCAACGCTATAAGGCAAAATGTGCAACTGTAGGAACAATGTTGCATCACTACAATGATCGACGGAACGCCTAGTAGCGCGCGTGCACGCCTGTCGCAATTGAGAGTCGAGCCAGCATTGCATCACACCCTTAACGCATGCGGTTTCGATCGACAAGAGCGTTGCAACTATTGGGTATTATGTCCTAAAACTCATGGTTTTGTAAAACAATAAACTTATTCTGTAAATCAATAAAGTTGTTATTGAAGTGTGGATTCAATAAAATTGTTATTGAATATATGAATTGCTTATTTCGTTTTAGAAATAGATCCAATAAACTAAAAGATTCATGACTCTTACATGAGTACTTGAAATTTATGTGGAGACGTAAGAGTGGATCAAGTTCGAGTAAGTAGTCAAAACGATCTATAGTTTACGAATAAAGTTGGGTGCCTTATTGTGGTAACACTATTGGATGCGGCCTACTTTGTAGTTGTTACAATGAGTTGTAAAGTGCGAGAAACGAAGTGATCCTGATTTTTCATGTGGTGACAGGAGGAGTGGGGGCGTCTTGTACAATGAGTTTGCATAAGATTGAACTAAGAAATAAGTTACTCTTACTTTATAACGTTGTTTACTATTTAAGATTGACTATTTCATAGCAATGACCTAGGTAACTTGACCTTTATCCTGAGCTAACTATGAACTCCTGTTTATTTGGGATTATCCTTAGATTTGCATAGGTGAGGGTTGACTCAACAATACCGGCTCAATAAATCTTCCATTTCAGGGGTAAGACCGAGTAGATAGCTGGAGACATAAGGTGCAAGAAGGAATTCACTCCTACCCTCTTTCATGGATAGTAGAAAGGTTATTCCCTTAAGTGTCTCCGGATCTTTAACAAGAGGCCCTACCCTCTCAATGGCCCAGAGAGACTCGGTTTGATGATCAGATCACAAACTAGTTATTTATTAGAGGATTAGTGGGACTTAAGAAACAAGAAGTAATCTCGGGAGTTAAAACAGCTGAAAAGCATCCAAAAAGTACGTTTTCTAGGCTTAGAATTTAATTCGTTTTATCCTTAATTTGAAATCTTTGATGCTTTTATTTTTTTATTGTAGGAAATCGAGCAATTGGATGAGAACAAACAATTTTGGAAGATTAATGACCAAAATATCCCCAAGAACGTCAAAGTTTTGACCTAGGGCATTGATCAATGGAGAAAAAGAAAAGAAAATTCGAAAATCAGAAGCAGGGCAACGTTGAATAAGCGTTGCAATGCTGACCCGTGATGCTGCAAGGCAGAGAGCCCATGGAAATAGGGCAGCGTCGCAATGCTGCTAGCAGTGTTGTGACGCTACCATTAGTAATGCTAAAATTACCGTCAGCATTGCAACCCTACATTACATTATTGCAATTCTGCGATTGCTGTCTATATAAGTAGTTTTTGGCCGATTTGATTTGAGGGAGGCACTTTTAGGGCCATTTTAAGAGCGTAAAGCGATATTTCAATGAGGCCTCCCTAGGGGGTGTAATTCTGGATAGAGGTGGCGTCTTGAAGCTTCAAAGGATCGAAGATTTGAAGAGATCATTGGGTTGCGATTACGGATTCGAGGACGAGAGTCAAGAACACGACTTGCAATTTCTTCCCTCTTTTATTTTTTGTCCTTTGTGTTTAGAAACCTCATTAATGGTCTATGTTTATGTTGTAACCATCAGTGACTGATTTGTGTTTCTAGGATGT
The DNA here is from genome assembly GCF_009727055.1 of Benincasa hispida. Lineage (NCBI taxonomy): Eukaryota > Viridiplantae > Streptophyta > Magnoliopsida > Cucurbitales > Cucurbitaceae > Benincasa > Benincasa hispida. Next base: position 22,725,992 of record NC_052355.1, on the reverse strand, counting down.
TGATCTAGTTTTATGGTTTGCGAAAACTGATCTGGTTATTTCTTGGATTGAATTTATGCATAATTATCTTAACATGTTTGTTCTGAATGCTTTTGATTAAATGATCACTAATTGAATGTTCTTTACATAATGTCTGTCTCGAGAGAGAAGGTGTAGAGTTGGATCTAACATGTTAAACAATTAATCGAGTATGCATGAGAGTGATAGAAGATTAATAGAAATTGTTGACGGAGGAACTTAATGTTGTGGCTAGTCAAGCAATAGAAGAGATTTGGGTTGATGGTTATTCATTAGAAAGGGTTTAGCTTGAGAGAGAGTACCTGGATAAAAGACTCTTAGATCTATAATTTGCATGAATCAATCTAAGGTCAAAATGATTAATTTAGCTAACCCGTTTAACGAAATCATATCCTAGAACGTGTCTTTGTCTAGTTTCACCCCAATTTTATCTTTTCTTGATTTTTAGGATTAGATTAGTTAGGTTCTCATCACAATCCGGTCCCCCAAATAAAACTAGAAGAATTTTCGAATAACTAAAACTGTCAAACGATTTCTCAGAGGACGATACTCGATCTTTTGACCGTTTTACTATATTATAATTTGACGCGTGTTCTTGCGCTACCAACCTATATTATTATAGTTTTTGGTTGTATTGCAGGGTAATTCTGTTTTGTGTTCTTTTAATATGTAAGAGATTGGACTGATTTTAATTTAGGTTGTAGATTATTTTGTTTTATTTTATTTTGAGTTTTCTCTTGTGTGATTGTTTATGGTGTTTGCTTTATCATATCTTATTATAATTTTGGTTGGCTTTATGGATTTTACCAACCTAATCTAGGTCCGACACCACTACTACCACCATTGTTTTTCAACCTATCTTCATATCCCATCAGTTACCCATACCATGACTACAGAAGTTTTTATGTGTATCCACCCCCAATAGAGGAGAAACCTTCTTTACAGGACCCGTTAAAAGAGTTTATTTTAGAATCCAATTTAGGAGGTTTTGTATGGAAGAGAGGAGGAGGTTGGATAGCATAGAAGCCCAATTGGTGGAGAATGAGGCAACCCTGAAACATTTAAGAGATCAACTTAGTCTGATGGTTGACGCATTTAGAGCCTTGTATGAGAAGTATATTTCCATTGCCACTGAGGCAGGGAGGTCCGTGATTATAGATTCTGATGATGAGGATGAGTTAGAAACATTAGAGTCATATCAAGAACCGGTTTGTAAGATTGAGAGAGAAGACGTTCCTAATTTAAATAAGAAAGTTTAAGTGATTATGGTTGCGGTGGAAGAGTCTTATGTTGAATCACTTGAGAGTCCTTTTGCCATTGATCTTTCTCTCCTATATTTTATGAGTCGTGTTAGTTTGAGTCTTCTTTTAATTTTTAGTCTTTTTATTAAAAATACCAAAAAAAAATTTCTGCTTTTAGGTACCTAGGAAAAGATGGAAAGCCTACAAGACTTTGTAGGTTATATTAATTCAAGCAAGAAGGAACCTGAAAAATGAGAGAAATTTTATGTACCTTGACGGATAATTTCTCCTGTCGTCTAGCTTGGGCATTAAACTTAATGTTTCTTGGGAGGCAACCCAAGGTTTTATTTTCTTTTTTCTATTTTAGTTTATTTTATTATTTTTATTTTTAGTTCAACATTCATGATCTGGACTCTTATCTTTTTCTTGTCTAGGTTTTACACGAGTCCTTAATTTAAAGCATGATTTGCAAGCCTGACACACATGAATTTTTCATTAATTATGTCAGTTTCGCTCACTCCCTGTGTTTATTTTATTGCATTGAGGACAATGCATGTTTCTAAGTTTCGGGTCGGGGACGTATTGCATGCTGTTGCTTGTCTTGTGTTTTTATCTTGCTATGCATTTTATTTGAACAAACTGTCTTATTCATGATTATTGACCAATTATTTTGAGTGGCTGAATTTTTAGGAGAAAATTTATTTTTTTTAATCGAAAAGATGATGTGCTTTTATTGTGAAATTTGCTGATGATGTAGTGATTATGATTGCGTATGAGTTATTCTAAATTTACATGTTAGATGTGTTAGGGTTGATGTCCTAAACTCTCGTAGGGTCCTGTAGTTTGTAAACACCTGTATGAATAAACGATTGTGATGTAATAATGTGAGATATTTTCTTCACTATTGTCTATGAAATATGAGATATTTTATTTGTATTTACCATAAACCAATAAACTTAGATCTTTGGTTGTCGTCGTAACTTAAGCATGTATGTGGAGAATACAACTGGATCATGCCTTAAGTGATAACCTAAATGGTCTGTAGTATATGGATAAAGAAGGGAAACCTTATCTTGATGACACTATAGATACGACCCGCTTTGTAGATGTTACAAGTGTTGTAAAGTGCTACTGAAGGTCTGATCCTGATCATTCATGTGGAGACATTATTACAAGAATTTGGGCTTTAATGTCGGTTGAAAAAGGTGAAACCGGATGTATAATGTCGGTTTTGTTTTTTTTTTTTTTTAAAAAAAGTGAAAAACCGACATTGTAGGTATACCTTTAATGTTGGTTTAAAACCGACATTAAAGATCCGTGTTTTTTGTTTTTAAAAAAATAAAACCCATCCCACCCCCCCTCCCTCCTCCCCTTTCTTTTTCCTTTCATTCCTAGACTTCCACTCACCCACAATCCACGTGAACCCTTCCAAAACGTGACTCATTTCTTCCTTCCACGCGAAACCCACAACCCGGCCAAGTTTTCGGCCAACAACCCGATAGATCTGGCCTCTGTTCGTCGATCCGCCTCTATTTGTCGTGCAGATCCGCCTCCGTTCATCAAGATCCGACTCTATTTTTCCCTCCCTCTTTCTCTTCTTCTTGCGATTTTCTTTCCACGTTTTCCATAATTTGTTATGAATGAGGCGTTTAGGGTTTAAATCGGCGGTGTTTCATGGCGATGTCCGTCTTGGGGAATTTGATGCTATTCCAGCCACGGACCAGAATTTCAGTTTCTGAACAACGAGATTAGAATCCCCTGTATATCGCCGCCTAGTGAGAAATGTCCTCTTTCAGTTCTTCAGAAAATTTCTTCATTTTCTCTTAGGTGTAAGCTACAATCTTCCTTGCCTGTTGAACAGCCGCACTTGATCTAGCTTCACTACTCTTGTTTCCACGAATTGAAGGTTTTACTCATTTTCTTTATTCTTTTTGCTTCCTGTGAAACGTTTTTGTTTTCTTTTCTGAGAGGAAATGTATGTGTGTTTGTGCATGTTTGGTATGGATACTGATAGATACTGATTTTCAGCTCAGTTAATTCTTTTAATCATGAAAAAATTGACTGTCAATTTGGAATGGAGTAGACCTATGAAAGTGAGACTATATTAAATGAAGTTAGATTGTAATTTGGATTCTGATGTTCTTTTCCGAACTTACAGACCACAATTTGGTTGGTTGGAGACGAAGAAATTCACCTGGTTGCAATGCTAATCAAGTAGAAGAACTTTCCGTGCTTTTGGTGTTTTTCATTGTCGTGTGGCTTATATCTATCCTCTTTCAGTTCTTCAGAAAATTTCTTTATTTTCTCTTAGGTGTAAGATACAATCTTCCTTGCCTGTTGAACAACCGCACTTGATCCAGCTTCACCATTTCTGTTTCCACGAATTGAAGGTTTTACTCATTTTCTTGTTTCTTTTCTTTTCTACTGAAATAATTTTGTTTTGTTTTCTGAGAGGAAATGTATATGTGTTTGTGCATGTTTGATATGGATACTAACTTTTAGCTCTGTTAATTCTTTTAATGTTGAAATATTCACTGTGAATTTGGAGTGGAGTAGACTTATGAAAGTGAATAAACTCAAACTTAAGTGACTCACTAGCTACTAATTTGGACTATAGAGTTTTCAATCTCAAACTTAGTATATATGTTGAGGATTCATAAGATTTCTACGCCTAATATATACATGTGTGGATGTGTGTATATATCTATAAGTGTGCTTTAATTTTTTGAGTTTCAAATTAATATTGTTTTGTGTTGAGCAGTGATTATTAATGTTTATTATTCTCTCTTTAGAGACAAGTCTTTAGCATGTTAGAGGACATTGATTGTTGAGTTTGAATAGTAATATACATATGCATAAAATTTTGACTGAATACTTTATATTGGCAACTATTGTGTAATTTTCGAATATTTTCTTTTTGCTTTATGTTGGGTAATCAAACATTTTGATGTGATGCAATTTTTAGGCTAATTAATGGAGAGAGAACTTAATTCTAGCACATTTCCTAATTTGACCTAAACATTAATTTGATGGGTTGTAAAGAAGTTTTTAGATGAATAAATATATAAGAGCTCCTTTGTTTTTTATGATAGTGTGAAATATAGTAGAGCTCCTAAAAAGCAATTGTTTTACATATATGAGAAGTTTCATTTTAATGGTGTATCTAGTAGGCCTATGAATTTTTCTACCCTATACTTTTAATGGTGTTGTTTGTGTGTCTTTTAAGTGTTTGGAAAGGGTGAGGAGGAGATGGATTTCTTGCAACAGCAAGGGATTCACGTAAAAATTGTTCCTGGTAAATGCATTTTTGAATGCTTGCAGTCTTAAACATAGTTTCTACGTGTTTTCAAGTTATTCTAATGATATGAAAATTCCTGTTTGAGAAGTTATAGTGTGCTTATTTCTCTTTTGACCATATTGGATTGGAATGTAACACCCGTTTATGACCCATGGGTACTATTTATTTGTAGTTTAGATTTGATTTAAGGTGTTTGAGTTTGTGGGTTGCACTATGATAGTTTATGGGTTATTCATGCACTATGGTAGTTTTTGTGACAACTTTTGAGATTTGAAGTACATTGTGAGCTAAATTTGCTTATTGATGTATGTGTTCTTGAATATTCATTTTTTGGGAATTTTGATAATTCTGTTGAGAACACGTGGTTGTGAAATATTTTTGGGAGTGTGTTTCTTTGAACAGGTTGAAGATAAATTTTTGGTTTTGTTGTGGTAGCATTGTTATATTGCCGAAAATTTTTCATCATCTTCGTATCTCATATCTAGATAACCAAGCTTCTATTCTTTAAGATCTTGAAAAAGAAGATTATCTCATTTATTCAACTATTGAATTTTCTTGTTTTTCAGGTGCAACAAAGAAGTAAAGATTTAGTATCACAACCTTTTAATGCTTTTTCTTGGGGAACTCTAGATCCAACACATTCATTACAAGAATTCTACCTTGAATGTACCATTTATGCACATTCCCAATAAACACGGTTAGTTGAATATGAATTCTGATCACATTTTCAATTTGAATCCTTTATCTTAAACCTTTATTGTTTGTGATTCTTTGAATAACCGTGGTCAGACAAAGATGCCTATAACCAGACACTACTGAAGCTGGGGGTTCTGTTTAAGAAGAATTATGAAGGCCTGAATTGTTTGTATTATTTGTATTACTTGTAAAATCATAATGTTTGTACTACTTGTAATTCGTGTTTTCAAGGTCTGAATTATTGTATGGCCTTTTAAATTATAATTTTATTCCAAAATTTGCGGATTAAATGTAGTAGATTTATAATCCATACATGAATAATGTCATAGCCACAACGTTCGCTGATGAGTGAGTTGAGAACTCCTGCCTATGTGGGCGATCCTTTGATTTGCATGGGTGCGAGTGGCCAGATTGCCAACTCAAACTTACCACTTTGAGGATTCGTCTTATTGGGGAGTTGGGCACTCAGCTACACAAGATGGAATTCACTTCTTCCCCGAAGCAGGGGTAAGTAGATAGATTGCTCCCTTAAGGGCTGATTCCGAGGCTTAAATGATATGGCGCCACACTTTCTCATGATTATGATATTCCAAATCCATTGATGTATAGAATTACATTTACATTCTTGGTGGGTATTAAGCATGTCTACATTCTGTTTAAGTGTTAAATATGTTTATGGATGTGGATTTTCTAGAATGATTGCCTTTGGTTATTGAGTTCTTTTACAATTTCAAAGTTAATTGTAAGGCCCCCTATGTTTTTGGGCATATTAACTTGCTATCAAGTTTGTGATTCAAAGTGTTTGAGTTAGTTTGAGTCGCTTGTGATGAAGCTTCAAGGCATGGAGATGCGCATTACTTCGAGGAAGAAGAAGACCAAGCATTGGTCAGATCGTGTAAACGATAGGGTAAGCGATCGTTGAGTATGGACACTTATTGCAAGATTGACGCGTGCACACTAAACGATCGTGTAGGTCAGCATGCTTCATCGCGTTGTCAATGACTGAAGGAACTCTTATACAAGAGTACCTCTGAGCGGAAGCGGATCATTCCAAATACATTGTGACAGAATTTCCACATTTACAATCTAACAGACAAGTTATGCAATATACTACAAATTACTGGCATACTTAGAACAATAAATAACAAGCGAACAAGAAATACGTACTAGTTGTAGAACACTTCTTTACCAAAAACTCGTTGTCTCTAAATGAACTACTGCTATCGCTTTCGCTGGAACATTCAAGTAATCATTCACCAACACCCAATCGTCTACTCACAAACGACCTTCACATGAACATAAGAATGAAGATGACACCACCACTTGAAACCATCGGTATTCTCGACGTGAGAATCAAAAGTGTGGGCTCTGTTGGAATTTGGTAGAGGGGAGGAGGATATGAAGATCGTATACAACGACCAAGTAAGAAGGAGAAGGGCAGGGTCAATCGTATAGACAATTCTTGATTTTTAGAAGAATGTACGCGATTGTGTAGTAAATAGGTGATCGTATAGACGATCGTCTAGTAAATGCTCGGGCGCTAGACGATCTTTTAGTAAATGTAGGCGATCGTTTAGAAGACATGCGTATGTATACGATTGTGTAGTAACTTTGAGCTATCGTATAGTCTCTTGGTTAGCTAAGCGATAGGCAATATACACTTTTCTTGAGCGAATGACCAATCTCTTTTCAAAATGAAAATGATTTTCATTTTATTATTTAGTTACGAAAACTGAATGGAACCTCGCATTAACACACGACACGGTTACAAAGAAAATGTCGGACACAATTATCCTATAATTATCCAATTAAAATTAATAAATATAATCATATTATATTCGTTAACCTAAAGTTTAATATCACATATAAACCATAGTGTTTTCTCCTCCGCTGGATATAATCATATTTATATCCATTTTCCTCTAAATAATGTATCTTATACATAAATTCAATCATATCAAATATAATTAACCAGTTCAATCATATCATATCACATATAATAGAACCCCCTCTTGTCAATTTGGATATTTCAAAACGAACCCAAAAACTGATTCTCAACTTGAATACATTGAGCTACCAAGGGGACCTTATGAACCTATGGCTCAAAGCTCCAACGATACGTGAATAGCTGGCTAAACTTTTTAGCCACGAGATCCACCATTCGTTAACTGCCAGACATTCTACTAATGATCGACAACTGAACTCTTCTTACCAGAAATATATTTCTGTATCCATCAGATATAACTAATCAACAATACGATAACCCTTCACAGTTGGGCCAGTTTACTGTTTTGCCCATGTTGCAACACCCCGAAGATTTTTTTAGTAATAATGTAATTTTAGTAACTTTATTATTTAGAATTTTAGTAATTTTTATTAATTAAAGGCATTTTTGGAATTTTGGGCTTCAAGACTAAGTGCGAGAATTTAATTGTTGCCGTGAAATTATTCAATTTGAAAATTAATGGCAGGAATTAATTTTCTTTTGTAACGGAAAGGAATTTAATAGTAAAACGGAAAGGAATTAAATGTAATGGAATTTAATAGTATAAAACCGAAAGGAGTTAAATGTAATTATATTTATTTCCTTTTTATTATTATTATTATTATTTTTTATAAAAAGTCAAACCCCACCTCCCATCTGTTTGTTTTTTCCTTCCAATAAACAATGACAATTCCACAATCTCCCACCAATGTCCTCTGACGCCGCAACATACAACTTCAACGACCACAATGCTTGCGACTTAGATTTGAGTTACCCACTTCTTAAGGCTCCAAATTTCGAACAACAACCAACAAGGATTAAAGCTGTTTTGCATGTTTGTTTGATTCAAGGTTCCATTGGGCAAAGAAAAGGTTGAGCTTCTAGTTTCTGGAGTTTGTGATTAGAGGTAAGTAATCTTACTACTGGAATTTCCCACGGGCCAGACATTAGATGTATGCTAGCATGGTAAATGAATGATATGGCAGAATGACAGCATGATGGGCTGGTAGTATAGTATGACCAATGTATGTTCTGGTATGAGATCTGAAAGATTTATTTGTACACATAGGCACTTGAATGCTAGCATGAGATGGTATGTGATTCCATATGGTTATATTTAATCTGTTGATGTTGAGGATTGTAAGGCTGGTTACAAGGATAATTTTGACTGTTCTGAGATTTAATAAACCATTTAGATAAGATATATGAACATGTGGTAATATGACCGAAGCATGTTAATGTATGAACATGATTTAGAATTTTATGAAATATATTAAAAGGACGATTGGGCATGACCCTAAATTATGAGTTAAGCGGCACTATTACGGAAATGTCTTAAAGTTAGGTGAAAGTTGGAGCATTTTGTTGATGTGCTTATTGATGTGATTTATTATGAAAGTGTGTAAGTTATATGATGTATTATAAAATTTTAAATGTTTGATTGTTACATGAGTTAATGCATGAAAGTGATGTACTAGAGTGGATCCATTAATACTAGATTAATTATATATGTTGAGGTTAACTAGCCTAACCTTGATCAGGAGATTTTTTAGAAGATTCATGATTAGGTGAATGTTATATGTAATATGAAGTTAGATGCAATCTCTTTTCCTTTCCAGACTATGTGACTGCATGAAATTGATGCACGTACAAAGGCGCTAGTACATGAAAGAGATGTACTAGGGCTGGTGTGTATGAAAGTGGTACATACCTAAAGGGTACTGGGATGTACGAAAGAGGTACATACTCAGTGGGTTATGTGTACACGAAAGAGGTGTATGCCTAACCATGTGTACGAAAGAGATATGCATCCCTACATTTATAGAGAGGATCTGGTGTGTACGAAAGAGGTACATACTCAGTGAGTTAGGTATATACGAAAGAGGTGTATACATAACTAGATGTACAAAAGAGGTACATACTCAGTAGGTTAGGTGTATACGAAAGAGGTATATACTTAACTAGGTGTACGAAAGAGGTACACATTCAGTGGGTTATGTATATACGAAAGAGGTGTATACATAACTAGATGTACGAAAGAGGTACATACTCAGTAGGTTAGGTATATACTTAACCATGTGTACGAAAGGGGTACACATTAAATGGGTTATGTGTATACGAAAGAGGTGTATGCATAACCATGCGTATGTAAGAGATTGTGTTTCCTTCGGGATTCACCAGAGGTTGTGGGTCCTACGAGACTTATTAGAGATAGTGGGCATACTTAACTACAATAGAATAGAACTCAGTTTTTCATGTATGTTGTGTCCCATGAGGACTAGAGCAATTTATATGTTTCACCAGAGGTGGGTATCTAGAGGACATAGATGCCTAGCCTGACCTCAGTAGTGGGGTTACTTACTGAGTATTTTATACTAATTATTTCTTATGTTGTTGTTTCAGGTAAGGTAGAGATGCACTGACGATGGACACGCGGAATTCGTGATCGAGCCACTGGGACTAGTTTTTACGCTTCCGTTCATGAGATTTAAAGTTCTTTTCATGTTTCTCTTAACTTTTAGTTTTGATGCTTAAAACTTACATTTAAGAATTATTTTTCAGACTTATTTATTGTCCTTTATGATTTATGGGTACCCTATTATTGTTTTAGTATTTGAATTTAATAAAAGACATTTGAACTTACCTTATTTAATTAGCATTTATTTCGCCATAATCGAGTGTTGTTTTGAGTTCCATGCATGCATGTATTTAGTAACGACCTAACTTAAGTCCTAAGGGGTTGGGTCGTTACACATGTAGTTACATATAACTTCTTAAGTACCATTGATCCCTCTAATGAACAATATAACATAGTCCTACTATGTGTGGACACATTTAGGGCCATGAAAAGGTGTGTAGTGCCACATTGTTCAAGTCCCGGGATCAGCCCTTAAGGGAGAAATCTCTCTACTTACCGCTGCTTCGGGGAAAGAGTGAATTCCATCTTGTGTAGTTGAGTTCCCAACTTTCAAATCAGACGAATCTCCAAAGTGGTAGGTTTGAGTTGGCAACCTAGCCACTCGCACCCATGCAAATCAAAGGACCGCCCTCAAAGGCAAGAGTTCCCAACTCACTCAGGATTGAGGTCATGTTACCTATGGTCATCCTAGTGAAGTGAAGTCTCTGTCATGAACGACCTTATATAATGAGACGTTAATACTTCGTGGTCAGATCTTATACAAACTCTTTGTATAGGATGCCCCCCTTACATGTCCCCACATGAATGATCAGGATCAGACCATCTGTAGCAAGTCACAACAATTGTAACTATTCTACAAAGCGGGCCGCATCCGTAGCATTACCACCCTTTTTCTTCTTCCACTTTCCAGTGTTAGAAGTAGAAGGTGTAGACTTCATCCCTATAATAATTGTTACTTAGCGCTTGTTCTATGATCGTCTAGGCGATCATGCTTCACAACAGTGTAGTCATCTACATGATCTTTTAGACTTGCATTTAAATTTAGTGCAGTAAACGATCGAGTGGCCTTCATGCTTCATCGCATAGTCAAAGGTACTCGATCGTTGCTAAATGATCGTGGTTACACGACCCACTTTTACTAAGCGATCAGGAAGAAGATTTCGCCCGGGCGGTTCAAGACTTGGTTTGCTTGTGAACCAGTTTGCTTGATTGTTTAATGTAATAAATATATTTAATTTTGGTTTTTTGAGGCTAATCATCCTGGTACATTAATTTTGGTGAATGTACATAAGATGTATGTTTTATTATATGTCATATAGTATGCCATATAGTTAAAATCCCACCATAGGTTATGCATTGGTCATGCATCATCTCTATAAGAGTTATGATATAGTAGTTTGAATGATTAAATTACTTCAAGAGCATGCTCATGCATCATATAATATAATCGTTATATTTATGCATGCATTAAGCATATTCATGCATCATCTTTATATTATAAGTGTTATAGTATAAGGGTGTATAGAAGTATGTCTGCTTATTTCATTACCAAGTATATAATAGTTATATATAGTAATGAATGGACATTGCATGAAGCATGACGCATAGTTTAAATTTATAACAGTTATAAATACCTTGTTTTGCTTAGCAATGTGGATTATTTTGGTTGTTTTTTTTATAAGAGTTATAATGGAAATTACAACTAAAATCAATAAGAAAGACATGTATACGAACTTAGGCTTGAATCATGTTTTAAAAGAGTTTTAAAATTTGATGGAGATAGACCTAAGATGACAGTTCTAATGAGATTAGAAACCTCAGGCTTAATCTTTTAATCAGTTTAATAGGATTAAATTGACTAATAAAAGATTAAATATGTACGAAATCTATCTATAAGGGACCTTTTGTCAAAAGTGGGTTCTATCTAGGTTGGGGTACTTAAGCTGACGGAAACAGAACACCCTTACCTGGGAACCTACCTGGAAAGATGAATTAGATAGATTTGATGCATACATGAAAATTTGATGATAGTTCGTTAAAGAGTTTTATGAGACTTAATTTGAACTTGTTTAATTCTCAAAGACAAAAATTGTTTTTGAGAAAATTAAACTCACGTAGATAAATCAGTAGCTGGATTGTCTAAGTTAATGAACCCCTATGTAGAACATTAAGTGGGAGGTATTTTGGGTATATGATACTTCACTTAAATCTCTTCACGTTTCTCCTTAATGTTCACACCGTGAGATCTATCCTTGGCCTCGGGCACCCAGGGAGTGTCGCTCTAAAGGATGGTGTTTGGGTAGGTCAATATTAAGGTGAATGGAGAGAATGTTCATAGTAAGTGGGAGTCGAACGTGTGACAACATATCCCACGATCTCTCTCATTAGGTTGGATAACGTTTCTATGCATCGCCTCGAGGCACTCTGGGACTATCCTCCCTAAAGGATGGCAGTTTTGTATGACTCTTTATTTGATCTCCTGTAGGGGATAAGGTCGCTTTAATCTCTTTTTCTAATCTTCTTTTTCCCTACGGTGGGCGCATTAGGGCGGAACACTAGGGCCTAAAATGAGGGATTACACTTACGTAGAATTGTTAAAGGTTAACAGTTCTAGACCGAAAAATGGTGACTGTCAGAGTCAGTTACAAGAGTTATTTCTATCTAGTGGTTGAGAATGTTTCATCCCAGTGAAGGGGCATTTGATCACCCCACCGGTGACTTTTGTCCTGCCTCACTAGGGGATCATTGTGAAATAGATATGTTTTCACTTAGAGTACATGGGAATATTTTGCTAAAACTAAAATATTTGTTTAAAGTGGTAATGCATAGACTCATTAAGTTTGTTTATGTTTTTTTTCAGCAACGTTAAATGGCTACAACTATATTAGCTCTTTTAAGCACCGATAAATTGACTGGCGAAAGAAGTTTGTCCTATACAAAGGAGTTTGTATAAGATTGGACCACGAAGTATGTAGTCTTGTTATATAATCCGTTCATGACAGAGCTCTTTCACTAGGATGACCACAGGTAACATGACCTTAATCCTGAGTGAGTTGGGAACTCCTGCCTATGAGGGCGATCCTTTGATTTGCATGGGTGTGAGTGGCCAGACTGCCGACTCAAACCTACCACTTTGGGGATTCTTCTTATTGGGAAGCTGGGAACTCAGCTACACAAGATGGAATTCACTCTTTCCCCGAAGCAGGGGTAAGTAGATAGATTTCTCCCTTAAAAGCTGATTCCGGGGCTTGAACGATGTGGCGCCATACACTTTCTCATGGTTCGAGAGGTGTTCACTCATAGTAGGACTATGATGTTTTTTTCATTAGAGGAATTAGTGGTACTTAAGGAGTTAGATGTAACTATATGGGTAAAATGGTAAATTGGCCCAACTGTATTTACGAGCGATCTTTGAAGGGTTATCATACTGTTGACTAGTTATATCTAGTGGACATAGAAATATAGCTGTAGTGAGAAAAGTGCGGTTGCGGTCTTTAGTGGAGTGCCCGACAGTTAATGGATGGTGGATCTCGTGATTAAAGAGTTCAGTTAGCGATTCACGTACCATTGGATCTTCAAGCTACAGGTCCATAAGGTCCCCTTGGTAGTTTAATGGATTCAAGTTGAGAATCAGTTTTTGGGTTAGTTTGAAGTGTTCAAATTAACAAGGGAGAGTTTGATTATATATGATATGATTAAACTGGTTTAATTATATGTGATATAATTGATATGATGTATGAGATACATTAATTCGAGGATTTTAATATAAATATGATTTATATTAAATAAAGGAAAAAAGGAAATATGGTTTAAATATTACATGTGATGTGATATTAAAACTATAGGTTATAAATATAATATGATAATTTAGTTATTATATTTATTTATAATTAAAACGATTATGTGATAATTGTGGGTGGTTTCTCATTTAACCGTGCATGAATGGGAGGTTATGTTCAAATTTCATAATTGAAGAATAAAATGAAAAATGTTTTCATTTTGAAAGGATTGCTTCATTGTGTGCATTACTAATCATTTAGCTGACTAGAGACTACATGATACCCTTCTAAGCGCGAGCCTAAACGATCGTGTATAGCGCCTTTTACTAAATGATCGTGTAGACGATCCAACATGATTTCCTAAGCGATCGCGAGCCAAGTGAGTTTCGCTAAACGATCGTGTAAATGATCAAGTGTGTTTTTCTAAACGATCGTGTACCAAGCGAGATTTACTAAACGATCAAGCATCCCAGTCTATGCGATAGACAATACATTCTCCCACTTGTTTGGTCGTATAGTTTGATCGTTGCCTGCCTCCATCCCTCTATGAAACCCAACAGAGACTACACCTCATGGATTCTCACTCTAAGAATACCAAGGTTGTCGAGTGGTGGTGTCTAAGGGGTTGATTGTTTGTGGACAAGATTGTTTGTGACCTAAGCGACAACAAGAGATTGGCTAGACAATCTTAGCGGCAGGGAGAGGTTGTTGTTCTAGTTCTTCACGAGAGCGAGAGATCTTCAGAAGAAATTTTCTTCAGAGGTAAGTCTCTCACACCTTTTTTTATTTAATTATGAAAGCATGCTATAATTTATTAGAAGATGCATAACTGTTCTGTATGTTTGTAATATCTAATTCTGTCACAATGGGCTTGGAAAGATCTTGCTTCGACTCATGGGTTCTTTTGAATAAGAGTTCCTTCAAGATGATCTTCTGTAGAAATAGGATGACATATTTCTGAATTAAATTATCTTTAAGTCTTTCTTTGAGTCTCCCATAGCATGAACACGTAGTCACTTTAATTTAGAAACTTTAACTAAAAGGAGGATTAAGTATAGTGTATTTGGTTGTCACCTCGAAAGGTCTCACCAGTTAGAGGGTTGATGTGCATGATGGTTTGTAATGTTCAACTAAGAGGAAAAGAAAATAATATTATTATTGCCTTTGAGAAAAAAATAGAGTACATACTTATGTGCTTAAAAGAAATATCTTTTTATTATTTTAAACTTATAATGTGTACGCATGGATGGGGGTAAAAAGAGCTACCGTTGCCGTGATCAGTTAGAACATCTTGAAATTGACTAGGTATGGTTCCATGTAGTGGATGTGTGAAAGCTAGTACCCCTAGGTAAAATGACGCAAGTGCAGGGCCCTTTTTGTTGTTAAAAAAAATAAAAACAAGGCACTTTAGTGGACATATTACTTTCTTGAATGTGTGGATGCTTGATGATTAGTGCATGAGCCAGAGTATGGAAAAACTGAAGAAGCTCTCTGGACCTAATTTTAGTTCTTGTGTTTTGAATTAAATGTGGCTTGCACACATACACGTGGGAGATGATGAGATTTGGCCTTGAAATCTTTTAATGTTGGGATGTGCTTGAAAGTTTCTACTAATGGATCTAATATGCTTATTATGAATGATGAGATTTTGAGTCATTTGCATGCTTGTCTAACTTTCATTATAGTCTTATTCTTTCTTTACTCGAGACTAGCAAAGTTCTAAGTTTGGGGTGGTGAAACACATCCAAAAAGTGCGTATTCTGGGCTTAGAATTTAGTTAGTTTTATGCTTAATTTGAGATCTTTGATGCTTTTATTGTTTGATTGTAGGAAATCAAGCAATTGGATGAGAATATGAAATTTTGGAAGATTAATGACCAAAATACCCCCAAGAAGATCAAAGTTTTGACCTAAGGCATTGATCAATGTAGAAAAAGGAAAGAAAATTTGAAAATCAGAGGCAGGGTAGCATTGAACAAGCGTTGCAACGCTGCCCCGTGACTTTGCAAGGCAGAAGGCTCATGGAAAATGCAGCGTTGGGACGCTACGATTAGTAATACTAAAATTACCGCCAGCGTTGCAACGCTACATTGTATTGTTGCAACGGTTCGACTGCTGTCTATATAAGCACTTTTTGACCAATTTGATTTAGGGGAGGCAGTTTTAAGGCTATTTTAAGAGCGTAAAGTAATATTTCAGTGAGGCATCCCTGGTGAGTTTAATTCTAAATAAAAACGACATCTCGGAGCTTCAAAGGATCAAAGATTTGAAGAGATCATTGGTTTACAATTCCGGATTTAAGGACGAGAGTCAGGAACACAGCTTGTAATTTCTTCCCTCTTTTATCCTTTGTGTTATGAAACCTCATGAATGGTCTATGTTTATGTTGTAACCATGAGTGACTGATTTGTGTTTCTAAGGTATTGATCTAGTTTTATGGAATGCAAAAACTGGTCTGATTATTTCTTGGATTTTAATTTATGAATAATTATTTTAGCATATTTTTTCTTAATGCTTTATGATTAACTGGTCACTAATTGAATATTTTTTACTTAATGTGTGTCTCGAGAGAGAAGGTGTTGAGTTGGATCTATCATGTTAAATTGTTAATCGAGTATGCATGAGATTGATAGGAGATTAATAGAGATTGTTGACGGAGAAACTTAATGCTGTGGCTAGTCAAGCGATAGAAGAGATTAGGGTCGATGGCTATTCATTAGAAAGGGTTGAGCTCGAGAGAGGATACCTGGATAAAAGACTCCTAGATCTATAATTTGCATGAATCAATCTAAGGTCAAAATAATTAATTTGGATACGTTTAACGAAATCATATCCTAGAACGTGTCTCTGTCTAGTTTCACTCTAGTTTTATCTTTTCTTGCTTTTTAGGATTAGATTAGTTAGGTTTTCATTACAGTCTAGTCCCCTAAATAAAATTAGAAGAATCTCCGAATAGCTAAAAGAGACAAACCACTTCCTCAGAGGATGATACTGGGTCTTTTGACCATTTTACTAATCATAATTTGACGCGTGCGCCTGCGCTACCATTAATAGCCATTTGACTTCGCCGTTATTACAAACAACCTTTGAAGAGTTAACTTACTAATCATGGCTATATCGAGTGGATAGAATATATCTACAGTGAGGCAAGTGCAACTACTGGACTTTAATGGAGTGATCCGGTAGTTAACCAATGGGGGTTGATTCGGTGT
Organism: Benincasa hispida; assembly: GCF_009727055.1. NCBI lineage: Eukaryota > Viridiplantae > Streptophyta > Magnoliopsida > Cucurbitales > Cucurbitaceae > Benincasa > Benincasa hispida. The sequence goes on along the minus strand of NC_052355.1, from coordinate 22,709,346 downwards.
AAAGAGTATAGTCAATTAAACTCAGATCATTGAAGCCCGTGATCTATAGATTCATTAGGTCCCCCTACTAGCTCACAAAAGGAATAAGCCTTAGAATAGCATGATAAGTTAATTTGAAATGTTCAAATTCGAATTAAGGGAATTAGTAATTATGTGTGATATAATTACATGTTTAATTTGAATTAAACAATATTGGAATCAATTAATATTTAAATATAATTTAAATATTAAATTCATGAATAGAGATTCATGGTGGTAGAATTGGTGATAAATTAATTTAATATTTGATATTAAATTAATTGAATTAATTAAAATTTTTAATTGAATTAATTATTATTAATTTTATTAGAAAATTAGTTATTGAATTATTTTTTTTGTAAAATTAACAAAATTTTAAGTTTTAATTATAGAATTAAAAATTGAAAAATGGTTTTTTGAAAACTCGTTTTCAAAATAAAATGGTTTTTTGAAAATGAAAAATTCCCAAATATGAGATTTTCCCACTTTCAACACACTATTTAGTCACTTTTGCATTATATTTCCAGCTCAAATTTAAAGGTGGAGCTAGAACCAAGTCATGCAATCAGCATTTGCATGATGCTCCTGAATATAAACATTCAGTTTTGAGTAGAATTGGGCATACAATCTAGTGTATGTTGTTGAAGTCTCAAGGTTGAAGAAGGGATTCTTCAAGACGGTTGTACTAGTGACCTTTCACCTCTCATTCCCCGAATTTCAACTTTTTTTAAGTCCCCTAACTCAATCTAAAGCTCCGAGAAGATAGTAAGGAAGCTCTAGTGGTGGTCAAAATTGATACTATTTGAGAGAATTGTAGCTGAATTTCGTTGAAGAAAAAGATCTTCAAAGGTATATATTTGTAACCCTTTTAATATCTTATGAATGCTTACTTCAAAGCCAAAATCGATGAATTAGAATGCTTTATGATCCTATTTTCTTTCACTGCACGTTTTTAGAAACTAACAGCAATGCTACGATGGATTTCTACATAATCTCTCTTCAATTTTAGGTCATTTATGCTATCTTTTGGAGGCTGAGTTGAAGGAGGCCGAGGTGAAGCTTCAATCTCCTTCTTTTTCCTAGATTTTAGTATCTTAAGTTTGGTTTTAAATTTTATTTTAGGTTGTAATCGATGAATAGAATATTTATCTCGAGTTTTTCTATGAATTAAGAGGTAACTTTTATCTAATTTCTTTGAGCAAGAGTTCCTATATTTAATTTCTTGAGATTTCTTTGATTAAATGTGATAATCTTCAACTCTATGACTTCTTTGAATTTTGATGTAATTTAGATTTATATTTGTGTGTTGGACCGACGACCCTATCATAATAGCATATCTTTGTTAGTTAATTTTGAGCTTGTGTATTTCCTTGTGTTCGTTGATAGTTTAATTAGGGTATTTGCTTTCCATCCTTAGTTGATAATTAGGATGCTTGATTGATTTTGATTTAACTAGTTGTTGACCTTTATAGAGACTAGTTAAATCGCATAAATTTTGTAGCCGTGCATGCATAGAATGAAATATTTGTTTAATTATTTATTTCCATGATAGAAATTGCATATGATTCTCTCTCTTGAACTAGAAATTAGATAGACCCCTATCCTAGATTACATTTACCCTTGAATTTTATGTTTCATATATTTATCTCTTTCACACCAAATCCCCCGTTTACCGCTCTAGTTTGGAAATTAGCTTAACGAAATAAATCGCACTTTCCTACGGATTGAATCGTACTTACCACTATTGCTACGTTTTTGTAGTAGTAGGAGTAGTTCAGTTTTATTAATTTTCTTTTGATCAGGTTTGAGGTTTACTAATGACGTAAGCTTCGGATCTGTCATGTGCATTAATCCAAAACCAATAAACTAAGATCCTAGGTTATTTAGTGTAGCTTAAACATGTATGTGAGGACATATAAGTGGATCATGTTTAAGTGATAACATAAAGGGTCTGTAGTAGATGGATAAGGCTGGGTACCTTATTCTAGTGACACTACGGATACGACCTATTTTGTAATTGTTATAATTGTTTAAAGTGTTACAAATGATCTAATCTGTATCATCCATGTAGGACAAATACCAGACTATGAAATGACTAGTCTCTCTTTATAATGGTATTACTTGAAGAGACTTACATTTTACTAGGATGATCATAGGTGACTAGACCTTAATCCTGAGTGAGTTGTGAACTCCTGCCTATGAGGGTAGTTCTTTGAATTGTATGGGTTAGAGTGGCTAGATTCGCTGGCTTAATAAGCCTACCATTTTAGGAATTTGTACAAGTAGAGAGCTAGGAACGCAGCTACATCAGAAGAAATTCACTCCTTCCCATTGTTAGGGTAAGTAGATAAATTGCTCCCTTAAAGGCTAATTCTAGATTTTGAACAATAAGGCGCCTCAACCTCTCACTTGCTAGAGAGGGGTCTAGTTATAGTTACACTATGACTAATTATTCATTAGGGGGATCAGTGGTACATAAGGAGTTAGATGTAATTACAGTGGTAAAATGGTAATTTTAACCTAGTTGTAGTTACAAGCAATTTGTGAAGGGTCAACTTACTGTTGACTGGTTATATCTAGTGAACACAAAAATATATGTATAGTATGAAGAGTGCAACTATTAGTCTTTAATGGAGTGACAGAAAGTTAATGAAGGTTTATTAATTTAATTAGAGAGTTTAAATAAATAATCTTGTATCATTGGAGCTTCTAATCTGTAGGTCCATAAGGTCTTCTTGTTAGTTCAATAAGGGCTAATGAGAACCAATTAATTTTAGATTAATTCGAATAGTTCAAATTAATTAAAGGGAATAATAGTATAAGATACAATCAATATAATGTATTTGGATACATTATTATAAAGTTTAATGAGGGAAATAAATATTTGAATTTGATTCAAATATTAATTATATGAACGAGATTCATATAAATACTATAGCTTAAAACTAATATGAATATGATTCATATTAAAACTATAGATTATATGAGAGAATATAAACTATAGGTTATATTATATATGATATAATATAAACCGTACGTTATATATTATATGAGATATAATATATAGTTCAAAATTAATTATATTAAAATTTAATTAATATAATTTGAATTTGGAAATAACTCGCTCACATCTTTCTCATAGCCCACGATCCATTTTTTTTCAAAGGATCAGTTTTATACGTGAAAGAATTTGAAGAAGAAAATTCTCTTTGTACTCCCCTCTATAATTCGTTCAAGAAAACATTATTTCCTCACCAAAATTAATCAAGCAAACCCTCACCTCTCCTTGATACTAACCTAGGAAATGGCAAGGAAGACTTCCTTGGTGGTGTCCAAGTCTCTTGCTATATGTTGAGGAGTTTGTGGGAGGATCTCAGTTCGTAATCTCATCGGGAGAGGAGTTCGTGAAGACTTTTTGTCTTCAAGGGTAAGTTTTCTCCTACCCCATCCTCTCTGTTAAGTCGTAGAAAAGCATGCTTTAGGATTTAATGTTTTATCATTCTATATTACATTTCTATTATAAGTTTTTTCCAAAAACAAAGTCACTGACACAAGCGATCAATCGCTTCCGCTTCGGGAATTTGATTCCTTTAACTCCGCCTTCCTTTCTCAAATCCAAATAAAAAATCTGCTGGTGCATTGCATTTAGTTAGTTCAGATTTATGACCAACTAAAACGGCCAACTATTCTAGTTGTGGTTATGTTATGGTCATTGTGAACATTTTTTCTCATTTTACTCAGTTGTATTTTTCGGAAGCTAAAAGTGAGAATTTCTCCTAGTTTCTCTAGTTCAAGGAGCAAGTGGAGAAGGAATTTATGTTACTAATAAAGTGTCTTTGCACAGATAATAAGGGAGAATATATGTCTGATCAGTTTCAGAATTACTGCAAATAACATGAGATTCAGTGCCAAATGACGTGTCCTGACATTCCATAATAGAATGGAGTTATTGAATGTAAATTACCACAGCTTACCTTTATATGCTTATCTTGTCTGCATGCAAAGAATCTGCTAAGGGAGCTACAGGCAGCACCTATTCAGTCAGCTTGTCATGTCATAAATCACTTACCTCCATGGGCGGGATTAGATTTATCTCCTCTTGAGGTACTATATCATCAAAAATGTTAGGTGAGTTATCTTCGAGTTTTTGGGTCAATTTATATGTTCATGTTTTAAAGAGAAGACATACCAAACTAGACCCTTGGCAAAACGTTGTATTTTTATTGGATTTGACACTTGCAAGAAAGGATGAAGATGTACGGATCAAAAAATGAGAGAAGTTTTTGTTTCTTGAGATGTGGTGTTTGACAAAGTTTTGTCATACTAAATAGATGCAAATTCAAAGAAAGAAGACATTATTGGCGTATTGCCTTTCTTTACTGATGATGTGTTAAATGAGAAAGGTATTATTGTTAATCATGGAGAAAATGTTGAGGCATATAAAGATACTGAAATTGTTGTTCATAAGTATTATAGACTGAAAACACGATTTATTTATTTATCTGATTATGTGGTATAGTTAAATAACTGTCCATTTGTATCTTGTTTTTTAATGAGTGATATTTGTGAAGATGAAATCTAGTCTTATAATAAAGTTAAAGGCATTCTTAAATAGAAAGAAGCAATGAAGGAGGAAATCTTGGCTCTTAGCAAGAATGACACGTGAAAAATTGTTCCAGAGCCAAAGAATGTCGAGTTAGTTACTTATAAATGGGTTTACAAGTTAAAGAAAAAGCCTGATGGTGCTATTGACAGGTATAACTCGTCTTGTAGCTCGTGATTTTCTACAACAATATCGTTTAGACTATGAAGAGACATTTAGTCCTGTTGTTAAAATGGTAACCATTTGAACAATTATTTCATTATCTTCCTGCAAAGGTTGAAAATTGTGATAGTTAGATGTGAAGAACGCTTTCCTTGATGGAGAGTTGGATCGAGACATTTTCATGGACAACTTCATAGTTTTGTTTCTAGCGAGTTTCCAAATTTTGGGTATTAACTCATATATGGTTTTAAACAAGTTTTTCGTGCTTGGTATGGTAAGATTGCTCAGTATCTTAAATTTTATAGGTTTAGATCTTCAAATGCAGATTCAAATCTATTTGTTAAAAAGGCAACTTCAGGATGTACAATGTTACTACTCTATGTTGATGGCATGATCATAAGAGGTGATGACAAAGTTGAGATTAATAGTTTTCGAGGTGCTTTGTTTATTCATTTTCAAATGAAAAGTTTGGTGAAGTAAGATGTTCTCTTGGATTTGAGGTTGAAAGGTCCGATGAATATTTTGTCTCACAGAAAGGGTATGCAGCAAGTTTATTGGATGATTGCTCCAATGGAGCCACCCTTGAAGTTAATTAAGGAAGAAGGAAAATGATTGGCTGATACAATACCTTTTTGACAACTTATTGGTAGTTTAATTTATTTAACTATCACATTCTTACTCTGTTACTATTGTTGCTCAATTTATGGATAAACCATGTGAAGTGGTCTACTCGAGCAGATAAAGATAAAGATGTACCCACCACGATTACATTGCAACTGGTGGACTGTTCTTTGTTATATTTAGAGGAAAGCTAGAAGATGTGCTAGTGAAAGTGGATAAGTTCATTCTGCCAACTAATTTCATTATATTAGACTATCGAGCAGATAAAGATGTACCCATCATTTTGGGAAGATCCTTCCTATCCACAGGAAGAACCCAAGTTGATGTGCACAAAGGTGAAATCACCATACTAGTTAATGGCCAGAAGATGAAGTTCAATATTCTTAAGACAATGAAATATCCTGATGAGATTCAGGCATGCAAAACAGTTGACTTAGGAGAAGATTGGCCTTGTAGGCTGAAATTTGAAATCAATGAAGAAATAGAATTGAAGGATAAGGCCAACGCAACATAAATCATGTTATGAGATAAAAGAGATACAACGGACTTTTAAACTCTTGGGTTCAAAAAATCGAGAAGGCAAAATCAAGCCTTCGCTCGAACAATCGCTAGTTTTAGAATTGAAAGTACTCCCTACCCACTTGAAATATGTGTTCCTTGGTAAGAATGATACTTTACCTGTCATTATTTCAACAAAAATTCTCATAAGAAAAAGAAGATGCTCTCTTGAAGGTTTTGAAGGTGATAGGTGGACCCTAACTGTTATCAAGGGAATTAGTCCATCCTATTGCATGCATAAAATCAGACTTGAAGATGGAAAAGGAGGTTCTGTTGCACACCGGTGAAGGCTCAACCCTGGGATGAAGGAATTAGTCAAGAAGGAAATTGTTAAATGGTTGGATGCGAGGATTATTTTCCTATCTCAGATAGCACGAGGGTCAGTCCTGTGCAATATGTACCAAAAAAAGTGGAATGATTGTAATTCCCAACCAAAAGAACGAACTAATTCCGATGCGTACGGTTGCAGGTTGGAGAATATGTATGAATTACAGAAAGCTCAATGTAGCTACTAAGAAGGATCACCTTCCTCTACCGTTTATTGATCAGATGTTGGATAGATTAGCAGGGAACAACTTCTTTTGCTTCCTAGATGGCTATATCAGGTACAACCAAATCATGATCGCACGCGAGGATAAAAAACAACAACAACTTTCACTTGCCCCTATGAAACATTCGCCTTACGGCACATGCCCTTCGGGTTATGTAACGACCCAAGCACCTTTCAGAGGTACATGATGGCTATCTTTTCTGATTACCTTGAAGAGTCGGTTGGAATTTTTATGGATGATTTCTCAGTATATGGTAAGACATATGAAATATGTCTAGCGAATCTTAAGGAAGATTTTGGAAAGATGTGAAAACACCAACCTAGTTTATGATTGGGAGAAATATCATCCATGGTGACTGAAGGAATTGTGCTTGGGCACAAGGTGTCTAAATCAAGACTAGAAGTTGAAAAAGCAAAAATTGATGCCATAGAAAAATTCCCACCACCTACTAATGTGTAAACACATCGAAGCTTCCTTGTACTTGTTGGATTCTATAGAAGATTTGTTAAGGATTTCTCTAAAATCGAAAGACCATTGAATTTGCTGTTGGAAGTAAATAGACCTTTCGAGGTTGATCTGAACTGCTCAAAAGCATTTGAAATATTGAAAGAAGCGCTAATCACAACACCTATTTTGATCGTACAAGACAAGTCAAAACCATTCGAATTGATGTGTGACGCGAGTGATTATGTGATGGATGCAACCTTAGCCCAATGCAAGGACAAAGTTCTCCATGCAATCGCATATGTGAGCAAAACCCTCAACGATGTAGAGGAAAATTATACAACAACCGAGAAAGAATTGCTCGCAGTAGTGTTCGCTGTGGAAAAATTCAGACTATATTTGTTGGGATCAAAGGTAATCATTCATACAGATCGTTTAGCTCAAATATCTTATGACCAAGAAGGATGCAAAGCCATGATTATTCAGATGGGTATTACTCTTGCAAGAAGTTGATACTAAATTCATTGACCACAAGGGATCAGAAAATAAAGTTGTAGATCATCTTTTGTAGCTTAAGAATATAGAGTGTGATTGCTGCCAACCAAAAGTGAATGCTTGTTTTCCTAATGAAACAATATTAAAAATTGATGAATTCTTGCCTTGGTTTGCAGACAATGTTAATTTTTTTTTGGTCTGTAAGCAATTCCCAAAGGAATATATTTTGCAAAAAAAATAAGAAATTTATGCATGAATGTAAGTTTTACTACTGGGACGAGCCACATCTTTATAAAAGAGATCCAAATTATATCTTAAGCCAATGTGTTCCAAAAACTTCCTTTCATCGCATCTTATATCAATATCATGAGTCACCATTCGGTGGCCATTTTGGAAGTTAGCGCACAACAGCAAAAATACTTTAGAGTGGGTACAATTGGCGCACATTGTTTAAAGATGCCAGAGACTATGTTATAAAGTGTTGTTTAATGATGCCAGAGACTATGTTATAAAGTGTGACAGCGGTCAACGCACTTGGAACATTTTTTGAAGAAATGAGATACCGTGAATGTTATCCTAGAAGTTGAATTGTTTGATGTATGGGGAATTGACTTCATGGGCCCATTCCCTCCCTCCAATGGCCACAACTACATTCTGGTAGTCGTTGATTATGTTCCAAAATGGGTCGAAGCAATTTCATGTGCTACAAATGATGTGGCAACAATCTCAAAATTCCTATAGAAAAATATTTTCACTAGTTTTGGCACCCCACGTGCCATCATAAGCGACGAGGGAACTCATTTCATCAATTGCATCATCAGTAAGCTTCTGGTTAAATATAACATTCATCACAAAATCGCAATAACTTATCATCCTCAAACAAATGGTCAAGCTGAGGTGTCCCACTGAAAAATCAAATCAATACTTGAAAAGGTTATCAATGCAACGCAAAGAGATTGTGCACAAAAGTTGGATGAGGCACTATGGGCCTATTGCGCAATGTATAAAACGCCCATCAGAATGTCCCCATATGTACTTGTTTTTGGTAAAGCTTGTCATTTTCATTGAAAATTGAACATAAGGCATTCTCGGCCACCAAGAAGCTCAACTTTAATATGGAAGCCTCGAGAGCAGTTGCTAGAGCTAAATGAATGAAGATTACAAGCATATGAAAACGCTAAGATCTACAAAGATAGCATGAAGCCTTGGCATGACCAACAATCTCCCCTTTTTTGATGATGACAACAAGAAAAATAGCTTGAAATATATGTAAATCATATGTAGCACATAATAAAATTCAACATATCACCATAAAGATCATTCTTGAAATTCACTAAAAAATAAATAAATAAATTCTCCTCGTAATTAATACAATCAAAATCATAACAAATTTATAGCATATTTTTCTTAAACTTCTCCTCCTTTAAAATCATCAAAATGAATAATTAAGAAAAATTTAGAAGTGCATAAACGTTTCCTTTAAAAAGATGAACATAAATTTAGCATAACTCCCCCTAAGAATATTAACACATGCTTTCCATATCTCCTCCTATCAAAATGCCTTCTAAAATATTTAACAAATAAAATCATAAAATCAAGAGGCATCATAACGAATAATACCGAGCTCAAGCCTATTTTTGCAAAAGTTTTCTTCATTCAAAGGCTTGGTAAAAATATCCGCTAATTGATTATTAGAGCCTACAAATTCAAGAGTAATATTATCATTTTGCACGTGCTCTCTAATAAAGTGATGCCTAATATCAATATGCTTAGTCCTAGAATGATGTATAGGATTTTTAGTCAAATTAATAGCACTAGTATTATCACAAAATATAGGCATATTATCAAACTTTAATCCAAAATCACAAAGAGTTTGTTTCATCCAAAGAATTTGAGCACAACAACTAGCAACCGCAATATATTCCGCTTCGGTAGTGGATAAGGCAACCGAATTTTTCTTTTTACTAAACCAAGAAACTAAGGAACTACAAAGAAATTGACAAGTCCCACTAATACTCTTACGGTCAAGTAAACTACTCGCAAAATCCGCATCGGAATATCCTATCAAATTAAATTCAATATTTCTAGGATACCATAAGCTTAAATCATTAGTACCAAGCAAATATTTAAAAATTCTTTTAATGGCATGTAAATGTGATTCCTTAGGACAAGATTGAAATATAGCACAAAGACATACACTAAACATAAAATCAGGTCTACTAGCGGTTAAATAAAGTAAAGATCCAATCATATCTCTATAAGTTTTTATATCCATACACTTACCTTTTTCATCCTTGTCAAGCTTAGTGGATGTGCTCATAGGAGTTGTTGCAATTTTACCTTCATTGAATTTGAACCTTTTGAGCAAATCCCTTGTGTATTTTTCTTGACTTATGAAAATACCATCCTTGAGTTGTTTGATTTGGAGTCCAAGGAAGAAGCTAAGTTCTCCCATCATACTCATCTCAAATTCACTATGCATACACTTAGAAAAATCTTCACACAAAGATGGATTAGTAGAACAAAAAATAATATCATCCACATATATTTGTACTAAAAGCATATCATTTTCTTTAGTGTTAATAAAAAGAGTAGTATCCATTTTACCTATTTTAAATTCATTGTCAAGCAAGAAATTACTAAGTCTATCATACCAAGCTCTTGGAGCTTGTTTTAAGCCATAAACAGCCTTTTTCAACTTATAGACATCATTAGGAAAATCAAAACTTTCAAACCTCGGAGGTTGTTCTACATAAACTTCCTCCATGATATAACCATTTAAAAATGCATTTTTCACATCCATTTGATACAAAATGAAATTCTTATAAGAGCCAAAGCAAGTAACATTCTAATAGCTTCTAATCTACACAACGGTTCTTCAATAATCTATTCCTTCTCTTGACAATAACCTTGAGCTACAAGTCTAGCTTTATTTCTAATGATTATTTCCATTTTCATCCATTTATTTCTAAAGACCTATTTAGTTCCAATTATAGAAGAATGAGAGGGCCTAGGGACTAACTCCCAAATTTTATTCATTTTCAATTGATTTTAATTCTTCTTGCATAGCTAAAATCATAAATTTATCAATTTCGGCATCTTTAAAACTTTTTGGTTCAATTTGAGAAATAAAAGCAAGATTATTAAATATATTAAGAGAGGAACGAGTTTTCACACCTTGTTCGGGATTACCAAGAATAATTCTTTGGGATGGGAAGGAGCATACCTCCACTCTTTAGGCATGGATGAAAGACCAACTTCGTTCTTTTTTATTAAGCTCACTTCTTTATTTACTTGAAAACAATTTCCTTGCCTTTGTCAACTAACAAGTAAATCTCCAAAATTTTCCTTCTAAAACATCACTATAAAATAGCTCATTAGAAATAACATTGCAAAATTCATCAAATATACATGCATATGATTCCTCAATTACTTAAGTTCTTTTATTGAAAACTCTTATAAGCTTTACTAGTAGAGGAATAGCCAAGGAAAATACCAACATCCGTCTTAGAATCAAATTTTTCCAAGTTTTTCTTTGTTATTTAAATAAACATTTACAAACCAAAAACTTTGAAATACCAATATTTGGGAATTTTGATATGCCAAAGTTCATAAGGAGTTTTATCCAAGAAGATCTAATTAAAACTCTATTTAAAACATAACAGAGCAGTGTTAACGGCTTCCGCCCAAAAGTATGTAGGTAAATCATACTCATACAACATTGATCTAGCAAATTCTTGCAAAGTACGATTTTTTCCTTTCAACTACACCGTTTTGTTGAGGAGTTCTTGGAGCGGAGAAATTATAGAAAAAACCATTTTCTTCAACAAAAGTTTCAAAATCATTGCTATCAAATTGTCTTCCATGATCACTCTCTAATTTTAGAAATCAAAAAAATTTTTCATTTTGAAACTCTTTTTACAAAACTAGAAAAGCTTTTCAAAGCATATCCTTATGTTTTAGCATCAAAACCCAAGTAAATCTTGAAAAATATCAACTATCACAAAGGCATAATAGTTCCTCCAAAATTAGAAATTCTAGAAGGGCCAAATAAGTCCATGTGTAATAGTTGAAGGGGTCTAGTTGTAGAGATTACATTTTTAGATGTGAAAGAGGACTTAGTTTGCTTACCCATTTGACAAGCATCACAAACTTTGTCTTTTTCAAATTTAAATTTGGGAAGACCTCTAACCAAAGAATTCTTGGAAATATTTGAAATTAAGTGCATGCTAGATGTCCTAGTTTTCTATGCCATAACCAAGAATCATTATGCAAAGCCAGATAAACATTTATCATTAATAGGACAATCATTCAAATCAATAGTATAAACATTTTCATCTCTATTTCCAACAAATATAACTTTTTCTATCACTAGCATTTTCAATGATGCAATTCTTTTTATCAAACACAACTTTAAAGCCTTTATCACACAATTGACTAATACTAAGTAAATCATGCTTCAAACCATCAACCAAAAGTATATTTTTAATTAAAATAGAAGATTTATTACCTATACTATCTTTACCAATTATTTTACCTTTCTTGTTGTCACCAAAGGTTACAAGACCTCCATCCTTTTTGGAGAGAGAGACAAACTTGGATGGATCTCCCGTCATGTGCCTCGAGCAACACTATCCAAGTACCACTTGTTTTTTCTTAGAGGCTTTCAAACAAACCTATAAACACAAATGTTCAAGTTGATTCTTTGGTACCCACACTTGTCTGGGTCCTAGATGGTTACCTTGACAAACTTAGGAATCCATTTCATTTTTGCATAGACATTTAAGGCATTGGATTTAGACAAGTAAACAAGAATAAGTTTGTATGTCCAAACTTGCCACATGAGAAACAAACAACATTATGCAAAGATTTATCTCTTACAACAAATCTATGCACTACTTTTCTTGGAGAAATTATTTCTTGGAGCATTGTGAAACTTTGCCCTTTGAGAAAAATTTCTTCTTGGAGAAGTAGTATGAGCATATTTCAATTTAAAACACTTAAGTCTAATATGGCCTTCAACACCACAATAATGACATATAGACACAAAGTTATATTTAACATGCTTAGACAAAACCTTAGGCATATTAAGCTTGGGCATATTATGAGATGCTTTAACAAATATAGTTTTAGAACTTGGATGCATACTTTTGAAGAACCATTCTTCAAGAATCCCTCGATCATTCTACAAGCGTCCAAGACAGCAACGCTCGAACACAACGACCGAAACAACATACTCACGAACACAATGATCGTCAGAATGCCCATTGAATCCAATTGAGTCCAACTCGATTCACGAACTGAGTCAGAACACTACCATAATGATTACCTTGGTATTCTCAGTGTGAAAATCCAGGAGTTGTAAAATTCTCTTTTGTCCGCTTGCTTTCCTTTGCGTTGATAGATTAGCATCCATGATGATACTTATAATTCACTACATCCACTAACTAAACGTCACAGGGCTCACGTCATTTTAGTTACTTCTTCAATGTTTGACAATCTTAAGTTTTATTGTGTAAACCTCTGCTCAAACATCTTTTACCGCATTCCTAAACGAGTTTATTTTTAGCTTTTTGGCAAGGTCCCTGCCACTCTCTAAATTTGGGCGTTGCAGTGGTCCGGGCAAATGCATCCAGTCTAAGCATTGCGATGTTTATTCCAATAAAAAAAAGTTCATAATAAAAGCTCCACTGTCAGCGAAAATGGGAAACCCAAGCTGATAAGAGTTAAAGTTTTGAAAAATACTTACTCGAAGTTGGATATTTCGTATGAGACCCGTGCAGGTAACCCAAAACGGAAGTAGATGACCCGAATCAACGCATAATAATAACTCCTCTATATGGCCCAACCCAAATAAGCTAAGACAAGAGTTGAATTGAATATGGCACGCAACTAAAGTTGGATACCCGCATGAAACCCTTGGGGGCAAGCTAAAAAGAAGAACGTAACCAGGTTCAACGCTCCAATTCAATAATGCATCGCGAAGCTATGAATCGTATTAAACGTAAAAAGTTAAAAGCAAAGTTGCCTGAAATGAGTAAAAAGTTTTTAAGTAGAGGCTTACCAGATTTAAACTTAGAAAATATATCTTAGACGAAGTAGCCAAAGTTGAGGAGAGTGTTGCTGCCAAGGTTAGAGGACCGAGTGAATTATATTTTGAAAAGCTGGTCAACGTAGAGGAAAAGCCAAAGGGTAAATTTTGAATTTCCTAAGTATAAGACATGCTTGAGGACAAGCATGATTCTAAATTTCGGGGTGTAATAACTTTTAGAAATACAAGTTATTGTAGCCTTTTATTTAGAATTATGAGGGCTAATAAGCAGAATATGCATTAATAATACCAAGAATTCATGTGGAAAAGTGAGCTTGCATCGACAAGAAATCCTCACTACTCTTATATCATGCGTTATTATGCATCAAAGCGTCCATTTTTGCAGCCATTGTAGGAATTAACCGCATGCGTCGACCTCAAATTGTCGTAAGAGTAACTGCATGCAAAGGTTCATAAAGACTAGTTCGCCGCATGGAATGTTGCTTCCACAAAGTGATAATCGTAATGGAAGATTGATCGCTAAGTGGGTGGAATGCGTTGACACTTCAAGAGAAACAAGCTTGAACGCATACCTTGGGAGTATCAACAAGATAAGGTGATGATGATATTTTCCATACCGCGACAAAGGTAGCAGTGAGTCAGAATGCATCATCAATGCTTTCGGTGTTTGAGCTCTATAAATAGCACCTTGGATCTTCATTTCAAATCATTTGAGTCTCTGCCCTAAGACAGATCCTTGTGATCACAGATGAGAGCATGAGCAAGACACTCTTTGAGGATTCTTCACTTCCAAAGCCCCTTCCGCATGACGACCAGAGTTTCGCTGGAGATAGAGCTCGAGAGAGGCTTCTCCACCATTCATCCATGGCAACACCAGTAGCCTTGGTGCGTTTCGGATGAAAAGCCAGAGATTGTTTACATCTAGCCCTCCATCTCTCCTCTTATCTCTATATTGTACTACACTTTGGCTTAAGACATTAGTACATTTTGTAATCAATGGATCTATTACTTCCTTCAGCACCATCTTCATCATCTTCTTTTTCTTTATCATCATCTACATTCATAATTTAGTTGAATATCGAAGACAGTCGCATACTTAGTCATGCGGTGTAGAGATGTGATGCATGTAGCTACCCACCGAGAGTTGTGCGTTGTGGGAGTATAATGATTTAATCCTCTTCACTTGGTGTGAGGCTATAGCAACACTTGTCTATGAGCTAAATAGCTGCAACTAACTGCCCGAGAGGATAAGTAGTGGAACACACTAAAGCAAGGTAAGCTTTATTCCTAGAGATAGGAATGATCTTATTCTCGACGCAACCCTGCATTATAGAGATATAGGCATGCGGCTGGCCACTGAGAGGTGTGCAATGAGTTAGTGTAATGAGCTAGGATTACTCTAGCGAACTAACATAATGAATCTTATTATGTGTTAATAGTTGTTGCATCTCTACCAATTCTCATAGTAAAACTTCCATTGCTCAATCTGTTTAGTTAAGAGTAGGAGTAGCACATATTCCATTAACTTCTGTCTTTTTACTTTTCTTTATCCTCAAACGCATTGCTTCACAAACATTATCGAGTTACAAGTCCCTGTGTTCGACCTCAGATCATCCCAAGAAACATGTGTTCTCGTTATACTTGGTGAGAAAGCAAGAAAACTTGTGACAGGAATGCATGAACATCGTACACGTGCTTAAATGCATATTGCATATTTTCTAGTCCAACGCATGACTTTCGATGCATGGACATTAACGCATAACATAAGACAAACATATTTTCCTCTCCCCCTTTTCCGTACGAACAAATTTTTGGCACCGTTGCCGGGGACTTGGCAATTAATAGTTTGTTAAATTTTGTGTTTTCACAAGAACCCTCTTAGTCTTGGTCATATTGTAGCTTGTGCGACCAAGTTGCAAACGATATTTTTGTGAAGGCGATGCACCAAAAGTCAATATTCACCCCGAGATAGAAAGGTTAACTGTTGCACGAGCTGCAAACAGTCTTAGGAGCATGTTAACAAACATGCAGCCAACAAATGCTAGAAACTCTGATGGTCAGGATAACGAGTTCCTTGACCTAAACAGTTGAGTTCAATCTTCCATATGGAGGACTCCTTGCGGTGGTTTCACTCTAATTTCTCCAGGGATGTCTTTTACTCTATCTTTACTTTGATTAGTGGCCTCAGAGTCTATAATCTAGACAGAATCATCATTCTCCACTAAACAAGTTTCAAGAACCAGTAAATCACATTTACCTTGTCAGCCCTTGGCCTTAGACTTCTTCCTCTTCTTTAGCCAACATGGGCAATTCCACTTCCATTGCCCATCCTGGTTTCAATGGAAACATTTTCCTTTTTCAACCGGCATTCGTTGCCTACTCCACTGTGCGATAATTTGTGTGTCAGCCGGTGCCTTCCCTTTCCCCTTACTACCCTTCTTCTTCTTCCACTTGTTAGTGTTCGAAGAAGAAGGTGCAGACTTAGTTCCTAAGGTCGAACCTCGGTGGAACTTTTAGATGATGAAGCAACATTTGCTTCACCAACTATCTTCTCCTTGCTTGTCAGCAATGATTGGAATTTCTGCAACTCATTGAGGAGAGTTGTAAGGATGTAATCAACCCTGTTCAGAACAACTTTGCTTACGAAATACAGGAAGCTTTCTGGCAACGTTTGCAGAATAATACTATTCTGGCTGCCCTCATCCATGCGGGCCCCGTTCATCTCCACCACATTAAAGAGGACCATCATGTTCAGAACATGTTCTCGAATAGATGTACCCTCCTTCATTTTGGAGTTGAAGATGCTTTTGAGAGTGTCATGTTTGAGCTACCCAGACGGTTGTCTGAACATTCCCTTCAGGGACTCTCTGATCTCACGTGCAATGAATATGGGCTCATACTTCTTGGCCAAGACATTGTTTATGCTGGCCAAGATGTACTTTCGGGCCTTCTCGTTTGCCCTCGCTCATATGCATCTCAAACATTTCGAGCAGTAGTAGGAGCTGAAATAGATAGACACTCCTCCGTAAGGATGAATAAAAGTGAAGGAACTCTTAAAGAAAGAGGATATGAGCATGTTCGGATCTTTCCTATTTCATTGTGACTGAATTACCACACACACATTCTAACAAATAGGTATGCAATTTTACACTAATTAACAACATGCTTTGATAAATAAAATACAAGAGATTGAGTATACACACCAGTTAAGTACTCTCTTCATTCGAACTAAACCCAGTTGAAGCAAACCTCTACATTCTTGATCGCCCAACAAATAGTTGGCTACCAACAGCATGATCGTCTACACGGACGGCAGCGCACGAACAAGCAGGAGCGGGGACGACACCATCACTTAGAGCCCTTGGTATTCTCGGAGTGAGAATCCAAAGAGTGGTCTTTGATTGATTTGATAAAGGAAGGAGGAAAGGGATAATCATGTAGAACGACAAGCAAGTGGGAGAAGGCTATCGTATAGCGGAATGCTTATCGTTTAGAGAAAGTTACACGATCGTGTAGGTTTTACTAAGCGATCGTCTAGTATTTAGTAAGCGTTCATTTAGAAAACTCGGCAGACTAAGTGATCATTTAGAAAAGCTGAACGATCGTTTAGAGAATGCGTGCGATCATTTAGACATGGGGGTGTGCGATCGTTTAAGCGATTGGGCGCTATCATATAGGCTCTCATCTAAACGATCGATACGTTTTCACACCTTCTGCAATTTTTTGAACTACTTGCAAAATGAAACCAATTTTCATTTTATTCTTAAGTTACAATAACCAAATACTGATTTTCCCACTAATGCACGATTGATGAGAAGTTTCCAGCCAATTATCACATAATTAACCAATTAATTAATAAAATCATATTTATATCTAATTTCCTCTAAAATGATATATCTCATACATTTCGTCAATTATATCATATATAATTAACCAGTTCAATTATATCATATATAATCGAACTCCCTCTTGTTAATTTTAACATTTTAAATTGATCCAAAATCTAATTCTAGACTTTATCCAAGCTATCTAGGGGGACCTTATGGACCTGCGGCTCGAAACTCTAACTGTATGTGAATAGCTGACTAAACTCTTTAGCCACGAGATCCACCATCCGTTAACTGCTAGGCATTCCACTAAAGACCAACAACTGAACTCTTTTTACCACAGATATATTTCTATGTCCATCAGATATAACCAATCATGAGTACGATGACCCTTCACAGATGCTCATAAGTATAGCTGGGCCAATTTACCGTTTTGTCCTTGTAGTTATATCTCACTTCTTAAGTACCACTGATTCCTCTAGTGAACAATACAACATAATCCAACTATGCGTGAACACCTCTCGGGCCAAGAAAATATTTGTGACGCCACATCGTTCAAGCCTTGGAATCAGCTCTTAAGGGAACTATCTATCTACTTTCCCCTGCCTCGGAGAAGGAGTGAATTCCATCTTGTGTAGCTGAGTTCCCAGCTCCCAAATCAGATGAATCCCCAAAATGGCAGGAGTTCTCAACTCACTCAGGATTGAGGTCATGTTATCTATGGTCATCCTAGTGAAGTGAAGTCTCTATCATGAACGGTGTTATATAACGAGACGTTAACACTTCGTGGTCAGGTCTTATACAAACTCTTTGTATAAGACACCCACGCTCGCATGTTCTCTACACGAATGATCAGGATCAGACCATCTGTGACAAGTCACAAATTCAACAAAGCGGGTCACATCCGTAGCGTTACACGAATAAGGTTTCCCTCCTATATCCAAACAGACCATTTTAGTTATCACTCAAGACATGATCCACTTGTATGTCACCACATACATGCTTAAGTTACATACAGATAATCATGGATTTTATGTTTATTGGTTTGTGGTAAAGCAAATAAAACAAAAAATTGAGCAAAATCAAGATGTGAAGTAAAATATCATATATTATACAACACAAGCGTTCGTACAAAGTATTTACAAACTACAGGACATGAGACTTTAGGACATCAACCCCAACAAGAAGATCATCGATGATTAGTATAGTAAGTATAGAGTTTTTCCAATTAGCGTAGTTGTCGCCAGTTAGTTTAAGGCGGCTAATAAAGCTAATGTCTTGGTTTCCATAATTTAAAAGTTGCTGAAAAAAAAAACATGAACAAACTTAATAAGTCTATTTGCACTAACACTTTTAACACCAATTTTAGGTTTTAGTAAAATAGTTTTATTGTACCATAAGTTAAAGACATCTATTTTGCAATGATGCCCTAGTGAGGCAGGACAAAAGTCACCGATGGGGTGATCAGATGCCCCTTCACTGGGACGGGACATTCTCAACCATTAGACGGAAATAACTCTTGTAAATGACTCTAATAATCACTATTTTTAGGTCCAAAATATGTTAACCTTTAACAATTCTGATAAGTATAACCCCTCATTTTAGACCCTCGAGTCCCGCCCTAATGCGCCCACCGTAGGGAAAGAGCAGATTAGGACAAGAGACTAAAGCGACCTTATCCTTTACTGGAGATCAGATAAAGAGTTGTGCAAAACTGTCATCCTTTAGGGGGACACTCCCAGGGTGCCTCGAGAAAATGGACAAAATGTTATCCAACCTAATAAGAGAGACCGTGGGATATGTTGTCACATGTCCTGCTTCCACTTACTATGAACGTTCTCTCCATTCATCTTGGTATCGACCTACCCAAACACCATTATTTAAGGGGACACTCCCAGGGTGCCACAAGGCCGAGGATCGATCTCGCAGTGTGAACTTTAGGGAAAAATGTGTAGAGATTTAAGTGAAGTATCATATACCTCAAGTCCCTCCCATAAAATGTTCTACCTAGGGATTCATTAACTTAGACAATCCAGCTACTGATTTTAATTTTCTCAAAAACAACTCTTGCTTTTGAGAATTAAACAAGTTCAAATCAAGTCCCATTAAACACTTTAACAGACTATCATCGAATTTGCATGCATGCATCAAATCTATCTAATTCACCTTTCTAGGTAGGGGTGTTCCATTTCCGTCACCTTAAATACCCCAGCCTAGACAGAACCCGCCTTAGAAAAAGGTTCCTTATAGATAGATTTGGTACATATTTAATCTTTTATTAGTCAATTTAATCTTATTAAACCAATTAAAAGATTAAACTTACGTTTCTAATCTCATTAAAACCTTGATCTTAGGTCCATCTCAATCAAATTTTAAAACTATTTTAAATCATTATTGAACCTAAGTTTGCATGCATGTCTTTCTTATTGATTTTAGTTCTAATTTCTATTATAACTCTTATAAAAGAAACAACTAAAATCATTCATATTACTAAGCTAGACTAGGTATTTATAACTTTTATAAATTAACCTATGTGTCATACTTTCTGCAATGTTCATTCATTATTATATATAACTCTTACAAAACTTGTAATGAACCAGGCATACATGCTTTCATATACCTTTATACTATAACACTTATAATATAAAGATGATGCATGGATATGCTTAATGTATGCATATATTATAACTCTTATATTATATGATGCATGAGCATGCTTTAAAGTAATTTAGTCATGCAAGCTATTATATCATAACTCTTATAATATAAAGATGATGCATGATAAATGCATAACTTATGGTGGGTTGTAAAAACTATTTGGCATACTTTATGACATATAAAAATAAACATACATCACATTTACTTCATCAAGAATCAATGGACCGGGATTATTAGCCTAAAAATCAGAAAAAAAAAAAGCTATCTATTACAAAAATAACGAGCCAACCGATTTAAACAGGCAAACCGGGCATTGAACCGCCCGAGTGAAGCACCATTTCTTTGATCATATAGTAGCTCTTTGTGATCGTCTAGTGATGTTGAACGAGAATAAACGATCGTTTAGCATGGATCGTGTGCCTATGATAATGCGATGAAGCATGAAGGCCACGCGATTGTGCAGAGAACATCATGTAATGCATGCTTAAACGATTAAATAGACGACAACTATGCGGTGAAGTATGATCGTCTAAACGATCATGGAGCAAGCATCAAGTACCGTATACCAAGTGATCAAGTAGCCAGTGACTATACGATGAAGCATGTTGGCTGACTCAATCATTTAGTACGCGCGCCTACCATGCGACGAGAGTTAAAACCTCAACAATGGTTTACCTTACCATCTACACGATCGAGTAGCCAACACAACAAGACCAAGAAAACACTTTACCCGATTGCTCAGCATCAGCCATGCGATTGTTTAGCAAATACTACACGATCGGGTAGAACTTTTCTACACAATCGCGTAGTCAAATCTAAGCGATCTCTTAGCCTGGGCTACACGATGCGACTAACTCTTGGTCTTCTTCCACAATGAGAATGACATCTTCATGCGTTGAAGCTTCTTCACAAACGACTCTTACAGACTCAAACACTTTGAATACAAGCTCAATAACATTATTATTATGCCCAAAAACATAGGGGCCCTTACAAATGAACTTGAAATGTAAAGAAAGCTTTAACAAACAGAGGCAACCATCCCAAAACATACATCGATTCACATCTACAACTACATCTAACATTTAAACGTATTGTAGACTACATAAAACCCACCAAGACTGTAAATGTAATTCGATACATCAATGGAATTTGGACTATTAGAACAACCTGTCTCTGATACCAATAAAAGGAACACTTATTAAAGAGACTCGTGAGCGGAAGCGAGATCATTTCAAATCCTATTGTGACAGAACATACACATTTACAATAAAAAAAATAATAGTTATGCAAAAACCCTAAATTACAGCATGCTTCAGAAAGGAAAGTGCTACGGATCAAGAGAATTTACCCTTGAAGAACTATTCTTCTCGTTCCCTCGATCTTACTGCACGATCGTTTACCAACACGAATGTTATGCCTCAGCAATCTCTTCAAACAAGAACAAATCTACACTCGTCCCTCGAACAGTAAGTAGACACCACTAATAGGTTACCTTAGTATTCTCGGTATAAGAATCCAGGAGTTGTGGGCTCTATAGGATTTAGTAAAGGGTAGGAGAAATTCATAGATCGTATAGACGATTGAGTAAGTGGGAGATAACTAAAGTCAATCGTATAGACTGAGTACTCGATCGTTTAGAAAACAAGTGACTTTCGTATAGAAAACTCGTTACACGATCGTGTATGCTCTCAAGCTATCGTATAGCTAATTCTTTTGATCATACAATTCTCAATCGCTTAATGATCGCATTTTGTAAAAATGAAAACAATTTTCATTTTATCCATCAGTTACCATAACTGATCACAATTTCCCACAAAGTTGGTTACTGGGAGGAAAAATCGTACCAATTATCCCATAATTGATTTTATTACAAATAAATAATATATTCATAACCTATAGTTTTAATATTATATCTCATGAAATATATAAATCATAGTTCTTTTTCTCCCTTACAGCACTTAATGATAATTCCTCCAATCAATGTATCTAATACATTAAGTCAATTATATTTCATATAATTGATGCAATTTAATTATATCATATATAACAAAATTTTCTCTTGTTAATTTGAATATTTCAAACTAACCCAAAAACTTTTTCTCAACATGAATCCATTGAGCTACCAAGGGGACCTTATGGACCTGTAGCTTGAAACTCCAACGGTATGTGAATAACTAACTAAACTCTTTAATCACGATATCCACCATCGGTTAACTGCCGGACATTTCACTAAAGACCGACAGCTGCACTCTTTGCGCTACAGATATATTTATGTGACCATTGGATATAACCAATCAATAGTACGATGACCCTTCACAAATCGCTCGTAAGTACAGTCGGAACTATTTACGATTTTGTCCCTGTAATTACATCTAAACCTTTAAGTACCACTGATTCCTCGAATAAACAATAAATCATAATCCTACTATGAGTAAATCCTTATTGGGCCAAAAGAAGGTGTGATGCCACATTGTTCAAGTCCTGGAATCAGCCATTAAGAGAACAATTTACCTACTTACCTCTAAATCACGGAAGGAGTGAATTCCGTTTTGTGTAGCTGAGTTCCCAACTCCCCAATCAGACGAATCCCCAAAATGGTAGGTTTTAGTCGGCGATTTGGCCATTCACACCCATACAAATCAAAGGATCACCCTCATAGGTAGGAGTTCCCAACTCACTCAGGATTAAGAACATGTTACCTATGATCATCCTAGTGAAATGAAAGTCTCTATCATGAACGACATTATATAACGAGACTAAACATTTCGTGGTCTGATCTTATACAAACTCTTTTGTATAGAGCATCCCTGCTCGCATGTCTAATACATGAATGGTCAGGATCAGACCATTTGTAGCACTTTATAATACTTGTAATATCTACAAAGCAAGCCACACTCATAGCGTCAACATGATAAGGTTTCCCTCCTTTATCCATCTACTATAGACCATTTAGGTTATCACTTAAAGCACGATCCACTTGTATGTCATCACATACATGCTTAAGTTACAACAATATCCCGGGATCTTAGTGTATTGGTTTGTGGTTAATGCAACTAAAATATCTCATATTTCAAAGACTGTAGTGAACAAAATATCTTATATTATTACATATCATAATGTTTATTCATACAGGTGTTTACAAACTACTGGACCCTATGAGATTTAAGGCATCAACCCCAACAATGATCATACACACACAAAGTCTCACAATCTAAGAAAGATATAAAAATCATGCTTTCTGGGGGTAGGAAATCTACTTATGTGATTGCAAGGAATTTTCAATGCCAACATTAGAATCGCATAGTTGAACAAGTTGGTAGCCTTATGCGATAGAGGATGACATGACGTATGGACGGTGGAAATCAAATCAGAGATCAAGTTGCTAGCTAAAAAGAAAGCTTCACGTTAAAGCCAATGAACTTCTGATGCGGTGCAGACGCATTAGGGTATGGAAATTAATGCACCTTATCAGCATAATCATTAGTGAGAGAAGAAAAAGTTTCTTTTTAACGCCTATAAATATCTAATGAGATTTCCATTAAAAAAAATGATAGCTGATAACCAAGAGCCAAGACATTGGAGAAAAACTCTGCCCAAATTCTTACTTCAAAAACACTACCCTTTCAAGCCCTTGTGTAATCTTAAACGAAAGCTTAGGATTTCTCTCTAGAAGCAAGAAGGGAACCTCACCTTCAACATACTCTTTGTGAAACAATCGTCTACAGTGCTGGAGGGAGCAAGGAATTACATACCACAACTTGATTCTCTATCTCTCTCTTTTCTTCCACAATTGTTATTTTTATTGTGTAAAACGTTGAAAGACTCATGTTTCTCAATATGAATGCATCTACAATTTATCTTTTATCCCTCTCCTCAACTTTTACCATGAGCAACTAATTTCTTTATGGGTTGAGAAATATACATTACAGCTAACATGAACTAAGGCTTAATCATGTGTTCAACTTGTTTTATATATGCTTTATAAACTATTTGAATAAGTCAAAAGATTATTCCAAGTAGATTAAATGTAGGTTTGAAAAGGCCAAAGATTTAAACCTCATAAAACAAGAAGAGAGCATCTTTAGAAATAAAAAAAACATCTTTTTACATAAAAAACTCTTCACATGCATCCTAAAGATAGGATATGGTAGCTAAATACATTGAGAAGTGTAGGTTGTAATTTTATAGTAGTTTGCTTGAATGCATGATTTATGCATTTACTTAGAATGATAGTGAATATTTTTCTCAACTGTACTTTTATTCATTTGAATCTTGTACTTCTCGCATAGAATGTTTCACTTATAAATGTGATTTCCATCACATTCATCACTTTTTATTTTAGCGATAGAATATATCAAAATTATCGCATATCTAGTAAACGACTAGCGTAAAGACCGAAACAATATTTGCCAACACATATATTGAACACAATACCTGAGTTCGATCCTAGACTCACCAGGACTCTAGTTGGATTTATACTTGGGTCTAACTAGGTAAAACAATGCGTTAATATGACATCACATAACACTTAGTCCATCACATATTTAAAACGCATCAGCAATCCAACAGTCTTTTTCTCTTCCTTTAATTTTGACATAAGTTCAATTTTCATCCCAACACTCAAATATACTTCTCCGGTGCTCGAAATCTACAAACCATCAATTAAATACATAAAACCACGTAACAAACCCGAGTTAAGTTAAGTGAGATGGCACATTTCAGGTGCTATCAAGGTCCGTTGAGGATATTTGGATAATACATGTGCAATTGTTTGGCAATGGAACACAACTAATTGTTGTGTGTAGATGGTTACATATCGAATTGACGCAGCTGGTCATGTATGGATGCGATTAATGTATAAAAATTTAACTTTTTAAATTAAAGTGTTGGTTGACAGACGTGCGAAAATGGAGCTGGTTCTTTCATTTTACAAAATATGTTAATATTTACATGAACATTAAAGTTTAAGTCAAATAAGTGTAATGTATCCCTACGAGACACTAAATGGGTGTGGACAGTATTGCACATCAAAACGTTGCATCATTTGCCAATTTTACAATATTAGTTTATGTTCTTAGAGATTAATTTAATTGTATCATATATTTATAAACTAATGTTATAATTACTGATAAAGTATCAGTAGTAGAAGCAAGATAGATAATTAAAATCGTTGTTAAAAGAAATGAGCATGGTTCACAAATTTTTAACATTGATACTAAACCTTTGCAAAGAAGATAAAGAAATAATACAATATACTATATAATTCATAGACATTTCATCACACGTGTGTCATTACAAGTAAAAGTTGTTATTTTCCCTCTCTAGCTCCTAGTAAAATTTAGGTCACCAATTATATACATCAAATTACTATAAATAAATATCTTATTTTCATTTCTATGTATATGATTAAATTTGAGAAATTGGGTATGGAGAATAACTTTTGCACGCAAATCAGAATGATGGCTATTTTAACATTTTAGAAGTGTAGGGTTAATTAGCTAGCTAGTTGAAATGACTTTAAAGGCATCTAAGCTAAGTCTATGGTTGGTGTTGATCATCTAAAGGAATTTAAATATGATAGCCTCAATTCATAGCTAATTGGCCTCATATCAATTAAATAGATAGATAGGAACAATGCCAATTACTAGTTGAATAAATGGACAAAAATATAAAAAAGTATCACTCACTAATAAAAAAAAAAAAAGTTTTCATGAAAAGAATGTTGATTTAACTTCAATATATTTAAATTATTTTAACGACTAAGAAATACTTTCAACATTTAGAAAGTCATGCATTTAGAGGATTAATTAGTATAGATAAAATTATAAGTTTATTTGAATTTTTAAGCGTTTAAAAATATTTTGAAAAAAAAAAATATCATTTCCATCCGAGTCTAAAAAATATTCATTTAATTTTCCATAAAAAATTATAAAATGATTTGTTCTTGAGAAATACTTAATTAGGATTCATGGTTAATTCTGCCATCCAAAAGAATGTTTTGTTTTTTGTTTTTTTTATCTAAAAAAATAAACAAATTACTAAAATATAAAAACATAAAGAAAAACAAACGAATGAATTAAATTAAAAGAGACCTGATTGGTGAGTATAAATCTCTCACAATAAATTATTTTGTCCAAAACTATTCCTCAAACTTGAGAAAAAATCTCAATATGTTGCACAAAGAGAGAGAGAAAAATTAAACAAGATATAACCAAACCCCATTTTTGACCCAATTGTAAACTAGTGGAGATGGGACCTCAAATGCAAATTGGCATAATATATATCCATTTTTGCAAATTGATGAACATTCATTGAAATGACCAAAAAATAAATCTGATTAGATCCCATATCAAAGTTTGCTTTCTCTTTTAACATTCATTTCATCTATGACAATATTTTGAATTACCCTTTTCATTAATCTGGTTAGATCCCCAACCTATCCTTTCATTAATTGCTTCCCCACAACCTACCCGTATCCATTTTTTTTTTTTTATTGGGTCATGAAAAGAAGAGGATATTTCACTACGACTATTCTTCTCATTGTGAATTGATTTTGAGATAAAACCACATGTTTTTCTAATATGATATCAAAGTCAATAAAGCCTGAACGAGCATTCAATCCAATAAAAAATAGATTTGACACAAGAATGGTGAGGATGGTGAAACCAAAGAGGCACCATATGAAGGGCATGTTGAGGATGTCATATTATATTGGAAAAGAGACCTCATAATATTTATAACATGAGTGAGTTATTTTTCACCTCATAATCTTATGTGGACTATGAAGTACAGATACAAATACGACTACATGATATGGATACGACCGGATACGGCGATTCGCCAATTTCTAAAAAACTAAGATACACATACATCTAAGGATGCGTATATATATTTCTAAAAAACGAGGATACTAATACGTTGAATATACATTTTCTTTAAAAAAATCTAGGATATAGATAAATTTAGCATACAAGTTAATAACAATAGCACAAAATAGAATACAAACACTGAAATACAATACAAAAAAAGCAACATCTAAGATGTTGAAGTACAATAGTTAATAAAATGCAATAGAAAAGTGACTCATATTGCAAAGAAGAAGAAGATTAGAGGAAGAAGTATAAAGATAAACGAAGTACTTCTTCATTGAATTGTTGAAGATATCCAATTGGTTTATATTTTGGTGGACTTTGTGGGGACTCAAATGTGGAGATTAGATGATTCTAGTTTAGGGTTTGGTCCTTTTTTTTTTTTTTTTTTTTTCCTTTTAGTTTTGGACTCGAATAGTGAGCTTTTTAAATAGGTTAACTAGTTTTGGATTGGAAAAAATTAGATGAGTTGCTTGTCTTTTTCTTTAAAAAAAAAGTACACATAGAAATAGATACAAAAAATCATGTGTCAGATACGTATCTGGAAAGTATCTGAAAATATTTTGGTGGACTTTGTGGAGACTCAATTTCATGATTCTTTTCAAAGTCAAATCAAATATTCAATATAATATCGTGATACGTGGATTAACAGACATCACACATATTGTCTTTTGAATTCATTTAATACAATAACTTTATGAAATTAATTGGTCCACACATACTAAAGTCAAATACCTAAAAGAAAAAAAGAAAAAAAACAATATATCAATTTGACACATGTTTAACCAATGTTGTATAAAGAGAGGAGATTGAAGGTGTTTTTAATGGCGATGATAATAATGTGTAATGGAAAGAGCTTTGGAGGGTATGGTTTGGTAGTGTCCTTATGAAGCCCACTAAAGGGACTCCCAACTTGTATTTATTGCGCCTAATAGTGACACTCCACTTGTACCCTAAAATTACCTCTTTGTATTTTGTAATAGCGACAAAGTATTTTTTAAAAATGGAAAGAGAGTTTCTTTCTCTACACATTATAAAATTAATTTTTCGGTTACCTAAATATTGGAAAAATACTTAGTTGTTGTAATGACCAAACTTTTTGAAGTATCTAACTAGATCATTATTACATGTATATAGTTTCAAAACTAGAACTAATTGATCATTTTGTTGAAATTTATGTTTTAAATCTCGTAGTCGGTAAATTATAAATAAATTATTGAATAATAAAAGGGAAAAAATACCGTTTTAGTCTTAGAACTCTTAGGAATATATGCGTTTGGTCCCTAATATTTTAAATTAGTCATTTTACTCCGTGAGTTTTTAAGAGTAAATTTAAAAGGTCTCTCAGTAAATAAATATATTAGACTTAAATATAAAATTAATGAAAAATATGATGTGGCAAGATGACTTGTAAAATATATATTTTTTAATATTTCCCACTTCTCTCCCTTCTCTCTTCTTTCTTTTTCTCTCTTCTCTCTTCTCTCTTCTCTCCTGTCTTGTCCTCTCTTCTCCATCTCCATGTCTCTTTGTTTATCACTTTTTTCAATTGAAGAAGATGATGAAATTTACTCAGTCTTTTGTCTTCTTTTTCTCACAAGAAAATGAATTGAATGTAGCATATATGGATTAAAGATTTTGAAAAAAAAAAAGGTTTTTTGTTATAAGAAAAAATGTAGTAAAAAAACTTACAACAAAAGTTAAAGAAAAACTTCAAGTCGTAGCTTTCTTTCATAGCTTCTAAAAAGCAAATCAATAGAAAAGAATGCAATTTTACGGAAGAAAAGTACAAAAATCTCAAATTGCTTATTTTTTTTCTTTTCTTTTCTTCTCTTTTCTTGGTGGAGTTTTGCCTCAATAATTTTAGATGTTGAAAAAAAGGAGAGTTGCTAGTGATGGCGATGGAAACTTTTCTAGCGAGGAGGAAATTAGTTGAGAAATTCAGGTGAAGAAGATAGCCAATTGACGTAGATAGGGAGACGAAGAATTTGAAGACTTTTCTTTTCTTTTCTTTTCTTTTCTTTTTGAATTTTTCTCTCTAGAGAGAGATTTTGAATATCTTTCTCAACTTGTTTGTTCCTAATCCATGTGAGAAAAAGAAGAGAGAGAAGTAAGAAAATTTCATCATGTTCTCCAATTGAAAAAATTACAAACAAAGAGACATGTAAATAAAGAAGAGAGGACAAGAAAGAGGAGAGAAGAGAGACGAAGAAGAAGAAATAGGAGAGAGAAGAGAGAGAAGTGTGAAATATTAAAAAATATATTTTTTCCAAGTCATCTTGTCACTTCATATTTTTAATTAACTTTATAATTAAATTTAATATATTTATTGGTTAAGGGACCTTTTGAACATATTCTTAAAAACTTAGAGACTAAAATAACTAATGTGAAATATAAGGACCAAACGCATCTATTCCTAAAGACTCAAGAACCAAAAAGGTATTTTTTTTCCCTAAATAAAATGTTATTTATTATCCATTAAATAAAGTATTATTTATTATTTACATAACTCAAAGGCAATAAACTGATATTCAAGGTTATTTAATGTAACTTGAACAGTATATGGTTGACATACAAGTGGATTATGTTCAAGTAATAACCTAAAAGGTTTTTAGTATATGGATAAGATTGGGTGCCTCGTTCTGGTAACATTATGGATACGACCCACTTTGTAAATAATTACAAATGTTATAAGTGTTACAAACGACTTGATCCATATCATTTATGTGGAGACAGGTGAATGAGGGTATCCTATATAATTAGTTCGTATAAGACTAAACCATGAAATATATAATATCTCTTCGTAACACCATTAATTGAAGAGATTAATATTTCAAATGATAACCATGTAACTCAATCTCAATCCTAAGTGACTTACGAACTCTTACTCATGAGGATTGTTCTTTGATTTGTATGGATAGAAGTGACCCAAGTTGCCGACTCAATAAGCCTACTATTTTGGAGATGAGATCGAATGAGGAGTTGAGAGCATAGCTACACGTGATGAAATTCACTTCTTCCACCTTTAAGGTAAAGTAGATAAGTTGTTCTATTAAGTTCTAACTCTAGGACTTGAACAATGAGACCTCATCTTCTCACTGGCTCGAGAGGGACTTTGTTTGTGGTTGGACTATAAACAAATTGTTCACTAGAGGATCAATGGTACTTAAGGAGCAAGAGATATTATAAGGATAAAACAGTAATTTGACCCAGCTATAACTACGAACAACTTGTGAAGGACTGACTTACTTATAATGGTTATATTCATTGACTTAATAATCTCAGATCATTGAAGCTTATAATTTGTAAGTCCATTAGATTCTCTACGAGCTCACTATAAAATAACAAGAACCAAAGTTTGAAAGAATAATTTGAATGGTTCAAATTAGCTAGAGGAAATATATGTATTAATTGTATATGATATAATTAACATAAAGTATAATGTATAACATTACATTATAATATATAGCTAATTTTAGATATGTATCATTTGAGAAAATCAATATATTTTAATTCGATTTAAATCTTATTAATATAAATAGGATTTATATTAAAATATAGTATAATATATATTGATACATTATAATATATAGTTAATGGTAAATATGGTTTATAATTAAAATTGTATATCATTTATGAGAATTAATGTATTTGAATTTGATTGAATTGAATTAATTTAAATATAATTTATATTAAAACTATAGGTCATAAGTAATATGAATTACATTCATATCAAAATTATAGGCTATGAGAGGAATGCACATTTGAATATGAATCAAATGATCAATTAAGTATTGGATATGCATTAAATTGATTTATTTTAATTTAATTTAATTTAATTAATTTTTAATTAAATTAATTTATTTAATTAACTCACTCCCTTTTACATAGTAGGGTGGGTGGAGAGAGGGAGTTCCAACTCCCTCTCATGTTATATTCTAACTTTGCATTTTTACAAGTGTTATATTCTAACCTTGCATTTTTGTAGAATTGTAACTTCACTCAACGATATATTTCTCTCTCAAAGGATTCTAAAAAAAATACTAC
Organism: Benincasa hispida; assembly: GCF_009727055.1. Lineage (NCBI taxonomy): Eukaryota > Viridiplantae > Streptophyta > Magnoliopsida > Cucurbitales > Cucurbitaceae > Benincasa > Benincasa hispida. The sequence continues at coordinate 22,678,441 of NC_052355.1, read as the reverse complement.
ATAAAGATTCTCACTTTGTATTTTTTCCAATATTCCTCTCTCTTTCAAATTAAACCACTCCCACAAGTGAGGTTCATGCCAGAGAATAGTCAGAAAGGCTTTAGGAGGTGTCTAGTACTAATTACAATATTTTGTTCGTGATTAGAAAGTTTAGAGAAGATTTAGAAGCAAAGGTTTTCAAAGGTATTAATTTTTCTCTCCTTAATTTAATGTTTAATTTATTTTACATAGCATGAGATATATGTTATTTAATTATGTATTTTTCTTCCAACATCAATAACAAAAGCAAGTTTATGCTTTAGCTCCATGATTGAATCCCATCACATTTAAACTTAAAATAAAATTTTACTTTATAAATAAAACATTATCAAGACCATTTAATGAAAAAAAACAAATCTTTAGTTCGGAATCACTAAAAACTTTAATTAAAAAGAAATTAAATTTAAAACTATCAAACTCAATATTTCTCATTAAAACATTCAAAACATCTTGAAAACATGATACTGATCGAAAATAATTTCAGTAGTCTCGTGGCACTATCAACAAATCTTCTTGTCAAGTGTCTAGTATGTTCTTGCCTCTTGAAAAAAAAAATACTTTAAAAAAAGAATGAGTGTTTAAAATAGTCACTAAGTAACCCCTATTACTAAGGTATCAAGCTATACAATCACATACAATCATAAATTTAAAAATCATTAAAACTAGTGGAATATAGATCTTTTCATTCCAAGCTCACTTTCTTCCCTTTTTCTTGATGTGCATCAATTTCACAGAATTCATAATTTGTCAATAAAAATTTAGCATAATCAACTACATAAACAACAATTTTAGTTGATTCAAGGACATTTGAATAATAGTGTCACTTACCTCAAGTTAATGAATTCAATAACCAATGTAAAATCACCCCCACAAAATTCGTTTGGTCTAATTGACTTGTGCACAATCCAAAAACAATAACTTCTTAATTAGTAATCTATACTATATTAAAAAGAACATAATGGGAGAATCTTTGACTTTCCATTTACCTTTACTTCTTTTCAAAATTCTCTTTTTTCCCTTTTGCTCTTCATTTTCATTTTTCCTCTTCACGTAAAATGTTTTAAATCCTCACTTTTTGCTCTTCAAATAACTGTTTTTTTTTAAGTTCCATACCCTTTCATTATAAAACCTTTCAACCCTTTCATTTTAAAACTTTTCCAACTTTTCCAGGATAACTAATTCTTTATAACATAATAGAAACTTTGTATGAACAAATACTTTTATAAAATTATTTTGTTATATGATGATTTCCTCTTCAAAAGTTGTCGGATACCAAGAACAATGATCAAGATTTCTAAAAGGTTTGTGGTTGTTTTACTCAGTTTCATAATTTTGAAAATTTTGATGGTAGACATGGGTGAATGGCCCTTGGATTTACATATGATTCATATATTACCATGATAAATTCAAATTTTTTTACTCAATTTCTCACGGATCTTAGAAAATTTGTGTGAATTGAGGATTTTCGTAGATTTGATTGTTTTTTCTTTCTTTTTTTTTTTTTTTTGGCAAAAAAAAATGATAACAAATCATTTGAAATTTATGATTGTGTTATGAAGATTAGGTTGGGGTTTAATTTGATTGGATTTTATTTATTGAAATGTAGATTTTTAATAAGATTATCTTTTGGGTTATTTTTAAATATAAAAAAATGAACCAAAATATTTACAAAATATAGTAAAATTTTAGGACTATCAAGGATAGACAATGATAGATACTGATAGACTTTTATAGTGTCTATCAGTGTGTCTATCAAAAATATCTATCCGTGTCTATCATTGATAGTTCTAAAATTTTGTTATATCTTGTAAATATTTTCAATAGTTTTACCATTTGAAATAATTTCCTTATCTTTTTTAGATTAAATTTTTATATTTTTGTTTAAATCGTTCATGTATTTATAAGTGGTTATGTTAGAGAATATTTTGCTTTTCCCTTTTATATTATGCTTTTTTTTATTCGTCTTTATAGATTTCTACTTTGTTTCTTAGTTGCAAATGCATGTTACTCCTCATTGATATTTATACAATCTCTGAACTTCTCGCTCTAATGTTTAACAAGGTACAATTATTTTTTCTTCTTATGATATTTTGTTATACAATTTTGTGATTTTGTTATTCTGGTTCTGAGTTTTTGTGACATATGTTTGTTCATCCTCATTTGTAATTTTTTGTATATTATTAAGTAAAGGCTTTATTTTCAATTGATATTCATATTGTAAAAAGAAAAAAAAAGTTGGTTAAGATTAAGGACAAAATCATTGGGATGGAGAAGAAATAAAGAGAAAAAAAGGGGAATAGGAGATTTAAAGAGATGTGAGAAAATTAGGGTAAAGAATGAAGGGAAAATTCGATAAAAATAGAGAGTTTAAAAATTCATTTAATTTTATTCTTAATTTTAATAGTACAATCATTGTTCTCCATCTCCCTAATCTCATAATTTTAGGGTATTTGTTAAGAAATTTTTGCTATTCAGTCATGAACAATATTCCTCGTAATATTTTAACGTATATATAAAATCGGTAATCATAGATTGGTATATTGTGTAGTTAAATCAAAATTAAATATTACTATTAAGTGATGAACAAGTTTCTACTTATTAATATATTATTATTCATAATTAAATATTGATTTGTATCAATTCTCTTAATTAATTTTTTTAGATTCCAAGTCATTCAAATTAAAAAAAAATTAATTAAATTTTAATTAGATAAAGATTTAATTGATTATGAAAATTCAACCGCTTGAAAATCCATTAATTTATTTAATGTATTGTTAACCTTCAAACTTTTTTTTTTTTTTGTTAAATCTTTCATTTTATCTATTATCTTAATTAATTCTTTTTAGATTTTTAGCCATTGAAGTTAAAGTTTTTCTTTTTAATAGTCGACCTTCAGAATCATTCATTAATAATGTTATATTTTGACAAAAAAATCATTTTTGGTTAAACCTTTCATTCGTATAAACTCTTTTATTAGATTCCTAACCATTAAACTTGTCTTTTGGTTAGATTTTAATTAGATGGATACGTATTTGATTATGAAAAATCAATAAGTAATTGAATTTTGTTAATTTATTTTTCTCTGTTATTTCAACTCTGAATATTTTCGTATTTTTGTTTAATTTTTTATATTTCATTTTTCATTTTTCATTTTTCAAAATTTCATTATGTTCTAATAAATGTTTTAATTCCTCCTCTATTTTTCGTTCAATAATATAAGTTTTCTTGTATTTGTTTTCCACCACATAAATTTATAAATACATTAATATATTTTTAAATGTTATTAAATTAATGAAATAGAATAATCTTATAATTTCATTCACAAAGGAATTGTATTATTTAGAATTTAGGGCACATATATCAACATTAGTGTACACGATTTAATATGTATTATTTAGAATTTAGGGCACCTACAACAAATGTTATTATAGACGATTTAAATCAAATACAATGGAAAAAGAAAGATTTCGATGGGAGCTCGAGGTTTTATAAAATAAATAAATAAACTAACCAACAAATATTTTTCCAATTCTGATCTAAAAAAGTCCCTTAAACAAGAAGTTTCATTTAAAAAATTATATAAAAATTTGGCTTTTATTTGTTTTTCTCACTCCTAAAGTCACTACCTTCAAACAACTATAAAAGAATTACTTCAAGAAATAACAATTAAGTTAGATTATTATGTCACTTTTATATCAATTTTGTTTTACAAACTTTATTTGCATCTTATTTTAATTGTATTCACCATATATTTTTATATACTATTTTCTGTTTATAGAAGCTTTATAGGGCCTTTCTATCCAAGTGCATGTAGGAAAACTGATCGCAAAAGACGGGCCAGGGTCATTTCTCGAGAACAATAGTTAAGGTTCTAAATCCAATTTTAAATTTCATATCAACTATTTAAATTTTAAGTTCGACGATAAGTATATTCATTCAAAAAAATTATTTACAGTAAAAAACTATCTCAAAAAGTTTCAAGAAGATTAAAAATATCTCATCCGTTGTCAATTAATTTGAAAACAAGAAATAATATAATTTTTTCCACTATTTTGAAATTACTTTTTTTCATATAAAATATTTACTAATTAAACTTAAATTAATTTGAAAACAAGAAATAATATAATTTTTTCCACTATTTTGAAATTACCTTTTTTTCATATAAAATATTTACTAATTAAACTTAATGAATATTGGATCAAAACTTTAGTTTAAAAGAACTATTAAATTACAACTTAAAATTTATTCTAAACATTGATGTGAAAAAATTTTAAGCCACATCCAATGAATGTAACTCCAACTAGTAGACAAGAAAAGGCATTACAGAGAGAAACTTTCTTTTCAATTGAGAATAGAATGATTCTAAACTAACCCAAAGGTTCCATTTATGGAGACTTTGACCGTCTAATCTTGATCTATATTCAACTTCTTAATATCAATAGTATTTCTAACTCTAAATTCTAAAATTCAATAGGATTTTATAATTTAAACTCCCGAAAATATTTGGATAAAATCTTTTAAATTTTCAAACTTGAATTAGAATACAAAGAAATATTAAATTTCTAAAAATATAAATTGAAAATTTAATTTAAAAAAACTCATCAACAAATTTAGCTATCTTCACATAATCTAACTAAATCTCTCTCTCTCAAATTTGATTTCCAGCAACAAGCTCTAAATATCCAAATTGAATGTCTGATAAAATCCAAATCAATCTATAAAAGAATATCAAAATAATCTTATCCTAAAAATTTGGGTGTTAAAAGTATATCTTGGGTTACTCTATCTTTATACAGTCCATTCAAGCATACAATCCTAAATTATCACGCGACAATTTTTTTTTTTATGAAAGATATATTTTTTAATATTTTGCTCTTTGTAATTGAAGGGGAGGCATGGAGATGGGTTCGGCCTAGATTGCACCCAAAGTATTACTCTAAACATTGGAAACATATCACGGCATATACCCTTAATTATTAGATAATTAGAATGTTCGAATTTTTCCAATCCTACATATTGTTGAACTCAAAAAAGAAAAGATAAATTTGCACTTTGAGTAGCTAAATTTTGAAGTTTTCTTTATTTGATCCCAAAACATTCAAATGTGTCTAATATTAAGAATTTAAAGTTTTAATTTTGTGTCCATCAAATCATTAATTTTGTTAGTGCAATTGTGTTGGCTGTTGTTTTTCTTCAGGCAGATTGTTGTTTGCATCTTGTACCGCCTCGAGAATGTTTTTTTCTTATTCGTTATAGATTTCCGAAATCATTACAGACTTATTTCTTTTATCTCTCATATATATTTGTAATATCCATGTCCTTTAGGGTTAGGCCTTCTATTATTTTTGAAGAAGAACAATTATTGGCCGATAGAGAGAAAGGCGTGTGTGTTCTTCATGCTGTGTAAGGATGCTTTTAGTATACGTCTAAAAGGTTACGTTCATGTGATTTTATTCAGTTAAGGAATTGAATGTGTATTGATTCTGTAACGACTCAACATTTCTAAGACCTCTTTACGTGGGCTATTATCTTATATGCATGCATATTTTAAAATTAACTCTCTAACCAATTTAATTTAAAGGTACAATTTACTAAAATAATTCATACAAAACAAGAAAAACCTCTGCTCAAGGTCTCCCTAAAAACATTAATGAAAAGGAATTTCGAGATTTAAAATTGTAACTCAGAAGTTCGGACTAAAACATTCATGATATTTAAAATGACATGACTTAAGACAGAAGCGAAATGATACCATTCACGTGGTTCTATCTCGAATCTTCCTATCATGCGCTAGGTATGTTCTTTCCCTTGCATGAAAACATATAAAAGAAAGGTTGAGTATATAAAATACTCGTAAGTAATTTCATTGTTGAGGTTAGGCTATGCAATCATATACAATGACCTACATACTATAATATGTAATACGGATGGTCATCTAAGTGAACTATTTGACTCTTCCTACTGTCGTCAACATATCATACATAGGTAGTGGGCTCAAAGGTGCCTAATCATACATAGATAGTGAACATGTAGGAATATAGTCATACATAGGTAGTGAACCCGTAGGAACACTGTCATATATAAGTAGAGAACCTGTAGGAACACAAGCATAGGATGTATATCGCCACAGATAGGAGGATCAACTATCACTAACTTATCTAGCATGCAACATACAATCAATGAGTCCCATGTCATAGTCATATCATAATAGCTCATAGGATTCAACATACTCGTAAAGATCTTTTCATTTGGGAAAATAGAAAAACATTTCAACAATTTATAGCATGCTTCTAAGACTTATTTGGTAAAACGATATTAATTTAACTAGAGTGTCGGACTCGAAGTCATTCTAGTAGTAATGTCACTTACCTCGAATTTATGCCCAAACAACTAGCAGACCAATCTTCTTTTTATCTTGAGTAAAAATTATTGAATCAATCCCAAATGTGGTGTGATCTGAAATCACCTCCAATCCTCCAAATCAACACGATCTAAAACTCGTTGAGACACATTCAAATCTGCTGGAAAGTGGTTAACAACACTCCGAAACTCCAATCTAAAATTTAAAATACTATGGGTATTAATAACTTGAAGCCAAATATCATTTTGTATTTAAGATACACTACGAAATCCTTCAAAAATACCAAAATCTTTCCCGAATGAAAAGTTTCGGTGAGACGCAGTTGTTTTCGACAGCAGGGTTGGACCATCGACGAAAACTTGTTGCATGATTTTTCAACCATTGTCTGCACCCAGTTGCCTCAATTCACATAAACAGCCTTGACATTCAAGAGTTACACGTAACCGCATGCGACTATTAGAGGAAGGACATTATAAATAACTACATTTTCCGAAAGAGGAAGAGTAAGTAATCTTCAAAGGAGAACGCTGACATTACTTTTGTACTTAATTGAACTATACATTCTCTGCACTAACTTAGGCATCTGAGTGTGGTAGGCTCAGCACCACACCGATGTGGTGCGAGGATTTTTCACATAGGTCAATTCGAAAAGCAAGACAAGACCAAGAGAAGCAAGTCGAAGGTCTAGGCCATGAGAGCCCAATATGACAACGAACCATGTGCGAGAATCGAGCACCAATATTAGTATGTTTGAAGAAAATAGAATGTAATATAGAAAGACAAAAGGTACTTAGTTAACTATATCCTTCAATGATTAAGTTAAAACTGATTGCCTATTCTACTTCTTCTGTCATCTCATTTCTTGCTTCTTTTCTATTCTTTAGATTTTTTCTAAAAGTCCTATCAATCTCAAGATTAAAAGGCAAAAGATTAGAATCTCTAACACGGGGCACGCACTAGCTAGAATATAACCAACATATATTTTCAAACAAAAAAATAATAATAATAAAGTACACCTTAGATAAAAATCTATCCCGTTCTTGGAATATTATATAAATTCATTATTTTAATCTTTGACAACGGCATCAAAAACTTGATGCAGCACAAATGCACGCATCAAGTAATATAGTAAAATGGTCTTGAACGATCGAATATCGTCCTCAGGGATCAAACTTAAAAAATTAGTATAACAATTTTAGAATTGTTTTCAATTTTATGTAAGGGATGGAAACTAAATAATTTATTTGAATTTTCAAAATAGAAGTAAAGTTAGAAAACAAAGTGTCATAGAGTATTGATTTCATTAGTTACTTCATCGAGTCATGCAAAGAATCTATAGTATTTTGTGATATCGAGATGTTTAAGTCTAGAAACTACACTTCAACTCATTATCTTTCAACAATAAACTTTTCTCACGCAAACTTAATTGATTACTAATCTTTTAAAACCAAAATAAGAAGCATGCCATCAAGCAAAGTTATAAATAACTTTCATTGTTAACCTAACTATTTTCATGATAGATTAACAATGATCTAATATTATAAGTCTTGTTAAGCATGTCATCTTTCAAACTGAACATTCAACTTAACATGCATTGATACCCAACCAATATTAAAGATAAGTCCAATAGTATTGAAAAACTTAAAGTTACAATGCATTAACTCAAATCTATAAATAAATTCATCAACACCCTGAAACTAAAGAGTCTAGCCACTCATAGTTGTCAAATACATAATTTCATACAATTTGGTAAACATATACAGTAAAGAAAGAGAGAAGAATAGGGGAAAAAAACTATTGTTGAATTGATTCCCTCCGTTGCACACACCGATCAAGCCTTGATTTGCACCTCGTGATCTCGAACGGTCTCCAACAAATTTCCCTCACACTCTCTACTCTTTCCTGCAGCAAAACTCATTTTAGGGCTCCAAAATTTTGTGTTTTGGAAAGCTAAAGAACCCTAGAAGTTAAAGAAAAACTTTCTTAAAATGCAGGTCTTTTATTTTAGGAAAACTGACATTGTGATGCCGTCTTGAATCATTCCCCTTGGCATGCCAAATATTCTTCCTCCGCGCAAGGTTTATTCTGTAAACAGCATTGCGACACTCCCCAACTTCTTCGATTCTTCATTTTTTTTCATCTCAAATCCGGGGGACTTTGGCCCGATATGGTTCTTTTGACTCTCAAGTTTTTTTTTACCTTGCTGAATTTCTGAAAAACACTACCAAATATTATCAAGTCTTACAAAAATACTTCTAATCAAGAGGCAAAGAAATCACTTTTCAAGTGTTTTTCAGCTTTCAATCTCGAATTCAATTTCATCAACCAAATCTTCTCTCACTCTCCCTTCACTATCACTCAGGCTATACAATCAAATTCAAAATTAAAATAATTACTATCATAGGGCATCATAAAATTAATTAAAATTATAAATGGTATTTTAGTAATCATTTAAATTTTATTTTCATTACATGGAAAAATAAAAACTACCGGTGGGTTTCTCATTATCATTCAACTCATTTCCATTATTAACATCATGAAAGGTAATGTAGTTGTCATATTGCATCTCATTCGTCTTTTACAACACAATCTAATTACGATTACACCCAAAATTCCAAACGAATTGCCAAACACATTCTTAGTCTCTTTTGGAAAAGCACTAAAGTTTGCAGTATAAGGATTCAGTGGATTACCACATGAAGCGATAACAAAATCTCTTGCAATATTCAAGGTTGAGTGAAAGCTTAATATTAGGCTTTGCATTTAAAGGATGTCCAACTAGTACTTGGCCTTCAAAGGTAATAATAAGGAAAATTTGGACTAAAAGATTATTAATTGTTATTATAGGTAAACTGATCATTTTCATAATTTTTTAAAATTAACTCTCACTTGTAATTTTATTTGTATGAGATCTTAAAGTTTCTTTAAAAAATTGAATTTGAGGGAGAAGATAGAGTGAGGAATGTTATTTAAGAAAAAAGAAATTGAGTTATTTTCACCTTGTGATAACATTTAGTGAACATTCGCATCATTTAAGTAAAACAAACCCAACATTTTTTAAAGTGTTATAAGAAGCAATTACAATAGATAAGAGAAGAACACATCTAAAAAAAAGTTTGACTTGTTAGCATAATTACTTTATATCTATATTGAATAGATAAATTTTTGAATTATTCATGTCAAATTGTCAAGAATATATATGTACCAGATTCCATTGATGAATTGATAATGGCTCTAGCTATTGTCTTCCTCAACTAAAAACTCTTAATGCCTTAGTGGGATCTCTCTAGATGGAATTAAAAAAAAAACTGAGTGCTTTAGTATATTAGGGACCATAGATCTAAGGTCTCTTTATATACTAATTCATAGGGTTCCCATTAAACCCTAATTAGGTAGAAATGAGCTTCTACCTATTAAGTCCAAACTCAATTTGGAATCTAGGGTCTTAATTAATTAAATCACATAATAGAGCCCAATCTAATAGAATAACCCAATGTGATAAAATATGAATTCACATATATAGCCCATACTTTAATTATACATATAATTATTTAAAATACGTCTAACAATCTCCCACTAGGGCTATTTTATGTCCCCTATCTATTTAAATCACATCGACCTTAAGCGTGCATAAACAGGTTATTTCAATAATCGAATTCTATTTTAGTTCAATCTAGTCCATCTCCTGTATTAGATTGAAATCAAAGCGGCTTTCGTCACTATCCTTGTAACTAAACCTTCCTTGATCACCAATTCCAATACATTTAATGGCATAGATCAAGTATAGAAGGATAGCATGGTAGCATGGAAACTTCATGCAAAGTGATCTAGACCATGCTGGTTTTCAACTAGTCCAAATTCCATAATGAGATCATTCTTAAAAACTTTATGCTAAACCGCATTTGTTAAACCGCATTTGCTAAATCGTATGCATGATAAATAAGTTTAGATAATAAAACATAAACCATCAACTTTATTCTATATAGAAAATAAACAAAATAAAGTCAAATAAATCCTCAATAACAAACTCCCAGTAAACCATGGAATCAAAAAAGTGACTAACACCTATGTGAGCAACATGCTCATAGAAAACTTTAGGTGTTAAACCTTTAGTCAATGGATCTGGCACTATAGAGCTTGTTCCTATGTATTCTATCAAAATTTGACCACTAAATTCTTTCTTTAACAACTAGAAATTTCACGTCCACATGCTTTAACTTTGTATTACTTCTGTTGTTGTTGGAATACATTACTGCTGACTATTGTCACAAAATAATTTTAGTGGTCTTTCTATGCCAACCACTATCCGCAACCTAATGATAAAATTTCGCAATCATATTCCATGATTGGACGTCTTATAACATGCTATAAACTCTGCAACTATGGTAGAAGAAGCCATAAGTGTTTGTTTAACACTTTTCCAGGATACTACTCCTCCAGCCAACATGAAAATATAGCTTGAAATGGATCGCAAAGTGTCTTGACATCCAGCATAATCGGAATCAGAATACCCAATGATCTTCATGACTTCTGATCTTCAATAAGTGAGTATATAATCTTTTATTCTCTGTAAATACCTCAAAACTCATTTGGCTACTTTCCAATGATCCATCCCTGCATTACTTAAATATCTGCCTAACACTCCAACTATGAACACAATATCTAGACACATACATACTTGAGCATACATTAGACGTCCAACAGCTGATGCATAGGGAACCTTCGGTATCTTCTTAGTCTCGAGTATAGTCTTGGGGCATTGACCTAAATGAAATTTATCACTTTTAGCGACTAAGATATCTCCTGGTGCACAATCTTTCATGCCAATTCTACTCAAATTCTTTTCAATGTAGTTCTTTTGTGACAATCTCAAAATACCTTGAGATTGATCTCGCAGTATTTCAATTCCTAAAACAAACGAAGCATCACCAAGATCTTTTATCTTAAAATTATTTTTGAGAAACCTCTTAGTTTTTGGAGTTGATGCCCTAAATCTTATAGGGTCCTATAGTTTGTAAACATTGTATGAACAAACTTTTATGTGATTAATAATATATGATATTTTATTCACTTTGTCTATAAAATATGTGATATTTTAGTTGCATTAACCACAAACCAATAAAGTAACATCCAATGTTATCTTTGTAACTTAAACATGTATGTGGAGACATACAGGTGGATCATGTTTGAGTGATAATCTAAATGGTCTATAGTACATAAATAAGGCTGGATACCTTATCCTGGCGACACTACGAGTATGGCCTATTTTGTAGATGTTACAATTGTTATAAAGTGCTACAAATGATTTGATCTTGATCATTCATGTATTAGACATGCGAGCGAAGATATTCTATACAAAGGAGTTTATATAAGACCGGACCACGAAATGTTTAGTCTCATTATATAACACTGTTCATAATATAGACTTACATTTCACCACGATGACCATATGTAACATGACCTGAATCCTGAGTTAGTTGTGAACTCCGTCTATGAAGACGATCCTTTGATTTGTATGAGTGAGAGTGGCCAGATCGCCGACTCAACAAGCCTACTATTTTGAGGATTCGTCTGATTAGAGAGTTGGGAACACAACTACACAAGATGGAATTCACTCTTTCCCTGAAGTAGGGGTAAGTAGATAAATTGCTCCCTTAAGGGCTTTAGTCTTGAACAATGTGGCGTCACACCCTCTCCTGGCCCGAGAGGGCTTTAGTCATAGTAGGACTATGATCTATTGTTCATTAGAGGAATCAGTAGTACTTAAGGAGTTAGATGTAACTACAGGGGCAAAACGGTAATTTGACCTAGCTGTACTTACGAGCAATTTGTGAACTGTCATCTTACTGTTGATTGATTATATCCAATGGACACAGAACTATATCTATAGTGCAAAGAGTGCAACTGTTGGTCTTTATTGGAGTGCTCGACAGTTAACAGATGGTGAATAATGTAATTAAAGTGTTTAATTAATTATTCATGTACCGTTGGAACTTCAAGTTATAGGTCCTTAAGGTCTCATTGGTAACTCAAAAGGATTTAGTTGAGAATCAGTTTTTAGGTTAATTTGAATTATTCAAATTAATAAGAGGGATTTAATTATATATGATATAATTAAATTGATTCAATTATATATGATATAATTGTTATAATGTATTTGATACATTATAGTTTAATGGGAGAAAATAAATATTTGAATGAGATTAAAATATATTTTCTATGAATGTGATTCATAGTTGTTAAATTTAATATAAATATTATTTATATTAAATTTCATAAAATAGAGAAAAGAAACTATATTTTATATTGTATGTGATACAATATTAAAACTATAGGTTATATGTTGATATAACATATAATTTAATATAAATATAATATGATAAGTTAGTTATCATATTTATTTATATTATTTTATCATTATTTAAATAATAATTTCCCCATTTTCCCTTTCCAACCACCTTAGTTGGTGGTTATCAATTTTATGGCAAAAAGAATAAAAGAAAACTGTTTCTCCTCTTCTTGTACGATCGGCCGATTTTGTTGAATGATTGAGAGATTGGTAGAAAAGTTATGTATTCTTGTATTCTTGAGAGTTCTCTCAATCATCAACCTCCACCACACAAACTCTCCCTCCTAACCAAAATATTCAAAGCCCACCACTCCTGGTTCTGAGAATACCATAGGCTCTTTGTGGTAATGTCCCTGTTTTTGTTCGAGAAAATCTTGAAGAAGGTCTTCAAAAGTTGTTGTTTCTGTTCGAGACTCGTGACTGTTTGAGGGGGCTTCTCGGAGAAAGGTTCTTCAAGGGTAATGTATCTTGAACCCTTTTTTTGTAAAAAGCATGTTGTAGTTTAATGTAAATGCATATCTAATTGTATGTTTACTGTAAATTTAGTTTTCAATAATTAATGGAATTTGGATGATCCGCTTCCGCTCAAGGATCTCTTCAATACAAGTTCCTTCATTAGTGTCATACAATAAACCTACATCATTACTTGCTATGAGTATGTCATCGACATATAACACTAGAAAGATAGATTTACTCCCACAAAACTTGTGATATACACAATCTTCCACTATATTCACCTCAAAACTAAATGAGGTAATTACTTCGTGGAATTTGTGATACCATTGACGAGAGCCTTGCTTGAGACTATAGATGGATTTCTTCAATTTTCACACCATAGACTTTGAATTACTAGACACAAGACGAATCTTATATCTTTCGATATTGCCGTGGGAATCTCTTTTGGTTTTAAATATCCATTTACAATCTATGGGTTTCACTCCTGATGAAAATTCGACAAGTTCCCGAACGTCATTGTCTTTCATGGATTTTATTTCCTCTTCCATAGCATTTATCCACTTTTTAGAGTTAGAACTTTGTAGAACTTCTTGGAAGTTGATTGGATCATCTTCCATTATGCCCACATCATCCTGGTGTTCTCGAAGTACAATATAGTCATATGGAATTGAACTTCTTCTTTCCGTAGTGGATCTCCTTAGTAGAACTTCTTGAAGTTGTTGAGTTTGAACTTCAGGTTCAACAACGAAGACTTCATTGTTGTCTTGTTCTATAATTAGTTCAATAGTGAAGTTAGGAATTGGAGCCTAAACATCACTTATAACCACATTTGGAAAAGAAAATAATTCCTCTCCAAAGACAACTTTCCTTATGTTATCCTTCCCCCACCATCCAAACTCAACATCTTCAAAAAGTCTAACATTTCCCATCTCAAACAATGATCTATAAGTGGGATAAAAAACTTGAAACTCTAAGAGCACTCAGAATATCCAATAAAATAGCAGCTAATAATTCTTGAGTCCAATTTACTTCCATTAGGCTTATAAGGACTAGCCTCAGTTGGATGATGCGTGGAAAATAGAGTAAATAAATATGTGTTCATTGTTCGTTCTCCATGCGTCGCTGGTCATGTGTTGGACTAAGGGATGTGCAATATGCGTCTAAGAATCTATGTGATGACCATGCGTTCCTGCTACAAGTTTTCTTGCTCTCTCGCCAAGTATAACGAGATCGCAAGTTTCTCGAGGTGATCCGAGGTCAAACTCAGGGACTTGTAGCTAAATATTATGAGGTAATGTGTTTGCGGCGAAGAATAAATAAATATTGAAGTTTAAGGACTATGCGCTACTCCTACTCCTCACCAAATAGATTAAGCAATGGAAGTATGACTATGAGAGTTAGAGACACGGAAACTGTTAACGCGTAATAAGATGCATGGAAAAATAGATAAAATGGTGGAGGGGATGACTTCACTGTAACATTAGGCTTGATCGCAAGGGTAACCCCAGCCAGTGCAAGTTATGCGATTATGCTGTACACAATTGACTACGATGCATGCTATACATATGCGATAGTGCCGATAGGACTTATGTCTAAGTCTCTATTTTTGCTCACGTGGCACATGAACAAGGTGACCGCATACTACCGTATCCTACTTCTGGACGCATGCGATGTGATCGTATACTATCATATCTTATCTATAGGGTGCATGCCCTGTGTAATAGCAAATAGAACTTATGTCTAAGCTTCTATTCTTGCTTATATGATCCAATCTGACTCTCTCAAGACTAGATTTGGTTTTCAGACTATTCTCTTAAGTATGTCCAAATGATGAATGATGCACTCATAAGACAAGGTAATCACATAAAGCATGGTTGACATAAGATTATCCCTATCTCTAGGAATACTGCTTACTCTACTTAGTAAGTTCCACTACTTATTCCCTTAGGCAGTTAGTCGCCACTGATTAGCTTATAGACAAGCATTGCGACCGCTCATAGACAAGAGTTGCTACATCCTCACACTAAACAAATAGGATTTTCTCATAATACTCGCGCAACGCACACCTTTCGGTGATTTGTTACATGTTTCATATGTCTATGTCGTATGATTAAGTATACGATACTCTAACAATCTTACTTAGTCGTTGCAATGAAAGTAAGGGATAATAAAGGAGAGGTAAATGAAGATGGAATCGAAGAAAATAGAGAAATGCATTGATCACAAAATGATACAATACAGAGATGGAAGAGAGGTGAAGGGTCAGATGTAGGCAATATCTTGCTTCCATCACATGTGTGTCAAGGCTATTGGTGGTGCCATGGATGGGCGATGGAGTAGTCTCTCTCAAGATCTACCTCTGGCAAAGCTCCGGTTGTCACTCAGAATGGGTGAAGGAATGAAGAACTCTCAAAGAATGTCTTCTCACGCTTTCATCTATGATCACAAGGATCTGCCCGAAGGTAGAAGCTCGGATGATTTGAAGTTGGGCTCTAAGGCTTCTATTTATAGAACTCGATCGCCAACAGCATTAATGGTCCTCTCTGAATTTGTACTGCTAACGGTGTAATGGACCTGCTCTGAATCTCTGCTACTAACGGCGTGGTAGGTGAAATGTCAACATCACTTTTTGATACTCCCAAGGTATGTGTTCATGCTTGGTTTCCGAAGTACCATCACATTCCACCACCATTGCATTCATCCTTCTATTATGGTTATTACTTTGTAGCCACAACCTCTATGCGATGGACGCATGCAATTAATGGTCGCAAGATCCATGTGTCGAACATATGCGATCGCCTCTGGTGAGATTCACCGTATGCGATCAATTCCTGCGATAGCTATAAAAATAGATATTTGGACGCAAAATAACGCATAATATTGGGTTAGCCGAGATTTTCAATGCTAATCGACGCAAGCTCACTTTTCTCATGAATTCTTAGTCTAATCACCGCATATTCTATTTATCAGCCATCATAATTCTAAATAAAAGACCTAAATAACGTGCATTTCTGCCCGTTATCATTGGACAACCTCAAATGTGAAGATGCCTAATACTAGGCTTCTTTCCTGTCCAGAACTCATAAGGGTTTTAGCCACTGTTTTACTAGGTACTCTATTAAGGATATATGTTGCAGTCTTTAGTGCCTCACCCCACAATGATTCTAGTAAAGAAGAATGACTAACCATACTTCGTACCATATCCTTAAGTGTTCTATTTCGCCTTTCCGCTACACCATTCATGTTGGGTTGCCCGACACAATGTATTGTGGGACGATTCCACATTCCTCTAGGTATTTGGCAAATGACCCTGGATGTTGTTCACCTAATCCATCATATCTATCGTAGTATTCACCACCACGATCAGATTTGACAACCTTAATTTTCTTTTCAAGTTGAAGTTCAACTTCAGCATTGAAAGATTGAAAAACGTCCAAAGATTGAGGCTTCTCATAAATTAAATATAGGTAACCATATTTTGAATAATCATTTATGAACGTAATAAAAGATTATTGTCCATTCCAAGAAACCATAGGGAATGGACCGTAAATATCTGTATGTATTAGTTCTAAGACGTATGATCATCTATTGGCACCTGATTTTCTTATGTTTGTCTGGTTTTCCTTAATACATTCCACACAAACGTCATTTCTGTGAAGTTGAGTTCGTTGAGTTCATTTCTCGTGAAGTTCGTCTCCTGAAGTTACTTCACGAAACAAACTTCACAAGACAAAAGACGGAAATGATGTGAAGTTGAGTTCGTTGAGTTCATTTCTCGTGAAATTCATCCCTTGAAGTTCGTCTTGTGAAGTAACTTCACGAGATAAAAGATAGAAATGACGTGAAGTTGAGTTTATTTCTCCTGAAATTTGTCTCGTGAAGTACTTCACAAGATGAACTTCACGAGACAAATTTAAATTCAAATCATCAATTTAGTCAGCAAGCCACATCAACGTTTAAATAATCTACTTGGACAAATCTGTTAATTTAAACAGTTATGTTAACGAAGAGGATCTTTCAAACCTATTATTAAAAACTTAAGGACTAAAATGACTAATTTAAAACTTCATGGATCAAACGCATTTATTTCAAAAAATTTGGAGACTAAAATGATATTTTTCTCATTAATTTTCCTAGTATAATATGTTTCTAACCTAATAAGGCCATGTCAGAGGATGAAAACTTATATGGATATTCCTTATACAATGAAAATGACATTGTGAGATCAATGATAACACAATAAATGTACTATTTTATTTGGTTAAACTGTGTTGGAGACTTTTATGAATTTAATTGCTATCTTACAAGATTTGAGCACCATTAGGTTAGATCGAGCTACTTCACTCATTTCGAAGTTTAAGAGATGGACTTTAAGCTCAAAATTATCATCTATAGCATGAAATTTTGAGTAAGATGAAGCCAAGAATCTCAAGGGCGTCTCACCACCAAGGCATCAAAACACCTCCTACAACAACTAAAAATGTCAAAATGGCCGAGAGGATGCACTGTCTCGATACTTCAAAATTTTAAAAACACCTCCCTCAACGTTGTAAAACACTATTAAGCCATAAGGATGAGATTCTTCTCCTTAGAATCATAGTGACTAAATTTTAACTTTCACTAGAATATTAGTTTCATTTCTTTATATATATGTTAAAGTAGAAAGTTAAGGTAGAAATTAGGAATTTATGATAGATTATGGGTTGGTAGGGCTCCAGATGAAAATTGGGCCAAACTAAATATCTTTCTTTTAGTTAAGCATACATACAAACTTACCTTCGTCAACCAAATTTGATAATTGGATTGTTGTAGGTGATAATTTGAATTCCTTACCCTATCATATCACTTTTGCAATCTACTATCAAAACATGTTTCTATTTTTCATTTTTAAATTTGTTATATAAAGGTTAGTACCATTGTGCACATGAAAATTATGAGTCGACAAGAGAAATAGCAAATTTTAAAATTTCATTTGAAAAAATGGTAAAAAAATTTCAAAATTACAAAAATAAGAAAATGAATTTATATAATAGAAAATACTAATTAGTAACTGACAAAACTTACCTAAAACAACAAAATTAAGTACAAACAAGAATGCAAAGATATACTGCCTAAAAAACAACTCGGATACCACAAATACACTCTACCAAACATTCTAGGACCGCAAATAAACAGTATCTAAACATTTCATAAGAAAAATTAAAAATTACCCAATATGATCTCTAACGCTTCCCGCTGCCTATAGAACGCGTGTATCCGAGGGAAGCTGACGACCAGGCAATAGGGTTCATTAGAAACTTGTGGATTTCTATGACGATGGACTTCCTCTAAGGTGAGAAAGAGCAAAGTTGATTGTACTAGTAAAATTGTTGTTGCCAAATGAGTATTTTAAGGAATCGCAAGTTCAAAAGGATATAACTATTGGAAATATGATTGCGTTTAACACCAAACAAGTTATTGGGAGTTTCTTCATCTTCATTTCATGTGACCATTTTGCTCATAGTATCTTGAAAACCAACTTTAAACACTATCAAATCCAGAACGTCATTGTTGAAAACAATACTCAAAGTAGAAACAAAAAAACATGTGTGCGAGTGAAAAATGTCGGCGACCTTGCGAGGGTGGTCGTCAAAAGCTAGCCAAGACGATAGAATTCAAGAAAAGGTTGCTAAACCAACGATCACACACATGAGATTGAAAAGGAGAAAAAGAGATATTTAGGGTGGCTAAGCGAATAAGATGAAGAATATGAAATTTAGGTTTTTTTTTTGTCTTATTTTAATAATAATGATGATGATCAGATGATAATAATAATTAATATTAATTATTAAATATTAATATTAATACTGATGAGAAAATGAATAATAATATATATATATATATATAATACACACGCATGTTTCAAACGCTTAATTCTCATTTTAATGTTTCTTTTTTAAGTGGCAAACAAACTCATTTTTATGTGTTTCTTTATGAAAAGTTCAAAATATTGAAGAATCACATATATATATATATATAAAGATCAAGTTAATTCGATAACAATATGTATAATATAATTGAATTTGTAACAAACATTTAAACAAATCAAAAGTTAATTAGATAAAATTAAATTTGATAATAAAAGATAAATATAAATATAAATTGGGGAGAAAAGTCAGAAAATTTTTGTTTATTATGATTAGTTCAATAAGTAGTTAGATAAAATCTAGGTTGATAATAAAATATAAATTCAAATATAATTCAAAGGAAAAAATCAGGAAAGGAACTCGTTTATATAATTTCATTTTCGTTTAAGTTTCAACAATTATACTCCATCAACAATAAAACCTACGGAAGAAGCCCAACTCGTTGTAGAGGCATTGCAAAAACAACAAGATTTCAAAAATGAATATATTTGTTTGTCAAAAAGACAAATTAATGATATAATAATATAATAAAATGATAATGAATAAAATGTGATTAAAAAAATACAAAAAAAATGATAAAATTTAAATGAAATATACAGTTTGTTAGATGATAATATGTATAAAATATTAAGTAAAATCCTAATCATGCTATAAAATTTTAATCCAAATTTAAAATAATAAAAAAAAAAATTGTGTAAAATTTAAAGATATATTATAAATTAGAATCAAAATGGTGATAAACAAATTAAAGGTTGATTAATTCTAAACATTTTCGAAAGATGGTTAAATCAAATCAAGACAGATATGAAACTGTCAATCCAAATTTTAAAATGAGAGAAAAATCTGACACCTTTATCTATGTTAGATAGAAGTCTCATAACCAATGATTCCATATACACTATATTTCTATTGAGAATTGATACAATATCTCATAGACAATTTCATTTACAAGGTATTTCTATAGAGAATTTATACACGATATAGCAATTATATAGTACTCGAACAAACTGTTAATTGACCATACTAGGGGAAATTTGGAGATTAAAAAATATATGTCATGTGCATAGAATATTTTTGTCAAAAATCTTATTATTTTTATTTTTTGACAAAAAGTAAAAGGCACCTCCGATTTCCCTAAAATGATTACTCATAAATTCATTTTTTTAAAAAGAAACATGTAACCTCGTTAACTTGTAACCTCACTCTCATAGTCTTAGAAAGGTGAAGGCCCAAGATCAAAGTCCAACGAATCTAAGACATTGTTTGGGTCTGAATTGAACTGGTCCAACTTTCAATAGCCATGATCCATCTCTTGGTCATTGGATCAAAGAAGTTGATCCACTGAAATACCTCACTAGATATTATTTATTTTTAAAATAAATATTTATATTTTCATAATTAAATTACATTAACATTTATTGAATATCTGTTTTTATTTAATTTTAAGTTTTTGGTATTTTAATACTTTTAATGAAATTATTCATATTACTAAATTTCATATGGTATTTTATTTTCTTAATTTTTTATTAATTTTTAACACATCTAGAATTTTTACATTAAATAAAATATATGATACCTAAATCACAAAAATTAATTCGAAAAAAAATATTAACAAAAGTTTATTAGAAATATAATATGTGAACTATGTATGCCAACTTATTTGAGTAGACCCAATAAGAAGTTTATTGGATCAGTCAAAGCAATTTGATCCGAATATGCCCAGATGGATTGAATATGCATCACTAGAATTGTTGCTCTGATCCAAATATGCAATCCAATGAATAACTGAGGAGGACTAGTCAAACTTTAATTTTGGACCGAGCTTAGATTAGGCTTGAGATCTTTGGGCTTCGAGTTCATTGATGATGCTGATGTAACTATTATAAATATGTAATTTTGAGTAATTACAATGATACTACTTTTAGGGCTAATATTTAAGTGTGTGGTAATATTTTTAAATAATTATAAATATAGCAAAATCTATCAATGATAGACTCATTGATAGACTCCTATTAGTGATAGAGTTTATCATTGATAGACCATGTTATCATTCATAGATTTGAAGAGTTGGATGTAAATGTTACTATATTTACAATTTTTTTTATGCATTGTGTTATATCTGCTAATACATTGGATTTGACTTGCCCTTCATCTATAGTTGGATAGAGTTTTCACTTATTTTATTTTGTATTTTGTCAAACTTACCCTTCATTTATAGTTCCTAATTGTTTCTTAAAGAAGGTTTTCATATAATAATAATAATAATAATGAAATCCATCTTGCTAAATAATTTTTTAAAAGTTAAAATAATAATCAAAATATTGAAAATATTAAACAAAATTACAAGATAGACCCAAATAATCCTTAATGTACAAATATACTTGTTTTATTTTGTATTTTGTCAAACTTACTCTTCATTTATAGTTTTTAATAGTAGCTGTTAGAGAAGAAATTAGAAATGGAAAAGGTAAAGCAAAGGTGGAAGAAGAGGGAGGTGAGTCACCATTTAGTTAAGAATTTGTTTTGCCATTCACCTATCATGTAGTGCCATGTGTATTATTCTCATTCCTTGTATTATTACTATTGTAACAAACTAGGGCAAGCTTTGTATAAAGGAAATAGGGTTGTAGCATTTATTGATTCAATATACAATAGAAAAAGGAAGTCCAAAGGACTTGAAAAATTCCAAGCAACCTTCATCTTCAACTTGGTATCAGAGCCAATATGACCGACGTCGCGTTCACCGAAAACAACTCCTTCGCCGAACCGGTAAAGTTCACCACACCACCTCTCAACCAACTTTTGAATCAACTCACCACCATGAAACTCGAACGTGGGAACTTCATGCTATGGAAGACCCTTGCACTACCGATCCTCCGAAGCTACAAGCTTGAAAGACACCTCTCAGATACCCTGCCCGCCTATGTTCATCCCAACCACCTCTGAAGCGACATCTAGTTCTCAAGTAGCAAGCGATGACAGAGTAAGTTCATCAGAGGAACGATCACTCAATCCATAGTATGAAGCTTGGCTTGTAGTCGATCAACTTTTGTTGGGATGGCTTTACAACTCAATGGCACCAGATGTAGCGGTGCAACTCATGGGATATGAGAATGCCAAGGAGTTGTGGCAAGCTATTCAGGAACTATTTGGAGTTCAATCACGAGTTAAAGAAGACTACTTAAGATAGCTATTCCAACAGACAAGAAAAGGTGGCCAGAAAATGAGTGAGTACCTCAAATTAATGAAGATGCACTCCGACAATCTTGCACAGGCAAGCAGCCCTGTTTCAACAAGAGCCCTCATCTCACAAGTTCTTCTTGGTCTAGATGAAAAATACAACCCTGTTGTCGTAGGCATCCAAGGTAAACCAGGTATTTCTTGATTAGATATGCAGTCTGAATTGTTATCCTAATGAACTGGTCACTGTAGGTAATGGTGAACAATTGCACATATCTCACACTGGTCAATCTTGCTTATCTGATGGAAGGAATGAATTTATTTTGAGTGATGTCCTGTGTGTGCCAAACATAGCAAAGAATCTGATTAGTATATCAAAGTTAGCTCATAATAATATTGTGATTGTTGAATTTCACACTGATTGTTGTGTCGTTAAGGACAAGAATACGGGCAGAACATTTCTAAAAGGGGAGTGACAGAGGGTTATATAAACTACAAGGGGCTGAAGTGATACAAAAAAATACCAAGAGCCGAGGATCTGCTCTGTACAAAAATAACAAGTCGACTGCCTTAATTCTATCAGGAGTTAGGATTAATGTAGTTGAATCAAGAATTGTTTGGCATAGGAAACTAGGACATCCATCAGTAAAAACTCTAGATTATGTTATTAGAGAATGTAAATTGCCAGTTAAATCAAATGAAAGAAATGAATTTTGTCATTCATGTCAATTGGGAAAGTTATGTGTCTTACCATTTCCTAACTCTCAATCTCGGGCTTTTAATAAGTTTGAATTAATACATACTGATGTATGGGAACCAGCTTCTATTGAATCTACTGATGGATACAGATATTACATATCATTCTTGGATGATCACAGCAAATATGTGTGGCTATACCCTCTGAAACAAAAAAGTGAAACATTGGCAGCATTCCAACACTTCATACTACGAATACAAACCCAATTTAACTCTGGAATAAAGAAACTACAATCAGATAATGGGAGAGAGTATGACAAAATACACCATCTCTGTGAGTCCAAAGGCATTTTAGTCCGAAAGTTCTGTCCCTATACCTCTACACAAAATGGCAGAGTCGAGCACAAGCATCGACATATCATAGAGACTGGGCTTACGCTTCTTGCACAGGCATCCATGCCCCTGACCTTTTGGTGGGAGGCGTTCTCCACAACTTCCTATCTCATTAATGGCATGCCTACCCCAATATTTTGCAAGGTAAATCACCCGTTACCATAATGTTTGGTTCTAACCTTGATTTTTTTAATCTCAGGAGATTCGGATTTGCCTGTTACCCATACCTACGGTCATATCACAGTCAAAAATTCCAATTACACTCGGAAAAATGTGTGTATATTGGTCCCAGCTCGTATCACATAGGGTACAAATGCCTCAGTCCATTAGGTCGGATTTATACAAGAAGACATGTTAAGTTTGATGAAAGGGAATTTCCGTTTGCAACACAATCGTGCACCACGATCGTCCAGATGACAGGGCCAACAATCGCTAAAGAACTATCATTTAGCACAATCGCCCAGACGACAAAAAATACGATCGCTCAGCCTCCATCGTTTAGCACGATCGCCTAGATGACAAACAATGCGATCGTTCAGTCCCTATCATTTAGAACAAACACTCAGATGCCAGACGATATGATCGCTCAACACCCATCGTTCAGAACGATCGCCCAGACGACAGGCAATACGATCGTTCATTCTCCATCATTTAGAAAGATCATCCAGTCGAAAGACAATACGATCGTTCAGCACCCATCGTATAGAATGATTGTACAAACAAAGGACAAAGCGATCACCCAGTCCTCATCGTGTAGACCGATTGTGCAGGCCAAAAACAAAACGATCGCAGTGAGTCCATCGATCGTGGACATTTCATCGTCCAACACGATCGTCCAGATGACAACCCCTCCCATACCTACTCCCTTCAATGAGTCACTAATCCCGAGCCTTCAACCAATACTCAATACCCTGCCTCAGTCACTGTCCCTTCCTCAAGCAAAGCCAGCCTATCAACCAGACTACATCTTACACTCCACAAACCAAACATCCTCACAACGATATGCATCTCACCAAAGCCCATCGGAGACCCTGCCTTAAACCTTGTCTGAAGGACATATCAGTCCAACTCTGCCACACATATCACATCCTACCACTACCTCAACCTCTCCTAGCCCATCACAGCCCATCATTACCACCCGCCCTCTACCTACTTCGACTCAGCCAATGATCACCCGAGCAAAAGCTGGAATTTTTAAAACAAAAGCCTAGATAATGAGCAAAGCCACAGATTGGTCTCAAACAGAGCCAACCAGAATTACAGCAGCACTTGCGACCCCTCAATGGAAAAAGGCGATGGATGAAGAATACATGGTGCTGATGAGAAATAAGACCTGGACACTAGTTCCTCCATCTCCATCTCAAAATATTGTTGGGAACAAATGGATATTTCGACTCAAGCGAAACATGGATGGCACGATACAACGGTATAAGGCCCGACTAATAGCAAAGGGTTTTCATCAGCATCATGGAGCCGACTTCTTTGAAACATTCAGTCTAGTGGTGAAGTTCTCAACGATCTGGGTAGTCATCAGTGTTGCTATGTCACACGGTTGGACGCTGAGGCAGCTTAATTTCAACAATGTATTCTTAAATGGAAGACTAATTGAGGAAGTGTATATGAGCTAACCACCAGGGTATGTCAACACTCAATATCCAAATCACGTTTGCAAGCTGGAAAAAGCAATCTATGGTCTGAAACAAGCACCACGAGCCTAGAATACTGCCCTCAGCTCAGTTATCAAGAAATGGAGATTCTATTGGTCAAGATCTGACACCTCTTTGTTCATCTATTGCAAGGAAGGCTCGGTCATATATATCCTTGTTTATGTTGACGATGTCATTGTCACAGGTAACAACACTAAACTCACAGGACAACTCATACAGACACTGGACATACACTTTGCACTAAAAGACCTAGGCCAACTTCGATACTTTCTGGGAATTCAAGTACACTATCTTGACTTCGGTCTTCTGATAAATCAGTCGAAATATGTAGATGACTTACTACACAAACTTAATATGTCTGATGTGAAATCGGTGCTCTCGCCAACCGTCTAGGGAAGCAAACTGTCCAAGACTGATGGACAGCCACCTCTCTGAACCGTTTATATATCGCAACACTATAAGAGCCTTTCAGTAATTAACGCATACACGACCGAACATCACTTATGCTGTCAACCAACTAAGTCAGTTCCTTTAAACTCCAACCGATATCCATTAGTAGGCAGTAAAAAGGGTACTTCGATATATCAGTGGCACAAAACACTATGGACTCTACTTTCAACCAAGCCCGAACCTACATATATCTGCCTACTCGAATGTTGACTGGGCATAGTTAGCATCTAATCTTGATGACAGGAAATCAGTGGCAGCCTACTGTACATTTGTAGGAAATAACATCGTCTCCTGGTCCTCGAGGAAGCAAGTAGTGGTAGCAAGGTCGAGCACCAAATCCAAATATAGAGCACTTGCTCATGCCACCTCTGAGGTCCTCTGGCTTCAACAACTACTAGGTGAGATGGGATTACAGTCAAACACTAGACCAACCACATGGTGTGACAATCTAGAAGCAGAAGCCTTAGCTACAAATCCGATGTTTCATTCTCGAACCAAACATATCGAAATTTATCTTCACTTCATCAGAGATCATGTTCTAAAAGAAAATATTAATATTCGCTATGTACCATCGGCCGACCAACTTGCTAACTGTCTCACAAAGCCACTCAACAACACATACTTCTATACATTACGAGCCAAACTAGGAGTACTTGAAGTACCCTCCCGTTTGAGGGGGGATGTTAGAGAAGAAATTAGAAATGGAAAAGGTAAAGCAAAGGTGGAAGAAGAGGGAGGTGAGTCACCATTTAGTTAAGAATTTGTTTTGCCATTCACCTATCATGTAGTGCCATATATATTATTCTCATTCCTTGTATTATTACTATTGTAACAAACTAGGGCAAGCTTTGTATAAAAAAAATAGGGCTATAGCATTTATTGATTCATTGGAAATACAATATACAATAGAAAAAGAAAGTCCAAAGGACTTAAAAAATTCTCAGCAACCTTCATCTTCAATTGTAGCATTAATGAATTTTCAATTGTGGATACATAACCAATGTGAATGAGTGTAAGCTTCGTGACCTGAACACGATTGGTGCTGACCACACTAGGTGCTACCGTGGTAGCAAAAGAGGCCAGGCGGTGACAATTGAGAGGTTGTCACTGAGCATTCCTAGTCACACGGGAAGAGAGGTCAAATGGCAAGGCCATACACCCGTACACTTTTTCACTCTTTTATATATTAGGGGATTTCACTCGGAAAAGTTTCTTAAACTAGGTTTTCATATAATAATAATAATAATAACGAAAATGAAATCGATCTTCGTAAATAATTTTTTAAAAGTTAAAATAGTAACCAAAATATTGAAAATATTAAACAAAATTACAAGATAGACCCAGATAATCCTTAATGTACAAATACAAAGTAAAAAGGCAATTCACTCCAATATTCTAAAAATTGATGAGGTGCAAGATAGTGGTTGGGGGCAACCGCATAAATATCTAATTTTAAAATGAAAATTGAAAAAAAAAAATATCTAAACATAGTTTTTATTTCAAAAATGCTTAAACATAAAATATTAAATTAAAATACTTGATAAATATTTGGAAACATGGATGAATATACCCTTCCTAATAATCAAATTTGCACAATACTTAAATACAAAAAATCTAATCCAAAATTCAAATATGTCATAAACAAATGAATCATAATCTAATCTAATAAAATCAAAACTAAATCACTGAAAATCATTTTAAAACACGGTAAATATCTAACAAACTAAGTTAACATTATCCACAAACATAATAAAATATACTTCTTTCTTTTTAAGAAATCAAGAATTATATAGTTTTTATGGAAAACAAATACAAAATTTGTGACCTAAAGGCAAGAAAAAATGCCATGTATTCGAAAAACAAAAATTGATAAACAAAAAACATAATAAATATCATAAAAATAGATGCCTAAAAGTCATGTGTCATCTTTCATGATGTCTATGTGTCATCTAATAATTCACGTTTGGCATCCTCCTTGCCACTTCACCTATAAATAGTGACATTTATGGTTCTTAAGATGATGCAAATCGGTGAAAAATCCACTTCAAAATTCCATTAATTTTTATATTATCCAATTTTATAATTTTATAATTTTAATTATTTTATGATTTTAGTTATTTTATTTTATTTTATGTTATATTATATTTATTGTGATTATATAAATATATTATTATATTTATATTTTCTCCATATCCTTGTTTCCATCATGCTCTTCAATTTCACAACAGGGGAAAACCACATAATTCTAATCACTATAAATTTGGAATCAAAATAAAATACAATACTTTTAAAAGAAAACTTGACTTTAATTTAGCCATTCAAGTACACTCCCCCTCAAAAATCTAGAAAAATAAACCCACCAATTTTCTCATTAAGCTTTATGCTGAACAAATGTTGTTGAATGAGAAATTTCAGCGAATCACAAGTCGGCATATCATCAATGAATGCTCAAGCCTATTGGAAAAATTATAAGTTGGATTAGACCGGATAATTAAAATCGCTCAGGCCCAACCCAATTCGAACCCATGGTGAAATTTTGGACTAAATTAAAGATTAAGCTCTATTTCGGCCCAACAACAAATGGGCCCAAGCCCAACTTTAGCCCAAACCCAATTTTGGCCCAGTAAAGTAATTAGGCTCAAGCCCATGTAAGACCCATGAGAAACAAGGCATTATCTCTTCATTTGGGAGGAGGTTAGAAGAATGGAAGGCAAAAGCTCTCTAAAATCTGAAGTCTGAAGCTCCAAGGATCTAAAGAACATAACTCCTCCAAAGCTTTGAAGATCAAAAGTCACTAAAGCTCTAAAGATCATAATGAAGGAAATCTTATACAAGAGTATCTATGAATGGAAGCGGATCTTTCCAATTTATCGTGACAGAATTTCCACATATACATTCTCACATACAGATATGCATTAACAACGCTAAATTACTGTCATGCTTAAAGGATAAATAAACAAAAGACCGAGAGAATATACCAGTTGAAGACTTTCTTCACTTGAAATCTCGCTTTCTTCGTGAACAAACTCCTCTCATTCTCGTTAGACTAGCAAGTAATCGTCCAGCAACACCTCGGTCTTCTACACGAACAGCTTTGCACGAACAACAGGAAACGGGGACGACACCACCACTTAGAGTTCTCAGTATTCTCAGAGTGAGAATCCAAAGGGTGGGCTTTGTTCGGATTTGGTATAGGTGAGGAGGCAAGGCAGTCGTGTACAAAAGATCAAGCAAGTGTGAGAAGGGAAAAACTATCGTATAATCGGGTGCTTGATCGTTTAGTGCATGGTACACGATTGTGTAGTAAAAGTTAAGCAATAGTCTATACGATCATTTAATTACGCTCAAGCGCTAAGCGATCGTCTAGTAAACAGTAAGCGATCATTTAGGAAAGCACAGGTACGGGTGTGCAATCGTTTAGTAAGCTGGCGCTATCGTATAGGCACCGCAATCACTAAGCAATAGAATGCTTATCACACCGTGAGCAATTATGTGTCTCCCTTGCAAAATGAAAACCATTTTCATTTTATTCTTCAGTTATGAAAACTGAACTAAACTTCCCACTAACGCATGAATTCAGAGAAGACGGTGGGAAATTATCTCATAACCGTCTAATTAATAAAATAATAAATATAATCATATTATATTCATAACCTATAGTTTAATATCATATATCAACCATATTGTTTTCTCCTCTACTTGATATAAATCATATTTATATCCAATTTTCTTCAAATTAATGTATCTCATACATTTAGTTAATCATATCATATATAATTAACCAAGTTCAATTATATCATATATAATCGAACTGCCTCTTGTCAATTTGAACATTTCAAACTGACCCAAAAACTGATTCTCAACTTGTATCCAAGCTACCAAGGGGACCTTATGGACCTATGGCTCGAAGTTCCACGGTATGTTGAATAGCTGACTAAACTCTTTAGCCACGAGATCCACCATCCGTTAACTGCCAGGCATTCCACTAAAAACTGATAGCTGAACTCCTTTTACCACAAGAATATATTTCTGTGTCTATCAGTATAACAATCATAGGATTACGAAACCCTTCACAGATGCTCGTAAGTACATTCTGGGCCAATTTTACAGTTTTTTCCTTGTATTTACATCTCACTCCTTAAGTACCATTGATCCCTCTAATGAACAATACAACATAGTCGTACTATGTGTGAACACCTATCGGGCCATGAAAAGGTGTATGTCACCACATCATTCAAGCCCCGGGATCAACCCTTAAAGGAGCTATCTATCTATTTACCCCTGCTTTAGGGAAGGAGTGAATTTCCTCTTGTCTAGCTGAGTTCCCAGCTCCCAAATCAGACGAATCCCTAAAGTGGTAGGTTTTAGTTGGCGGCCTGGCCACTCGCACCCATGCAAATCAAATGACACCCTCAATGGCAGAGTTCCCAACTCACTCAGGATTGAGGTCATGTTACCTATGGTCATCCTAGTGAAGTGAAGTCTCTGTTATGAACGGTGTTATATAACGAGACGTTAACACTTCGTAGTCAAGTCTTACACAAACTCTTTGTATAGGACGCCCCCACTCGTATGTCCCCTACACGAATGATCAGGATCAAACCATTTGTGACAAGTCACACTTGTAACTATTCCACAAAGTGGGCCACATCTGTAGCGTTACCAGGATAATGTTTTCCTCCTATATCCTTATACTATAGACCATTTTGGTTATCACTTAAGACATGATCCACTTGTATGTCACCACATACATGCTTAAGTAACATAAAGACAACCATGGATTTTAGTTTATTGGTTTGTGTTAAAGCAAATAAAACATCCAAATGAGCAAAATCAAGAAGTGAAGTATCATATATTACACATCACAAGCATTCGTACAAACTATTTACAAACTACAAGACACGAGACTTTAGGGCACCATCCCCAACACAGAAGACATAACAAAGCTCTAAAGATCAGAAGATACTAAAGCTCTGAAGACCAGAAGATATATTAAAGCTCTGAAGATTTAAGCTCCCAAGATTCAAGACTCGGGCTCTCAAGTGCTGAAGACTGAAGCTTCTCAAACTTCAAAGACTGAAGTTCTCAAATTCTGAAGAACTGAAGATCTGAACTATTTGAAGCTTTAAAGATTAGAAGATTTTAACAAACTGACCGTATCTTCACAACCTACAAGCTGAATATTCAATCTCCTCAAACCCAAAGACCAAACCTAAACCCATCTGTGAACACTATAAATAGAGAAGCTCTCCTTATTTGGAGAGGTCGGGAATTCTACATTCTAGAGAGCCTAGAGAGAATTCTCCCAACAACCAGAGGATCTCTGACTCCTAAAGCTGACCACACCTGAAGACTGAAGTCTTTTGGAGATACAAGCATTCTTCCAAGACTTCAACTCCAAGATCATCATGTGCTTCGCTTCCTCAAATCAAGTGTATGCATTCGATTGAGAGAGAATCAGAAAATCAAATATTAGAAATCGAACCACATCGTATCAAATCAACATCAACATCAACACCAACCAAGTTTAACTCCAGGAAACAAGTTTCTCTAGAAGCTCCATGCGAACAGTAATCCTCCAAGAAGATCATCAAGCCCAAAGGCCGATCATCCAAGAAGATCATCAAGCCCAAAGATTGATCATCCAAGAAGATCAACAGGCCCAAAGGCCGATCATCCAAGAAGATCAACAAGCCCAAAGGCCAATCATCCAAAAAGATCAACAAGGCTAAAGGTCGATCCTCTTAAAAGATTATCAAGCCCAAAGGCCGATCATCCAAGAAGATCAACAAGCCCAAAGACCGATCGTCCAAGAAGATCATCAAGCCCAATGGTCGATCATCCAAGAAGATCAACAAGCCCAAAGGCCGATCATCCAAAAAGATCAACAAGCCTAAAGATTGATCATCCAAGAAGATCAACAAGCCCAAAGGCCGATCATCCAAAAAGATCAACAAGCTTAAAGACTATAGTTTATTTTTAAAGCATCAAAATATTATGTATTAAAGATTGTACTCACTTTCCACAAAATTAATACAAATACAAAGTTCAAATTCCACGAAATAAATTTCTCTTGAAATCTCGTGCGAACAAATGCCTTATACTTAAAAGTACTTAAAATTCTCTTTAAAAATATTGCCTCTTTCATTTCTCCTCCCTTTCAATTTGGAGCTTCTTAATATCTTATGTTGCATTCAGCTCATTCACAATAATTCAAATATTGAGAGTTCTTGACTCTCTTAAATACACTCTTCTTAAATTGGAAACTCCTATTTATACTAAAATATAAATCCTCAAATTCTTCCATACAAATGCCTTATACTAAAACTAGTTAAATAAACTTACTTACCCCAACACCACACAAATACCTTGTACTTAAAGATAAAAAAAAAATCCACGAGATTAAGTCATGCTACTACCCTGTACTAAAAAATACTTATACTCTAATATGTTGTACACAGACTTAGCCCATGGATATTTATAGTATACCTTTAATTTTGTTGTATAAACCTTATACTAGGTCATGCAACAAACAAAATTCTAATATACGCCAAATGCTATTATGCTCCATTTAATCATCCAACTTACTTGCAATGTTCACTAATTTGTTGTAACCCAAAACTAGAATCCTTCCCTCATGGACATAAGACATTCCGAGGATTCCAGTTTCACCATCCCCATCATTGATCTACAACCAATACCCCAAAACGTCAGTCGCCTACAGTCATAATTGATCAGATTTAAGATGCTTGCAAAAATTGGTGACCTAAATTAGGGGTTCTTCCAAGTTAGCCATGGGGATCAGTGAGTTGATGTTAGCTCAATTGAAACTTTGTTGCCCCTTAATCTCATATTGCACATCGCCAATGAATTTTTCAGGGTTGAATTCGTTAGAATTTTGCCAGATTTTGGGTTGCACATTATATCAAATAGATTGACTACAACCATCATGTGCTTTTTGGAGCATCGCAGTCATCAATTGTGCAAGCGATTATTACTGATTAGAGCCAAAGAGCTTCTTTCATGAAAGCTTGTAAGCAAGGGAGATGGAAATCTCTTTAGTCAGGTGGTTGGAGTTGATTTCATTTATGATTTACAAAATATATATGGATAATATTGTTGGAATAAATGGTAGCCACCCTTCGTGTAGAGTTGTATTCTTTCATAAATGAATATGTCTTTTCTAATTAACCAACTTGAATAAGAGACAAGATTATTCGAATGGCCACAAATAGTCTATAAATATGCCTCTTCTTTCAATTGAAAAAGAGAATTTTTCAACCATTATTTTTCTCCCATAAAAACTTTTCTCCCTTTTTGCAAACTAGTTCAAGTTCGGTTTATTTTCACAAAGTATAGTTTGTTGGATCTTATGAACGAGATGCTGCTTCCAAGTTAATCTATTCTATCTTGAGAAACAATTACTCAAGAAACTCATGCACTAGAGTGAGTAAAATTGTCTTAAAATTGTATTGAAATTGTTGAACTATATATATATTGTTTTTTCAAATTCTTTCATGTTGTTCATACTAAAAGTTGATCTTTTGTGTAGTTATCAAATTTTCAGTACTTATAACCCACTTTGTTATGAGAAAAAAGTGCTAATGATGCATGATGCCATTGGAGTTGGATTTCATTGTCTATTATTATGCATGATACAAGTCTTAAAGAAAGGCTCTGACTTGGTTGGTTTAGTACTTAAAATTTGTTGGGAGAGTGACATTGGTGTTTAAAAAATGCCTATTTTTTAGAATGTATTTTGTTTGTCATGATTCCTCGTTCACACCACTTTTCTCATTCACATTTTTTTTCCTCCTCTGCGTTCCAACCTCACATTTGTGAGTATAATTTGGACATTATCAATGGGGTTTCAAAAATGCAAATGCCTAGGGCTCAGTGAAGTTTAGAAGTTGTATTTCTATTATTTTAATTGACTTATTTTGATATACTATTACTATTACCTTATTATTTTATTTTGTGAGAACTTGTTTGATAAAATTATTTACTTTGCTTCACAAATATTCGGTGATCGGTTTCACATAAATGTTAGTATCACATTTTGGTAGAAATCATGGAGGAAAAATGATGAGAAATTTGATTCAAATGATGACAACAAGATATTCCCATCTCCTTTGCTACTTGGAATATAGCAATTTTTTTTTTCCCAGAAAACAAATGCTATTGTATGGTTGAAGGAGAAGTCAACAAAGAAAAGTTGCTTGAATTTGAGACATAGAAATATATGCAAAGTATTTATGCAAAAGCCACATTTTGATTGGATAAGATAACATACTATATAATGTGTATAGTGGTGGATTTGACAAAAAGCTATAGGAACCATTAGAGGAAAATAATATACATAAGACAAAAGATATCATAGAGATGAAATTTATAATTAGAAAATTTTCATAAAGAAAATGACTGATTCCAAAATTGGGATAAGACATATTTCGTGAATATATTTCCCATGGTTAAAGGTTAATTATATTTTATATGGAAAGATTGAAACCTTCTTAAAATTTAATATTATTGTGGGGTATTTGAGAAAATGGTCATTCCAATATGATAATCTTAGTTTTAGAATATTAGATAACAATTTAAAAAGAGGTTTGAGTTGTATACAAAAATTTTGTATACCTCTTTAGTGAATAATAATAAATCTCAATATATATGATGGAGACTTAATACCATCAAACAACTACTTTCTAGTAGAATTATCACAATTGACTTTGTAAGGTCAGAAAATAATATTGTGGATCCGCTTGTAAAGAAAAGTCTAACTAGAGAGTTGGTTGAGAGTTCACCAAGGAGAATGGGATTAAAGGCTTTAATTTTAAAAAGTTAACCAGTGAGGCAACCAAACCTAGTTGACTGAAGATCCCAAGATCTAGGTTCAATGGACAAACTGACTTCTGGATAACCTAATGAGCACTATGTTGAATTTTTTTTTTTCTTACCCATTTTAAGGATGATGAGACAGTGCAAGTGCGATTTTAGGGTAAGCATTGTGCTTTTAATGATTTCCATAAGTTGTTGAATAATTATTTATGAAAAGAGCATATCCAATGTTATTTATAGGAATTACATAGTGTGAAGGGACCGCTTCTATGAGAATTTTAAGGTGAATTCTCTAGAACACTCATGAGATTAAACAGTGTTCAAGGCCAAAATAAACACAGTTATGAAAACAAACTTTGTTATAATGAAAAACTGTGTGAATTCAATTGTCTTAATTTACTCTAGAACGGCTGACTGTTTAAAGCATCAAATCCACTAATTAGCTAAGTAAACTCAATTGATGTTCATTAGGAAAAGTTCAAAGTATTTACTACTTATCTCCATGCAGATTCTTCTTTGGGAAATACCGAACATTTTCTTTTGTCTTTTATCTTAAATTGTCAACGTACCATTTATGAGGGGGATTTTTTGAATAAGTGGTAATGACCATTCGTTTAGAGTTGTATTCTTTCATAAATAAACATGTCTTTCTGTAATTAACCAACTTGAAGAAAAGACATGACTATTCCAATGGCCGCAAATACTTTATAAATATGTATCTCCTTCAAATTGAAAAAAAAAAAAAGAATTTTTTAGCCATTACTTTTCTCCATTTTTGTAAACTAATTCAAGTTCAGTTTATTTTCACAAAGTATAGTTCGTTGGATCTTCTGGACGAGGTACTGCTTCCATAAGAAAGTCAATCTGTTTATCCTAAGAGACAATTACTCAAGAAACTCAGACACTAGAGTGAGTATAATTATCTTAAAGAGCCAACGTGAAGTCGATTTGTTGGGTTCAGATTCTCTCATGTTTACAAGGTTATGTGTTTTCTCATATTTTTTTTTGTTAATATTACTATACATACAACAAATATCAATAATTCAATTTGATTAAAAAAATAAAATAAAATTTAAAATCAGAATCATTTTTAAATCAAACAAAAAGGCCATTAGAATTTGTTCCTAAATCAAGGCCAAAAAAAAAAGAGGAGAGGATCATAGTAGACATTTTTAAACACCCATTTAAAGATTTAGACATTTTTAAAAAACGTCTCCCATTTAGACATATTCTACAATTTCTCTTATTCCAATATTGATTATATAGCAAAACTCAAGTGAGTAGATGGCATTGTGCTCCTACTTTAGGCCCATGTCCAATCATTTACAAGGCCTACATATTTGTAGATGAAGCTTATTTCCCATATATATAACCTCAAAAGTCAAAATTATCTCTTTTGTTTAAATTACATAAACTATGTCTTTTAGGAATCTTCTAACCTAAAATATCCTTAATGGTGAAAAAATCTTTAATGGGATGCAAAAGATTTTGTCATATTTGAAGATGTAGTTAAAGCCTTTTAGTTTTGCAAATATAACAAAAAAAAAATTCAATTCAAAAATTCATTTTTATAATTTTGATTCTATTACTGTTATTTTAAGATTTAAGACATATGCAAGTATATCAAAGTATATTATCAATATAATAGAAAGTGCTAATATTGTGCATGAGATTAAATCCAACAAAATAGGAAAGGTCAGTAGAATACCAGAAAACCAAGGGCCAAGATGGAAATGAAAATGGGCTCGAAGTTCACAGACGATCATTGGGCCCAACAAATCTATGGTCAAACTAGCTCTAAGACCAAATAGCTCAAGGGATGCATTAATAAAATTACCTTATTTAGGTCCCGTTCGATAATCATTTGGACTCGTTCGGTAACCATTTTGTTTTTTAAAATTAAGCTTATGAATACTACTTTCACATCCAAATCTCTTCATTTTTATTTAATTTTCATATGTTGTTTAAAATATCAAGTCAAATTTTGAGAACTAAAAAAAGTAGCTTCTTGTTACCAAATGGGGTCTTGGTTTTAGTTTAATGTTTTTGAAAATTAAGTTTATAACACTACTTTCACATCCAAATCTCTTCATTTTTATCTACTTTTCACCAATTGATTAAAAAATAAGTCAAAATTTGAGAACTAAAAAAAATAGCTTTCAAAAAGTCAACACTACTTCTACCTCCACATTTCTTCCTGTGTTATTTCTTTTTATTAATGGTTTAAAAAATAAGTCAAATTTTGTAAACTAAAAAAAATGTACTTTTAAATTATTATTATTTTTTTTTTTTTTTTGTGAAATTTCGTTAAGAATTCAACCATGGTACGTTATGTATATGTCAATCTTTGTAAAAATACGGAAGAAATAGATTTAACTTTTTTTAAAAAAATGAAAAAAAAAAACGAAAATGATTACCCACAAAGGGCCTTAGGTATTGCATAATAAAACTGCAAAAATTGAGCCTAAAAATGAAACAAACCGAATTGGAGTTTTAATCTTTACGGCTAATGTGGTTCAATTTAGTTTCAATATAAATAAAATAGAAAATGTGATTTAGTTTAGTTTACAGTTCAAAGCTGAACCAAACTGCAATATATTTAATAAATAAATATATTCATAATAATAAAATAAATAAAGAAACATTATTTTTTATAATAAAACTACTTAAAATATTTACAAAAATAACAAAATATCATAGTCTATCAGTGATAGATCGCGATAGACTACTATCGGTGCCTATCATGATATAGATTGTAGTTTATCGTGACCTATCATAGTAAACAGTGAAATTTTGCTATATTTATAAATATTTTTGTTTATTTTTCTATATTTGAAAACAATCCATATATTGTAATAATAATAATAAATAAATAAAACCAAACCCATCCAATTTTAATTTTTTATGGTCTATTTAAATTGACTTTTTAAGTGTTTATAAATATTTTTTTCACGTATAAACACTTATTTAAATACTTGAAAGTTAATCCAAACACACCCTTAATTTGCAATTTGGTTTCTAACCTAACAAAATCGTAACCCCTAATAATTATAATTCTATTGGTGGTAAATAGTAGTTGTACTAAACTTGACTTTGATTCTCTACATTCTTGTTACATTCTCAAAACTCTAATCTAACTTGAGCAACAGAAACAATATGGCAAGCATTCCTGATTACTTAGGTTTAAGGAACCATGAGAATTTTTCCTACTATAACAGTAAGAATGCTCTACAACCTTCTCTAGGTTATGCCTCCACTTCCCATACTTGAAAAGGAATCTTCTTGTGATGAAAGGATCGGAACATTCATCGCAAAACCTCAAAATAAAACCAATCACATGGAGAGCAACCTTATTGATCCACAATGCTTTCGAAAGAAGAAAGTGTACTTACAAGTTGCCAAATTCTTAGCTTCACATCAATATACCTTTTGCAGATGTACTTGAACGTATTCCAAATTATGTAGAGTTCATGAAGGATGCGATGTTAAGTAAGAAGAAGCTAAAGGCCAATAAGATAGTCAGCCTCACTAAAGAATGAAGTGTCATCATCTGAAAGAAACTTTCAATATCTATAAATCCATGAAATATCCCAATGAGGTGACTTACTTGTCTATGTGTTGATTTTGTTTATTCTATTTCTACTGAGCTTTTAAATCTGTTGTGTTTTATTGATCCCTTAGATGTAACATTGAACAATATAAATGTAAGAGTGCCAATGAAAGGTGTATCAGCTTAATGCATACACTGAAGCCATGTCTAGTTAAACATGTTAAATAAAGTGCTTCTAAGGGATGTGGCATGTCTTTACTTTATTCTAATGTGCGTTCTATAGAGATCGAGTTTCTCAATCTTTCTTCCATGATTTGTACAAAATTATGGGTCACTCTCTGATTAGAACAATGTCGTTAACCCCTATTTTATGTCGCTTTTACATGCATGCATGAGTTATCTATTTAATTTATACATTAAGGACATTTTGAGGTTGTTTGAGGGGTCCACAATGGAATGGGTTTGGATTATAATATAATCCAAAACTCATGTTTGGATTTAGCGTTTTGAGCTCGATTTATAATATTAAACTCATTCCATTTCGGTAGTTTTTAACCCAACCCCTTTCCCATCGTTTTCAAGTTTCATGATCTCGTTTCATCCTCAATTCATCATGCATTCCAACACTTCTCTAATTTTCAATAATCATACCCTATTGAGTCTTAAGCATGTTATGTTATTTTGGGTAAATTCTGATACTTTGCTTGTGATTAGGACTGCCTAGGACATATGCTAGATTTTGTTGGTTTGCAATTACTAAATTGTGAGAGCATTGCTTAAATTTAAGTAGTTTTTGCATTTTTTTTCTTTGCGTCTTTTGAGGACTAGCCACCTATTATTTTGATTTGAAGACTTAGAATAGGATTATAGGATTATTTATGTGTCACCTTGAAAAGCCAAAACTTTGATTAGAAAGTAAAGTTGTATGATAGATGGTAATATTCTTCAATTATTTTATTCTTTTCCTTTGCATAGCTCGACCATCCTGAACTTGAATCAAACATCTCATCCATGAAGTAAACCATTGCGCCTATGGTGTCCAACCAATTGACAGAAAATCAATATATTACAGATGTGTTTGGTTGGCTATATTTTTTCTGTCAGGCAAAATGTTCTTCTGTATGTCAAACATCTTGTGTTTGGTTAAGCAGGAAAATATCTTTCCTTATTTGGTGTAAATTTTCGTATCGTATTCCTTTTTGTCGTTCTCAAAGGTTTGCTTCCTTTCATAAGCTTTCCTAAAAAGTGTTTTAATATATGTCACACTCCCTTTAAAATTACCCTCTTAACCTAAGAAGGGATGTGAAGACAACATTTGACAACCCTCTTATGACAACTACTGTCCAACCTATACTAATGAGACAAGTGGACTACCTAAACTTCAAATTACTGAAGAATTCTGATAGTGACTGACTGGAAAATCTACTTGACTTGGGACATCGACCGCAACCTGGGAGAGAAAACGTTTAAGTGTATGAGCTTAAAATGCCCAATGAATGACTACTTAAAATAAAACATGCTTTAACATAAATAACATAGACATGGCTTCTCATAAAACATTTACATGATCACTTCCAAGGTTTAGAATTAAAACTGGAAACACGAAAGCATATCATATATTAACCTTGAATTGAAGCTCATTATTACTCCTATATGGGAGAGCCCCTTTTGCTCAATCCCTAATAATCTTAGTTGAGAGATAGTCATTTTACTCAATCTCATCAACGTCGATAATATGGGTCATACGTATACGTAGAGCTGGATTGAGTCCTGACCACCTTACTATACGTTCGGTGTCGAGGATTCCTAGTGTAACTGAAATTTGGGTACCTTACCATGCCTTCGGTACCAACATTGGAATAGAATTTATACAAGGCATTTAAACATTTAAAACATATTACAAATGTAATAACAGAATACTCATGTGAGTTAACCATACTTCATAAATTTCACTTATGGTCATGCATCCAACAAATGAGTAAAGCATGCATCATAGAAATCATGGTTTTAAAACTGCATGTTGAATCGATTATGCGTTGGAAATCATACGCAAAACTGATCATTAGAAAACATTTCTCAAAACTTGTCACTCACTGTCTTAAGCTATTTATCCAAGGGTCTATAAGCCTCTCCTATCTGCGTCTACCATGAAATAAGGAAAGGTCCCTTGGTCAGTACAATTAGCTTCCTCTTGAGCTTAACGCATAAACTTAACTTCATCGCATACTAGAAATTTCATTCCATCGTGGCTAAGTTCGCCATATCCTAACCCATTTCATCGCATCAACTACACCTAGTCATTTTACCTTATAACTTACCTGAAAATTGGAAACCCTCTCTCACGTTGCTCGTATAGGCACTGGAACACTCCTCTTAGCCTATGCGATAAGCATACACTCTGTAACGCACACAACACGCCTTGGCTGTGAATACTTTGTTAATGCTTACACGCATTAATGCATATCATCAGTTGGTCAGCTGCTTACTTGTTTTCTGTGTGTAACTGCCTGCTTATTCATCTACAATATCATTTCAGATTTCAATTTTCCAGATTCCATAGTTTTAGTTCCATCCATTAACTAATTAACTTCCCTTTAATGAATTCGCTTATAGACATCTTAACTCTCTTACCTTAGAATTTGAGCATCAAATTCCATTAGATAGGTTGGAAATCCTCAACTCTCTTTGTCTGAGAGTTCTTTAACACCTTTTGAGCTTCAGATGGCAGCAACACTTTCTCTTAGGTGTACGAAAATTTTGTCAAAATATTTTCCTTCTTTTCAACTTCTATTTATGTGTGGGCTTGCATGACTCGGCTAACTTAATGAAATGTCATCCTAATTCTCAATTAACGTTCCTAAGACCGCCATCTAGCTCACACATTGTTCGATTAAGCT
Source organism: Benincasa hispida (assembly GCF_009727055.1). Lineage (NCBI taxonomy): Eukaryota > Viridiplantae > Streptophyta > Magnoliopsida > Cucurbitales > Cucurbitaceae > Benincasa > Benincasa hispida. Next base: position 22,637,659 of record NC_052355.1, on the reverse strand, counting down.
GAACTCTCCAACTTAACTCCATCGCATGGACTTACGACCACTTAAGCCCTTTCCTGATCATCGTATACTTCTACTCATCATCACATCTTCTAATTGACACCTTCGATGCATTGGTCCACAGTCGCCTCATTTGCCAACTTAGACCTCACCATTTTCACATGAGATTGGTCGCATACTTCTCTCATACCAGCCTCAACTATTCCTCCTCATCCAAGAGCCATTTTACCTCTTTCATGGTCTTCTACATACCACATAGCTATTCTTACTCATAATGCCCCTTTCTTGGACTTTTGGCTACATAGTTCAACAAAACTGGCTGCATGGTGTGTCATAGCTCCACTGTATAAAATCCACTATTTTCCTCTAAGTATTAACTTCTTTCTACTTCACCTGAGAGCTTAACATTCCTTACTTAGGCTTAATGTATATGTATGTAAGATTAAATCTTATTAATCCTTACTAAGGCTTATTTTCCTTCATTCAATCTTACATACATATACATTAAGCCTTCCATACATTGTTACTGATACAACATCATAAATACATATTACAAGAACTTAAATATATAATTAAGAAGACTTAAACATGATTAGTTAGTAAAAAAAATTTAGGGGTTTATAATACATATATGGAGCTACCAGTTTTTGTTTTAGTCAACCAAGTGTCAAAGTTGACTGTGACAGTATTCTTGTGTGCAGAGTTGATGTTTACGTGTTTACATGGATGCATTTAGTTTCGTATGTGATATATTTTGCTTTGTAACTCGAATATGAAGAGTTTAGTCTAGACAGTCATTTAGACTTTGCTAAGTGTGTGTGAAAGGGTTTCTTACAAAACATTAAAATGTTGCATTGTTCTTAGGGAGACCTAAGTTTTTTTCTTGTCTCTCTCATTATCATTGAATAGAAGTTGAGTATATTTTGTATTTAGGGGGAACCTAAATAAATTAATTTGAGGGAATTTCAAGTTGAAAGTAGAGTATTGATGGAAGTGAAGTGATCTCATATACTTAGGGGATGCCTAAGTAGAAACTAGGAGTTGACTATTCGTGAGTCTATGTTATATCTGTCTAACATATACGAGCACTGCATTGTAACGGCTGAACTATTTCAATTAGTCAAGTTTCTTACCATGGGCAAACTGTCCCCAGGTGTATGCAACTTTGAACTGAACTGGGTTACCAACTCTCATATCACTTAGTATTATTATGCTAAAATATTATGTCTAACATGTGATAAGTAGTTTGATTGTCACCCATTTTTTCACAATAGATTCATTTTCAAAAGTGATGCATCCTTCTCGAATGCACTATACAAGTGCTCTCCATTGTATTATGCTCTCCAAGTTTGCTTGAACCCTCTTATTCTTTACCATAGCAAGTCTTAATTAATGAACTTCGATGAGAAGAAAAATAATGTATACTATAAAAGAAAATGCATACTTCCTTACTTTTTAATCTAGTGCTAGTCTTAAAAAATCAATAAAGGGAAAAATAAAATAATTTAATGCTTAAAATGAGAAAAAAACTTACCTCTATTGTGATAAGTTAGAGTTAGGTGTGATAATGTAAAATAAGTAGGTACAATGCATTCACAATAATTATGTAAAGCTAGCTCATCTAGGGCATGCACCAAATTGATTCCCTTAGGGGCCGTTTGGTTGGAGGAAAAAGAGGGTGGGAATGAGAATGGGTTTACAAAGTCCATGTTTGATTGGTGGGATTTTTTTATTTATCTTGGAAAAGGTAATTCCTAGGTATCTTTTATCCACACAAATGAAGTAATTGCATACCCATTGAGAAGTGTGGGTTTTCATTTCTTCTATCGCTTCCTACCACGATTTTCCTTCCTTCCAGCCGTGAAATCGTATAACATTTTGTTACTCAGCGATCATATAGCATTTGGTAAGCGATCGTGTAGCATTTGGTAAGTGATCATATAGCATTTGGTAGTCGATCATATAGCATTAGGTAGGCGATCGTATAGCTTTTTGTTACTTAGCGATCCTGTAGCCGAGTTCAGTGATCATGTATCATTTGGTAAGCGATTGTATAGCATTTTGTTACTAACGATCATGTAGCAGAGCTTAGCGATCTCATAATATGCCTAAGCTTAATATGCCTAAGGTTGTATCTAAGCATGTTAAATCTAACTTTGTGCCTATATGTCATTGTTGTGGTGTTGAAGGCCATATTAGACCTAAGTGTTTTAAATTGAAATATGTTCATACTACTTCTCCAAGAAGAAATTTTTCTCAAAGGGGAAAGTTTCACAATGCTCCAAGGAATAATTTCTCCAAGAAAAGTAAGAGTGCATAAATTTGTAGTAAGAGATAAATCTTTGCATAATGTTGTTTGTTTCTCATGTGGCAAGTTTAGACATACAACTTATTCGTGTTACTTGTCTAAATCCAATGACTTAAATGTCTATGCAAAAATGAAATGGATTCTCAAGTTTGTCAATGCTAACCATTCAGGACCCAAACAAGTGTGGGTACCAAAGAATCAAACTTGAACATTTGTATTTGTAGGTTTGTTTGAAAGCATCTAAAAAAAATAAGCGGTACTTGGATAGTGGTTGCTCGAGGCACATGACGGGAGACCCATCCAAGTTTGTCTCTCTCTCCAAAAAGGATGGAGGTCTTGTAACCTTTGGTGACAACAAGAAAGGTAAAATAATTGGTAAAGGTAGTATAGGTAATGAATCTTCTATTTTAATTGAAAATGTACTTTTGGTTGATGGTTTGAAGCATGATTTACTTAGTATTAGTCAATTGTGTGATAAAGGCTTTAGAGTTTTGTTTGATAAAAAGAATTGTATCATTATGCTAGTGATAGAATAGTTATATTTGTTGGAAATAGAGATGAAAATGATTATACTATTGATTTGAATGATTGGTCTATCAATGATAAATATTTATCGGCTTTGCATAATGATTCTTAGTTATGGCATAAAAGACTAGGACATGCTAGCATGCACTTAATTTCAAATATTTTCAAGAATTCTTTAGTTAGAGGTCTTCCCAAATTTAAATTTGAAAAAGACAAAGTTTGTGATGCTTGTCAAATGGGTAAGCAAACTAAGTCCTCTTTCAAATCTAAAAATGTAAACTCTACAACTAAGACCCCTTCAACTATTACACATGAACTTATTTGGCCCATCTAGAATTGCTAGTTTTGGAGAGAACTATTATGCCTTTGTGATAGTTGATAATTTTTCAAGATTTACTTGGGTTTTGATGCTAAAACATAAGGATGATGCTTTGAAAAGCTTTTCTAGTTTTGCAAAAAGAGTTCAAAATGAAAAATGTTTTTTGAATTCTAAAGTTAAGAGTGATCATGGAGGAGAATTTGATAGCAATGCTTTTGAAATTTTTTGTGAAGAAAATGGTTTTTCTCATAATTTCTCCGCTCCAAGAACTCCTCAACAAAACGGTATAGGTGAAAGGAAAAATCGTACTTTGCAAGAATTTGCTAGATCAATGTTGCATGAGTATGGTTTACCTACATACTTTTGGGCGAAAGCCATTAACACCGCTTGTTATGTTTTAAATAGAGATTTAGTTAGACCTTCTTTGGATAAAACTCCTTATGAACTTTGGCATAACAAAATTCCAAATAATTGGTATTTCAAAGTTTTTAGTTGCAAATGTTTTATTTTGAATAACAAAGAAAAACTTGGAAAATTTGATTCTAAGACGGATGTTGGTGTTTTCCTTGGCTATTCCTCTACTAGTAAAGCTTATAGAGTTTTCAATAAAAGAACTTTAGTAATTGAGGAATCTATGCATGTAGTATTTGATGTATCTTGCAATGTTATTTCTAATGAGCCTATTTTTAGTGATATTTTAGAAGGAAAATTTGGAGATTTACTTGTTAGTGACAAAGGCAAGGAAATTGTTTCAAGTAAGCAAGAGGTGAGCTTAATCGAAAAGAACGAAGTTGGTTCTTCATCCATGCCTAAAGAGTGGAGGTATGCTTCTTCCCATCCCAAAGAATTAATTCTTGGTGATCCCGAACAAGGTGTGAAAACTCGTTCCTCTCTTAATATTTAAAAATACACAAGGATCTCAAAAGGTTCAAATTCAATGAAGGTAAAATTGCAAAAACTCCTATGAGCACATCCACTAAGCTTGACAAGGATGAAAAAGGTAAGTGTGTGGATATAAAAACTTATAGAAGTATGATTGGATCTTTACTTTATTTAACCGCTAGTAGACCCGATATTATGTTTAGTGTATGTCTTTGTGCTAGATTTCAATCTTGTCCTAAGGAATCACACTTACATGCCGTTAAAAGAATTTTTAAATATTTGCTTGGTACTATTGATTTAGACTTATGGTATCCTAGAAATGTTTAATTTAATTTTGTAGGATATTCTGACGCGGATTTTGTGGGTAGTTTACTTGACCGTAAGAGTACTAGTGGGACTTGTCAATTTCTTGGTAGTTCCTTAGTTTCTTGGTTTAGTAAAAAGCAAAATTCGGTTGCCTTATCCACTACCGAAGCATGAGTTATATAGAGATGGAAAATTTCTAGAAACCACAAGTAATTTGGACCATTGGATTTTGGAAAAGAAAAATCAATGGTAGAGATTTTAAACTAAACTAGTCGTTAGATACAAAAAAAAAAAAAAATATTAATTCCTTTTCTTTGAAATTCATTTTCTTTTTATATTAATCCAAAAATAAAAAAAACATACAATGTGTCAAAAACTAGCCGTTAGACACAAACATAAAATAATATTAAATTTTTTCCTTTTAATTCATTTTCTTCTTATAATTCATTATCTTTTAAAGTCAATCCAAAAATAAAAAACATACCATGTGTAAAAAACTAGCCGTTAGACACAAACATAAAATAATATTAAATTCATTTTCCTTTTAAATTTCTTTTAAATTTCAATTTTTTTTAAATTTTAAATCAATCAAAAATCAAAAGTCCATCATATGCATCTCTTAATGATCTACCATTCAACTAATATGCTGGCACATGTCTACATGCAAATGGTCTGGTTATGCCACGTCATCTACCACGGTATTTTCTCTATAGACTTGTTTGGTCATATCGTCTTCGTTTTAGTTCCGATTTGAGTGATTCAAGCAGGTGTTAGAATTGTTGTTCTGAGCTCTACGCTATGAACATATTAAAACACTAAAGATTTTTAGTAATTAAAAATTGAGTTTGTTATCATCAAAAATATTGATTAATTAATTAATTAAATTAATTAATTTGAGATTAATGGCAACAAAGCCAACAATCTCCCCGTTTTTATGATGATAACCATTCAAGAAAAATAATACATGTAAACCATATGTAGCACATAATAAATTTAACATATCACCATAAAAATCATTCTTGAAATTCACTCAAAAAAATAAATTCTCCCCCTAATTAATACAATCAAAATCATAATAAATTTATAACATATTTTTCTTAAACTTCTCCCCCTTTGGAATCATAAAAAGAATAATTAAGAAAATTTTAAAACTACATAAATGTTTCCCTTAAAAACATGAACATATCTCCCCTATCAAAATGCCTTCTAAAAGATTTAATAAGTAAAATTATAAAATCAAGAGGCATCACAACGAATAATATCGAGCTCAAGCCTATTTTTGCAAAAGTTTTCTTCATTCAAAGGCTTGGTAAAAATATCCGCTAATTGATTATTAGAGCCTACAAATTCAAGAAGTAATAATTATCATTGCACATGCTCTCCATAAAGTGATGCCTAATATCAATATGCTTAGTCCTAGAATGATATATAGGATTTTTAGTCAAATTAATAGCACTAGTATTATAACAAAATATAGGCACATT
>NC_052355.1:22556433-22631225 GCF_009727055.1 Benincasa hispida | reverse complement strand
CTAATAAAAAACTAGCCGTTAGACACAAACATAAAATAATATTAAATTCATTTTCCTTTTAAATTTCTTTTAAATTTCAATTTTTTTTTAAATTTAAATCAATCAAAATAAAGTCCATCATATGCTAATCTCTTAATGATCTACCATTCAACTAATATGCTGGCACATGTCTACATGCAAATGGTCTGGTTATGCCACGTTATCTACACGGTATTTTCTCTATAGACTTGTTTCGGTCATATCGTCTTCGTTTTAGTTCCGAATTTGAGTGATTCAAGGGTGTTAGAATGTTGTTCTGAGCTCTTACGCTATGAACATATTAAAACACTAAGATTTTTAGTAATTAAAAATTGAGTTTGTTATCATCAAAACTATTGATTAATTAATTAATTAAAATTAATTAATTTGAGATTAATGGCAACAAAGCCAACAATCTCCCCGTTTTTATAGATAAACCATTCAAGAAAATAATACATGTAAACCATATGTAGCACATAATAAATTTAACATATCACCATAAAAATCATTCTTGAAATTCACTCAAAAAAAATAAATTCTCCCCCTAATTAATACAATCAAAATCATAATAAATTTATAACATTATTTTCTTAAACTTCTCCCCCTTTGGAATCATAAAAAGAATAATTAAGAAAATTTTAAAACTACATAAATGTTTCCCTTAAAAACATGAACACTATCTCCCCCTATTCAAAATGCCTTCTAAAAGATTTAAATAGTAAAATTATAAAATCAAGAGGCATCACAACGAATAATATCGAGCTCAAGCCTATTTTTGCAAAAGTTTTCTTCATTCAAAGGCTTGGTAAAAATATCCGCTAATTGATTATTAGAGCCTACAAATTCAAGAGTAATATTATCATTTTGCACATGCTCTCCAATAAGTGATGCCTAATATCAATATGCTTAGTCCTAGAATGATATTATAGGATTTTTAGTCAAATTAATAGCATAGTATTATAACAAATATAGGCACATTATCAAACTTTAATCCAAAATCACAAAGAGTTTGTTTTCATCCAAGAATTTGAGGCACAACAACTAGCAACTGCAATATATTCTCATCTTCCTCTCCAAATTTTAAACCAACAAATTTTACATTTCATAATCCTCCAAAACTCAAAAGTTCCATTGTTGCTCTCTCTAAGTTCCCAATTTTTTTTCTTTTCATCTTATTCTTGAGAGAGTGTTATTGTATTGTGAGGATAAATTTGAGTGCTTAAACTTGTAAATCCACTTTAGTGAGAGTTATATTGTGTTATTCAAAAATTCCAACAATTGTAACGGTTTGATCCTAAACTGTGGAAAGGATCGGGTTTGATCTTGAACCCGTAAAAGGAGCGGTGGTGTAACGGTTGGGCTCTAATCGGAAAGAGTCGGAAAGATTTTGTTCAAATTTCCAAGAGGCGCTTGGGGAGTGGAGTAGGTCAAGTTTGACCGAACCATTATAAAAATTACGGTGTCTTCTTCTCTAACTCTTTCCTTTTTATTTTTGCAATTAATTTAAGCAATTTATTGTATGTTTTAGTTTGTTTTTATTTATTTGCTAAAATTTGATAGAATTAAATTATCACATTTTTGTCATCTTATTTGTTGCATAAATTGAATTTTTTTATTATTTATAAAAAGTATATTAATTAGTTTAATTGGATTAATTTAAAAAAAAAAGTTTAATTAAACCCTATTCACCCCCTCTAGGTTACCATATTGATCCAATAGATATTTATTTAAAGAATGATATCAAAATAATCTGATATGTCGTGTGTTTTTATAAAGAAATCACAATCAAGATTTGTTATTATAACTATATATGTTGATGACTCGAATATAATTGGAACTCCTGAAGAGATTTCAAAGGTAATAGAATATCTTAAGAAATATTTTGAGATAAAAGATCTCGAAAAAACAAAATTTTATCTTGGTTGCAAATTGAGCATTTAGCAAATGGAATATTTATTCAACAGTCAACTTATACAGGAAAAAGTTTGAAAAGATTTTATATAGACAAAACACATCCGTTAAATATTCCAATGGAAGTTTGCCCATTGGATATAAATAAAGATATATTTCAACTCAAGACGATAATGAAGAGTTTTTTGGTCTTGAAATATCATATCTTAGTGCAATTGGTGTACTTATGGATCTTGCTAATAATAGACCAGATATTGCATTTTTAGTAAATTTATTAGCTAGATATAGTTATTCTCCTACAAAAAGACATTGGAACAGAATTAAGCATATACTCTGTTATCTCCAAGGAACAATCGATATGGGTTTGTTTTAATCGAATAATCAAATTTTGACCTAGTTAATTATGCAGATTCTGGATATTTATTTGATCCACACAAAGTTAGATCTCAAACAGATTACTTGTTCACATGTAGAAGAATTGCTATATCATGGCAATTGGTGAAACAGACCATAACGGCCACTTCCTCAAATCATGCTTAAATTCTTGTAATTCACGAGACTAGTCGAGAATGTATATGACTAAGATCAATGACTTAGTACATTCGTGAAACATGTGACTTGTCTTCTAATAAAAATCTTCTAACAATATTATACGAAGACAACACAGCTTACATTACCCAAATCAAAGGATGATATATTAAAAGAGATAGAACAAAGCATATTTAACCAAAGCTTTTCTACACTCATGATCTTGAAGAAAACAACGACATCACTATATAATAAATTTGTTCGAACGATAACCTAGTAGACTTATTTACAAATGTATTACCAGCTGCAACTTTTGAAAAATTGGTATACAACATTGGAATGCGGCGACTCAGAGATATTAAGTAAAGTTTTCATGAGGGGGAGTAAAATATATTGTATTCTTTTAGGAATATATATTATATGAAATATGTACTATTTTTCCTTCACTAGGGTTTTCTCCATTGAGTTCTTCCTAATAAGGTTTTAACGAGGCAGATTTCATATATATATATATATATATAGGGCGATTATTATAAATATTATAAAAATAAATAAATGTCCATTGTTTAGTGTCCTAAAAGCCATGTGTTAACCTTCATATTGTCCATATGTCTTGTAGTTATTCATGTTTGATGTTCATGTAAGACCACATCCTACTTGTCAGTTTGCCTATAAATAATGGCATTTAGTAGATCTTAAAATCACACACATTGGTGGGTTAATCCACATAAATTTTCATATTATTAAATTTTCATAGTTTTAGTTATTTTATAATTTTAGTTATTTTATTTTATTATTATATTATATTTTCTCCATATCTGTCGTGCTTGTTGTGCTCCTCAATTTCACAACATTACTATTATATTTGTAAAGAAACATAATTTCTTACTATTTTGTAATTCTACCTGTAAATTTTTATTTATATATAATAATTTCTTTCTATCCGTCGAAATGAATCTAATCCAATTGACATTTTACATATACTCATATAAATATATCTCAATCTAATTTTTTTTCTAATCTAAAATAGAGATAAAAGAGAGAGATGAGTGAGAGAGAGCTACAATTTAAAATTTAGGATATCTTAACCTAAATTTTTTCATGACCAAACCTACTAAAGCTAGTTCTTCAAAAGACACAGATATCTCATTCTCTAACAAATAAAATGAATAACTCATATATATATAATTTTGAATTTGAGAAGCACAATGGAACACATATGACAATAAAATATAATATAATATAATATCAAAATAAATAAATATTAAATAAATAAAACACAATATATAAATAAAACAAAATAAGAAATGAGAAAATTCTCAAATTTCTCCACTTTCTTCAATTTGTATTGAATTTGTCCAATGTGTGTAATTTTAAGATCCATCAAATGCCAATATTTATAAGTAAAGTGGAAAGTAGAATGTAGATTTACATGAACACTAAGCATGAATATTTATAAGGCACATGAACAACATAAAGGATGATACATGGTTTTTAGGATACTAAACCATAGGCATCTATTTATTATTATAATATTTATATATTTTTTTTCTTTTTTATGACCGAGTGATATGAAAGAATTCCAAACTTTAGATATAAAAACCTTTAAAATGGTCGGTTTTTTTTTTTTAATTTGAAATATCATTATTTGATCTTATATATAAATTAAATCCATTTCTATTTCATTTTCCTTTTGTTAGCTTGTCACCTTGATGTCTACAAAATAAAAAATATTTGGTCAATTCTATCAAAAGTTATTATAGCACTTGGTTATTTCTCATGGTTCAAGGGTTGAATTTTTCTATTAAAGATTTAGCTAGAAATATTTTTAAAAAATGAACAACTCAAATATATTATACAGTGCAACATTTGAAAGTCAAAAAGTAGAAACTTGAAAGTGGATCCATGATTGAAGAGACTAAAACTAAGTCTTAACATATTATAAATTAGAAAACGAAAAGTTAGGATAAGGTTGATTAATATACTCAAAATAAGTTTTCTGAAAATGATAATAATTGAGGGATTGAAAGTCATGAATCTTTGTTAGGGGCATAAGTGTCAATATGCCACCTTGTGTCCATCCCTTTTGACCTAGAAGAAAAAGTGTTCTACAAACTCTTTTCTCTTCTTATATGACAAAATAAAATTTTGTGATTCACTTTAAATTCCCATTTAAAATGGAATTAAAGTTAGAGTTGGAAAAAATAGGTTTAAATACAACACTTTGATCCTTGTTTTTCTTAATTTTGGTTTATTTTCCACTCTCGACTTTTAAAATATTCATTTTGATCATTTACTTTAATATTAAAAAAAATTGATTCATTTTGGTCCATACTTTCAAAATGTCAATATTGGTCATTGTACTGTTTCTAAAAAGTTACCATTTTGTTTCATTCATTTTCATTTCATTTTTCAGGGTTCAAAGGGTCACTTTTAAAAAGTATAAGAACTAAAATGAACCAAAATTGAAAATACAAATACCAAAATGATCATTTTAAAAGTATAGGAACCAAATTGACAAAACCAAAATTGAAAAAGTACAAAATCAAAGTGTATTTAAACCAAGAAAATAATTAAAAACAATATCTCTTAACTTTTTAAGAAAATATAACAACTTAGGTCTCGTTTGATAACCATTTAGTTTTTTGGTTTTAGTTTTTAAAAATAAGCCTATTTCCTATCCATTTCTTACAATAATTTGCATCTTTCTTAAGTACAATGGTTGAATTCTTAACCAAATTCCAAAAACAAAAATAATTTTTTAAAAGCTACTTTTTGTTAGTTTTTAAATTTTGATTTGGTTTTTTATACTAGAAGAAATTCGAGCTTCAATGTCAGTTTTAAACTGACAATAAAGGACTATAATGTCGGTTGGCAACCGACATTAAAGATAGTATTATTAAAGGTCTTTAATGTTGATTTCCTTTAATGTCGGTTTTAAACCGACATTAAAGGCATTCAGTAACACCAATATTGCAGCCTTCAATGTCGGTTGCAACCGACATTAAAGACTATTTTTTTAATTCTTAACCGACATTGAAGCCCGAATCTATCCCTTTTTTTTAATCCCGTTGCCATTTTTTTGGTCAAATAAGTTAAAAACAACATTATATGTCTCGTGTTGGGTTAGGAAATGTCTGTCATTGTTTTATATTAAAGAGTATAAAAAAATTGCATGGCGAGCTCATCAGTATTTATCTTCCACCTATGAATTTATCCACAAATAAGAATCAATATTTCCAATCCGTTACATAAACTCATCAATATTTATCTTTCACCTATGAATTTATCCACAAACAAGAATCACAATACCAGAACCAGACTTTCATAGAATACTCACACCAAAGCCATCATTTCTCTCATTCACAAATATCAAGTAGTTTGTTTGGGTAGGTGAGACCAGCCGATCGAGGGTTTGAGTTTGAGTTTTGGTAAAATGACAGAGCTGAGAGAAATGAAATTTAGGTCTTGCGAGAGGGAAATGAAAATTTTGATAAAATAAGAAAAATAATAATGGGAGGCCTTCAATATCGGTTTTAAACCGATATTGTAGGCCATCTTCAATGTCGATTTAAAATCGACATTGAAGATCCATTTTTTTCAACCGACATAATACATCCGATAATACTATTTTCAACTGACATTGAAACCCGAATTTCTTCTAGTGTTAAACCATTGACAGAGAAAGAAATTTGGAGGTAAAAGTAGTATATATAGACTTAATTTTAAAAAAACAAAAACAAAGAACCAAATGGTTACCAAACGGGGGCCTTAGTCTTTGAATTTTAGTTTGTAATTATTAAAAATCAATTTTTTTTTTTTTAGAATTTAATTATTTAAGATTAGTCGATAATTTAAATACTTTTTGCCAAAATAAGCATAATTTAATTGACATAGAACATACTATTGAGAGTTAGAGGTTCAATTCTCTCCTATTATTGTAATAATAATAATAATAATAATAAAAGGTAATTTTTTTAAATGACAAAACTATTGGAAATATTTTCAAATATAGCAAAATATCATTGTTTATCAGTTAAACACTAATAAACAACTTTCAGTGTTAGTGATAGTCACTAATAGACACACATTTTGCTATATTAGTAAACAAATTAGGTCATTTTCCTTTATTTGAAAACAACCTTAATAATAATAATAATTTAAATACTTTTCTAGAGAAAATAAATCTAAGTTTGTCAAAGGAGATTTCAGCTCCAAATCCTTGTGGTTGTTACATATAATTAAGGGTGAGCATAGTTCGATTCGGTTCCGTTTTGAGCAAAATCAAGAATCGAACTGAATAGATTGGTTTTCAGCACCTTGGAACTAGCCAAAACCAAATCTATTCGGTGTCGATTTTTAACTGAGGCGCCCTAATTTGGTTCAAGTCAATTCTATAAGGTTAAGAATCGAGTTTTTGTCCCTGCATGCTATCCCAACCATACAGCTCAAATAAAATACAAAAATAAGCAAAAAAATATTAAATATTTATCACTTCAATTTAAATATTACAACATTCATGGTCTTAAAAGTAATAAATATTAAATATTTAAAAATATGTATGAAAGTATACGAACATTGAGATGAAAATTAAAAAAAAAAAAAAAAAAAAAAAAAAAAAAAAACTAATTGTTGAAGCATTTTAGTATAGTATATTATCATATTTTGGGAATTGGGGTGGGGTCGTCCTCGTCTCCATTTAGTCAACATGGAAAAACTTCTCCCCACTTCCTCACCCATTTTTCGTCCAATTGGATATTCTCTATCCTTTTTAGGATATATCCCCGTAGGATAAATGAATATCTATGAAGATGAATGGAGGTGAAGGAAGATGTGGAGAGACAATGAATGTGTGTTCGTTAAAGACAAATGAGTTTTAAATACCTAGGGTTTTCTTTCCGAGCTAATGGACTTTAAATGGACTAGTGGTTATTTTTCTTAACTCTAATAAATAAAAATATATTTGTAATAATAGTAAAATAAGGAAAAAAAAATCTAAAATTACATCACCTATTTAAAATATTTTCATATGATTAGTCAACCTTTGAATTTTTTCTAATTATCATTTTCGCTCTCCCTTGTCTTGTCTTATTGCACACTTTCTTCTTTCCTTTTTTATTTTTATTTTCTTTATTTTCTTTTGTTTTTGCTTCTTTCATTTTTTTTCCTTTTTTTTATTTTCTTTCATTTCTGTTTGTTTTCCTTTTTTTCTTTTTTATTTTCTTTTCTTCCTCCAGTTTTTTCTTCTTCCTTTTCTTTTTTCTTTTTTTTTTCATTCATTTCTCCGATTTTTTCTTCTTCCCTTCCTTTTTTATATTTTTTATTTTCTTTTCTTTCTCCGATTTTTGCTTCTTCCTCTTTTTTTTTTTTAATTTTCTTTCCTTTCTCCAGTTTTTGCTTCCTCTCTTTCTTTCTTTCTTTTTTTAATTTTTTTTCTTTACCCGATATTTACTTCTCTTTTTTTTTTCTTTTAATAAGAATTACGAGGCTGAGATTTGTACCCAAGAGTCGAAAATATCCAATTCATAAGTGACTTAATCCCAACAAGTCAATCATCAAATTTTATTATTATAACAAAATATTAAATATAAATATCAAATGAAAATGAGTTGGAAAGAAACTACTTTTTTTAGTCCACAAATTTGCACCATTTTTAGAAACATTTCTTAAAAGTTTGAAATAAGAAACGAGAATGGTTATTAAACAAGTTTATTTCTCAAAAATTGAGAAATTAAATGATATCAAATAGGTCAGTAGTTTTTTTTTCTTTTTATAGGACTTTAAGACTATGATGTCTATCAGAAATAAACATGAAAAAAGGGCATAAATGACCCAAAATAAAGGGCTCAAATTGAAATATTTGTTTATTTGTGCATTAATAATAACAAATATTAGTGATATTAGTAATAGAACTTAGATAGATATCAATCATATACATATATTAGTGATATCAAATTTAGGTAGTTATCAGTGGTAGAAGTCTATTAGTGATAAAAGTCTATTATTGATAATCATGATAAAACTTTCTCAATTATAGCCATAGATAGCTTTGAGTGTTAGCCTTTCAAATTTGATAGTTACTAATGAAACTCTATCAATGATAGTCATTAATATATTTTTTTATCATTAACAGCTTAATATTTGATGATTTTTTCAACAATTAATATCTACTTATAAAAGTCTATTATTGATAGCCAACTTAGTGAATTTAATTAATAAAGTTGAATCTCAAACTAAAGTATAAGTTGAATGCCTAGAAGTTATCATTAATAGCATGTTATCAGTGATAGATGCTATCAATTATGACATGTTATTTGATGATAAAAAGGAATGACAGAAGTTATCTGTGATAGCATATTATCAATGATAGAAATTATTACCAATAACTATGATATAATTGATATTACTACAAGAAAAAGGAGCTCCCCCGACGCCTAAATCAGTCATCGGGAGATAGGGTCTCTCCCAAAGACGTAATAGACCGTCAGGAGTTCCTAACGATGTAAAGGCCCATCAGGAGTTCCTAGGAACTCCCTGACGAGTAAAGAAGCGCGTAAAGAGATAGAGGCATCTCTCGATGCCTTTTTTACTCATCGAAAGTTCAAGGAAATCCCAACGGATCTCCGACGCCCGTCGAGCGGCGTCGGGAGATCCCATCTGGTAAAAATCAGATCTTCCCTTCCCATTCCCTTCTTCTCCATTACTCAAATTTTTAAACCTAGCCACCGACGCCCTTTCCCCTTCCCCTTCCCCTTTGCGCCGCCACCGCCTTCTTCCCTTTCCCCTTCTCCCTTCGCCACTGCCTTCTTCCTTCCCCTTCCCCCTTCGTCGCAGATTTCTTCCCCTTCCCCCTTCGCACTGCCACCCCCCGCTTCTCTTTCCCTTCCCCTTCTTCCCCATTAACCCAAACTAAAAATCCCTTCTCTTCGCATCTCTTCTCTATTTCCTTCATTGTTCATTTCCTTGTCTTCATCATTCCATTTCTTGTCGTCTGCCGCTCCGGTGTCCTTCGCAAGCTTTCAACAGGTTCACTCACATCCTTTTCATTTCCTTTCTCTTATTTTGCAAATTCAAATCATTGTTTAATTTCTCATGAATTTGAAATCCGATTAATCTTTGAAATCCGATTACTATTGCTTTGATTTATTGTCATTTAGCATCCATCTCATTTGTTGTTCTTTAAATTAAATTTAATATTTCTAGCATATGGGTTTTTTCCTTCCTTATTGCAGTAATTGATATTTATCCATTTCATTACGTTACAATTTCTGCAATTTAGTGGATTGTGGATGTTATTGTGAATTGTGAAATATGGATGATATTATGGATGTTATTGTGAATTATGGATTGTGGATTGTGGATATTTTTGTGAATTGCGGATTATGGATGTTACAATTTCTGCAATTTGGTGGATTGAGTCTTTTTTTTTTCCTTTTAATTCTTAAGTTAGGGATTTAGTGACTTGCTTGACTAAAACTAATTAAAAATATATTTCAAATTTAGTATGATGTTTGTGAGATATTTGAAGGAAATCAGACATGAGGATTTCTATAAGCAGTGGAAGGATCGTTCCAAATTCCATTCGATATTGCACATACACAATTATAGTACAAAAAGCGAAAACTAACAAGTCATGCAACAACTAGAAATTACAACATGTTGATAAGATAATTAAGGGATAGAATATACCTTTGATGACTCATTCTTCAAACTCCCTCGATCACTCCAATGCATCCAAGAACAGCACCTCAGGCCTCGAACACAATGACCGGAACAACAGCACGATCACAACAAACACGAACACAGCGAACTCAACGATCACAAACCTAACGAACAGCCTCCAGAACCTCGATATCAATCAAGTTGAGTGAGAACACCACCACAATGGTTACCTTGGTATTCTTAGTGTGAGAATCCAAGAGTTATGGGCTCTGTATGATCTTGGTTAAAGGAAGGGACTGGAGGAACAACAATCGTGTAGACGATTGAGCAAGTGGGAGATGACACAGTCTATCATATAGACGATGTGCTCAATCGTGTAGAAGATGGCAGCCTATCGTATATACAATACCATGCGATCATTTAGCTACAACCAGCTGAATGAACTATCGTATAGTTAAACTCCACGATCATTTAGTCTCTCTAATGCTATCGCTTAGTGAAACAATTTCACTTGATAGCTTTACCATGAGATTCTTTCTTAATCAAGTAACTTCCATTTTTAGGAAAACATTTTTCCTTTTATCTCACGGTTACCATAAAACCACAAATAACCTCCCACTCACTTGGTTATTAGAGAAAAAGAGATAATTATCAAATAATTAATATTATTATAAATAAATATGATAACCAACTTACCATAATATATTTATAACCTATAGTTTTAATATTTTATCTCATGAAACATATAAACCAAGTTCTTTTTCTTTCTTATAGTACTTAATGTAAATCATATTTACATTAATCCTCCATTTGATGTATCTCATACATCATACCAATTATATCATATATAATTGAATTTCCTCTTGTCAATTTGAACATTTCAAATCAACCCCAAGAACTGATTCTCAACTTCAATCCATTGAGCTACCAAGGGAACCTTATGGACCTGTAGATTGAAGCTCCAACGGTACGTGAATAACTGACTAAACTTTTTAGTCACGGGATCCACCATCCGTTAACTACCGGGCACTCCACTAAAGATCGACAGCTGCACTCTTCTCATTACAGATATATTTTGTGTCTATATCAACCAATCAACAGTGCAATAACCCTTCACAAATCGCTTGTAAGTATAGCTGGACCAATTTACCGTTTTGCCCCTGTAGTTACATCTAACTCCTTAAGTGCCACTGATCCTTCTAATGAACATAAGTCATAGTCCTACTATGACTGAGTCCTCTCTTCCAAAGAGAAGTTGTGGCTACTATGTTCAAGACCCGTAATCATCCCTTAAGGGAGCAATCTATCTACTTACCCCTGCTTCGGGGAATGAGTGAATTTTTTCTTGTGTAACTGAGTTTTCAGCTCCCCAATCAGACAAATCCTCAAAAAGGTAAGCTTGTTGAGATGGCAATTTGGCCACTCTCACCCATACTAATCAAAGAACTGCCCTCAAAGGTAGGAATTCTCAAAACACTTAGGATTAAGGTCATGTCACCTATAGTCATTTAGGTGAGATGTAAGTCTCAAGTATCAACAGCGTTATATAAAGAGATGAATCATCTCGTGACCTGGTCTTATACAAACTCTTTGTATAGGACACACTCGCTCGCATGTCTCCACATGAATGGTCAGGATCAACTATCTATAGTAGTTCGCAACACTTGTAAACCTCTACAAAGCGGGTCGTATCTATAGTGTCGCTAGGATCAGGTATCCCTCCTTAATCCTTATACTGCATACCTTTTTAGGTTATCACTTAACACATGATCCACTTGTATATCTCATATGCATGCTTAAGTTTACATACAATAACCATAGAGCTTTGTTTATTGGATGTGAGTAAATGCAAAATAAAATAACTCTTATTTTATTCATAACAATGTGTACAATGTTTACAAACTACAAAACTCCAGGAGAATTAAGACACCAATCCCAACAATATTGACACATGTATAAGTAAAATGATATATCATAAGTGTTCACCTTTGTTAATTCAAATAACTTAATGAAGGAAGAAATCTATACGCCTAAAAACACTTTGGTTTTCAAACCACATGCAGCGTACACATTTAAAGATAAGAAAGGACCTATACTTGATATAGGTAGATAACGGATTTGTAAAACCACATGCAGCGTACATATTAACTAATAGTGAACAGATTTCGTTTTGTAGGTATTTAAAATCAGTGAAATTTTCAGATCGATTTTGTTTAACATATCACGATGTGTGAATGATAAAGATGGAAAAATATAGGGGCTGAAAATATACGACTGTCATGTGTTGCTTCATAGACTACTTCATATTGGTATTGGAGCATACCTACCAAAGAACGTATCCACTGCTATTATTGAATTGTTTACATTCTTTCGCGACTTATGCGTAAAAACAATACGTGTAAGTGATTTGAACAGACTACAAGCAGACATCATAGTCATACTTTGTAAGTTAGAGAAAATATTTCCGCCTGCCTTCTTCTATGTAATGGTACACCTTGTTATTTATCTACCATATAAAACCAAGGTGGTGGGTCCAGTTAGTTACAGTTAGATGTATCCTATTGAAAGACTTTTACGAACATTAAAACAATTTGTACGGAACAAAGTACGTTCTGAGGGGTCTACAGTGGAAGCATATGCAATGAATGAATCATGGAACTTCTGCTTGTGATATCTAAGTGGGATTGAAACGAGATTCAATAGAGATGAACGAAATGATGATAACATTCTCGATCATGAGATATTTGATGAATTTGAATTATTTAGGCAGAGGATACGACCATTAGGGGCGTTAACTTTACAGACACTATTAGTGGAGGAAAAGTGTATCGCACATTGGTACATTCTCAACAATTGTAAAGAAATAACAGACTATCACAAGTACGTTTCAAACTTTATAAATTTCTAAGTTCTAAGATAAATCCTTTGATATAACTTTCAAATGATCAATATTCTAGGCAACACTTGAGGTTAATTCGTTGTGAAGCTCAAAGCGCCTCTGACTTATATATAGGACATCAACACAAATTTTTCGATTGGTTCAAATCTCAAGTATACATAGTATTAGAAGTTGAGAAATGATTCATTTTCTATAGTAATTTTTAATGTATAATTAATTATCAAGTTCTACAACGGTGCGAGAGAGAAGATATCTCTGATGATTTCTTTTCACTTGCAATGGGACCTTCGTCTGAGGTGCGCTCTTACAATGAATGCATTGTTATTGGGGTATGATTTCACACTGTAGAGCGTGATAATCGTCGAGCTACACAAAATAGTGGAGTTCTAGTGGCCGAGGAGATTAATGGGAAGGGAAGTGTGGATAACAATTTCTACGGTGTTGTAGACGAAGTATTAGATTTCCAATATGCGAACAGAAGACGTGTTTTTTTGTTCAAGTGTAGATGGATTGACACGGATAACAACAAAAGTAATATGACACATGTGGATTTTGGATACAAATCGATCAATACATCACGTTTTTGGTATGTCGATGAGCTTTTCATCTTTACTATCCAAGCACAACAAGTTTTTTACATTGATGACATAAAATATAGTAGTAATTGGAAAGTTGTTCAAGTAGTCCAAAATAAGCGAACATGGGATGTACCGGAAGTGGATGATGTTGAAAATGCTCAACTAGATTTACTAAAAATTGTTGATGGAATCCGAGTGGATGATATCATTGAAGAGATTACTTTATGCAGAGTCGATGTTGATCCTATAGTTTTGGAAAGACCAATT
Source organism: Benincasa hispida (assembly GCF_009727055.1). Taxonomy (NCBI): domain Eukaryota; kingdom Viridiplantae; phylum Streptophyta; class Magnoliopsida; order Cucurbitales; family Cucurbitaceae; genus Benincasa; species Benincasa hispida. The sequence continues at coordinate 22,617,362 of NC_052355.1, read as the reverse complement.
ATTCGACATGGCGATGATGACTTCATAAACGATGATGATGAACAATTATCTCCCAATAACAATTCAAGTGCTGATGAATAATTTGATTTAGATGACAATGATGAGTAATCATGTATCTACTCAATTCTCTTTCTCTGTTTACACGTATTTCATATTAATTTAATACTGTTTTGTCTTTTTTGTGTTTGTATAGATACGATATCAACCCCTAATAGGCAATAGAAGTTGATGAAGAATTCCAGGAGCAAGTGATATATCTAGGCACAATGAGATCTTCTATGGGTGACACTTCAGGTTAGTATATTTTGAAATATATTCTGTTAACTGAAATACATCGTAAACTGTTTTAAATTTATTATTCCTCAGATAGTAGCTCAGTATCCACTCGAAGGTATCGCGAGCATTCACGGAACATTGAGTTGGAAAAATACGTCCAAAAACATGGCAGAATTACAATCGTGATAAATTAGGGGGAGACGAAGCCGATTTCTCAACATTCGGTACGATTTAGTAATACGATTGGTGTCGCCGTGAGATCTGCATTTTCAATACAATGTCGTACTTTTGCTGAAGATCCAAACAAGTTTATAGAATTGCCTAAGAGTCAATTGTTGGCAAGTTATAAGTTTATTCTTTTAGAGTCAATAGTAGACTAAGAGTCATGAACATCATATATGTTAATTCTTCCTTTATTCTTTTGTAGCCTCATTTCATGCTTGATCTATCCAATCAACGACTTAACCATTTTATAGAACATAAAAATCAAAACTCCTTCAAAAAATTTAGAGCAGATTTGCACAGACATTACAGGAAATGTGGAGATCCTCAGCAAGCATGTGCCAACTTGCCTAGCTAGGTTAAAAATAGACTAGAAGATTGGTATTTTTTGTGTGACCGCTTCGAGAGTGAAGCGTTTTAGGTTAGAATAATTTAGAGCATATATCATTTACTGCATTTACTATTATAGAGTATTTTTTTTTTTTTTTTTGTTGAAATGTAGGAAATTTCGGAGACGAACAGAAGAATAAAGAGAAATTATCATTCGACCACGTAAGCGGATCGAAGTCGTTCCTACAAATTAAAGCAAAGTTGCAGGCAAAGGATGGTCGAGAAATAGGACTTGTCGACCTATTTAGGGAAACACTCTCAAGGTGGCAAGTTCGTGAACGAGGTAGCTGAAAATGCACATATAACATTTTTTTGTTTTACTTTTGCGTTGTTTTTTATTTCTAACTTTAGTCACTCACATATAATTAATATGTCCAAAATCAAATGTTAGAACTGCAATCCAACCTCACTCTAGAAGGTTTTCAACCACTAACAGGGGATGAAATTTATTAGACGATTTTGGATAGACGACCTGGATATTCAAAAGGCCTAGGTTTGGGCCCTAAACCTAAGTTAAGAAGGGGTAGCAGCTCATCGTGTTCGTCATCTACTCAAGGAACGGAGAGGGAGGTGGGAGAATTGAGAGCCAATTTCGAACAGTCTCAGTCGAGGATTAAGGAACTTGAAGACGTTTAGAAACAAATGAAAGAGGATCATGCAAGATAAATGGAAGAAATAAAAAAAATGATTGAAGACATGATACGATCACAGAGAGGAGACCTATCGAATTAGGTATGATTACTTCATTATTTAGTTGTCTAATATGTTGTTATCTTGCAATTATGGTAGCAAAGTAGTTATGTCTTAGTAGCTTTATGATAAAGAATTATTGGCTATCCTGCAGTTATAGTAGCCAAACAACTGAATTTTGATGTGTTTTTTGTCGTTATGTCGTTTTTATGTGTTTATCATCGTTTTGGAGTTGAATTTGTCGTTATGTCGTGATTTCGTTTTTGTGGGGGGTGGATAGAGTTCGGTTATAATCGTTTTGGAGTTGAATTTGTAGGTTTTTGTGTGTTTTTTTATGTTTGTCGTGGGGGGTGGGTAGAGTTTGATTATACTTTTTTTCTCGTTTTGTCGTTGAACTTGTAGTTTTTGTATGTTTATGAATGTTTATGAAGTTGGAATGTGTTGTGGGGGTGGGTTGAGTTTGGTTTAGATTGTTTTTGGGAGAAAGTTTGAGTTTTATATGTGTTCGTTCTTGTTTATGATGTTTTTGTGTGTTTATGAATGTTTATGAATTTCGAATGTTTTGTGGGGGGTGGGTCGAGTTTGGTTTAGATTGTTTTGGGGGAGAAATATTGAGTTTTATTTGTGTTCGTTCTACTTTATGAAGTTTGAATATGTTGTAGGGGTGGGTAGAGTTCGGTTATAATCGTTTTGGAGTTGAACTTGTAGGTTTTCATGTGTTTTTCTATGTTTATGAGCGTCGGGAATGTCATGGGAGGCGGGTAGAGTTTGATTATACTCGTTTTGCTTGTTTTGTCATTGAACTTGGAGTGTATGTGTGTTTATGAATGTTTGTGAATGTTTATGAATGTTTATGAATGTTTATGAAGTTCAAATGTGATGTGGCGAGTTTGGTTTAGATTGTTTTAGGGAGAAAGTTTGAGTTTTATGTGTATTCATTCTTCTTTATGAAGTTTGAATATGTTGTGGGGGTAGGTAGAGTTTGGTTATAATCATTTTGGAGTTGAATTTGTAGGTTTTCGTGTGTTTTTTTATGTTTATAAGCGTCGGGAATGTCGTGGAGGTGGGTAGAGTTTGATTATACTCGTTTTGCTCGTTTTGTCATTGAACTTGGAGTTTTTGTATTTATGAATGTTTATGAAGTTTGAATGTGTTGTGAGAGGTGGGTCGAGTTTGGTTTAGAATGTTTTAGAGAGAAAGTTTGAGTTTTATGTGTGTTCATTCTTGTTTATGAAGTTTGAATATGTTGTGGGGGTGGGTAGAGTTCGATTATACTCGTTTTACTTGTTTTGTCATTGAACTTAGAGTTTTTGTGTGTTTATGAATGTTTATGAAGTTCAAATGTGTTGTTGTTGGGAGGGGGGAGGAGGGGTTGAGTTTGGCTTAGATTGTTTTGGAGAGAAAGTTTGAGTTTTATGTTTCTGTTTATGAGTTTGGTTTAGATTGTTTATTTATGAAGTTTGGTTGGATGATTATGACATTTGTGAATGTTTTTGTTTATGAAGTTTGAACGTGTTGTGGATGTTTAAAGATTATGACATTTGAATTTTTTTATTTTATTGTAGGATAGTATTCGGAGATGAGGTTGGACGATTATTCAAGATGTTGTGTTTTAGGTTTTGCTTTCTTTTCTGTATTTATTAGCGTTGTTTTCATTTTATTTCTTCCATGTATTTCTGAAAACAAATTTCTTTTATTTAGTATCGACTTTGTTTTATTGTAAGATCTTGTAACTTTTCATATATTTGTTACAGTATGGACTTCGTTTTCTTTGTTTTATTTATTATGTAAATCTATTTAAGTTGGTTAATGATGTTTTACAGGTTATTCAGATCAAATTTAAAAAAATTACAAATTATGAATTAAAAAATTTAAAAGCTAATATTCAACCAATGAAGGAACTCCTCACGCATAGAATAGTGCGTTAGGAGTCTCCATAACTCCCAAAAAATAAAACAAACCGTCGACGCATAAAATAGGGCGTCGAGAGTCGACAACTCCCGACGCCCTGTTTTATGGGTCGGGAGATCCTCTCCTGACGAATTTTTCCCGACCAAACTCCCGACGATGAATCTGTTATCGGGAGAAGATCTTCTGTTACAATTTTCACCCTTTCCCGACGATTTGGGGCGTCGGGAGAAGTGCGATTTCTTGTAGTGTATCGATGATATCAGTGATAGAACTTAGATGATATCTATATATCGATGATATTAATAATATAAAAGTCAATTCTATTTGATGAAAGTCTATCATTGATAGCTACTGCTAAAAGTTATCGGTGATAACCACTTATTAAAGCTATCAATGATAGTCATAACTATCAGTAATATTCGTATATCAATGATATGACTTAGGTATATATCAATAAAATGAATGATATTAATGATATTGGCGATATGAGTCAGTAAATATTAGAGATAATCACTTATAGATCTCTTATTGATAGACTTCTATCACTTATAGCTTTAAATGTTAATATTTCAAAGATGATAGTTTCTTTTCAAAAGTCGATAACTACTTATAAAAGTCTATGATTGATATCCACTGATAGCCTTAAGTGTTAATATTTTAAGTTTGATTACAATTAATCAAAGAATATCAATGATAGCCATTGATAACTGATAGCAAATTGAAAGGTGATATTTCAAGTATTACTATTTTAAAGTTGTTCTCAAATTGAAAGCTATCACTGATAGCAGCTATTAATGCAATTGATAGTAGCTATCAGTGGTTATCATAAATAGCTACTATCAGTGGCTATCACTGATAGCTACTATCATTTGCTATCATTGATAGCTGCTATCAGTGATATCCGATACTAATTTTGTATTATATCCCTAATATGTTTATCCTTGTTCTATATTTTTAATTATTTTGGGTCTGATTGTTATTTGTGCAATCAGTCCTAAATAAAAATATAAAACAACAAGTCTATTTTTTTAAAATATTTAAAACTAAAAGTTGAAGACAAAAAACCAATTGGTTATTACACAACCTCTTAATCTTATTTTATTTTTTTGAACAACTATTGCATGTGATTCACTTGACACAATCATAATTTAATGATAGTAAAAAGTAGCTAAGTTTGATATAGATAATAAATATCAATAATAACTTTTTTTTAGTTCAATAAATAAAATATTGAAATATTAAGACCCTATTTAACAATCATTTGATTTTTTTACTCTTTTTATTGTTTTGTTTTAAAAAATTTAGTCTATAAATACTCCTTCTACCTCTAAATTTTTTCACTTTGTTATCTACTTCTTACAAATGAAAACAAAAAAAAAAAGTAGTTATTAAAAACTTATATTTGTTTTTGGAATTTAGCTAAAAATTGAACTATTTTACTTAAGAAAGATGCAAAGTTTGGTAAAAATATAGAAAAAATAGGCTTCATTTTCAAAAACCAAAAATAAAAAATCATATGGTTATCAAATTGGATCTAAAAGAGTCGAATATAGTAGTTGGTGTCTTTATTCATGCTTCAATTGATAGATATCAAATAATAATTATTCGATAATTTATAATTAATCAATAGAAATTAATATTTTTTATTATAAATTAATTACACAATTAAAAAATACTAGTCAAATTAAAATATTTTTATTTTGACTTTTCTAAAATACATTCTTCAATGGTGAAAGACTACAAAAGCTTAATCTCTCTTCTATATTTAGATATCTCATCCATATATAAAATAAAGTGAATTATATATCCAAACTTTTCTTTCTAATGAAAAAGTGAACATGAAAATTTTCAAACTCTAAATGTGAACTTTATTTAATTCAACCCAATATTTTAAAATTGAGTCATTATTAGTTGACTATAACTATTTCTTGCAGTCCTAATAATTATAAGAAAAATATTAAATCAAGTTTATTTAAAGTTATTATTATACTTGTTATATATCATAGATCAAGTGTGAATATTTTTTTAAAAAAAAATAGCTAGAAAGGACATTTTAGTTCTTTTAAAAAAATAATAGAAATGAATGCTTCAATTTTCAAAAATATATTACATAAATAGGTTATTTAGAAGTCAAAAGGAGAACATTGAAAATTATTCTATAATTGAGAGACCAAATCTAATTTTTTTCAAATTATAAAGAGAATGAAAAGTTATAAGAGGATCAATAAATATACTTAGAATAAGTCTCTGAATTAATAATTTAATAATGAGTACTTGTCAGGGGCATAAGTGACAATATGCCCACTTGACATCATTCCTTTGACCTAAAAAAAGAGGGCCTTAAATAATCTCCTCTTCTTCCTCTCATAAGGATGATAACTTTCTTTGGAGGTCTACCTCAAATCTCCATTTAAGGGGGAAAAAAAACTGGATCCTTTAAATTATTAAGAAAGAATATTAATAATTTTCATTTGGAAAATTATTGTTTAGAGACTAGTTAACAATATAAATACTTCCTCTAGAGAAAAAAATAACTTAATGAAAGATAAAAGTTCTTGTTAGCTATCCTAGATAGTTACGGAGAATTTCAAGTATAGTTGAGTGAATAAGATATTGTTAAATAAGAAAATTTCGACCAATCACAAATCAACACGTCATTTTTTAAATTAATGATAAAAACTACAAATGATTAAATTTGGGGTTGATTAAAAGTTGACGTGCGTCTCAAATTAAAATTGAAGACAAAAGTTGACATATCTTGATGAGACGACCTATTTTTGTCATGACCGTTGGATCAAATAAATTAATTCGATCCAATTTAGTATTAATATTTGGATCTAGTTCAATTGAGCTAAAAAAATAGACTTAATTTGGCCCAAATATTAACAAAGCTCAAATTCACTTAACTGGGTCCATGGACAAACCAAGTCCAAACCCACATGACCTCATGAGAACTAGGGATGGCACCAGGGTCGAGGCAGGGTGAGGATGCATTCCCCATCCCCTTTCCAGTGGGAATTTTTAATCTCCGTCTCTGCCACATTCCCTGTTTTGGGAGTCAGGATCGGGGTCGGGAATCCCCGTTCGAGGATTCAGGTCTCCGCGGGAAAAAATTCTCACTTTTTATTTTATTATTTTTATTATTTAAAATTACCTAAATTTAATATTTATATTGAAATTGTAAATTTTATTTAGAAAATTAGTAGGAAAATTATTTCAAATGGTAAAATTGTTGAAAATATTTACAAGATATAGTAAAATTTTAGAACTACCAATGATAAAAGTTGATAGACACTGATAGACTTCTATAAGTGTCTATCAATATCACTAATAGATATTGATAGAATCAGCATCTATCATTCATAGTTATAAAATTTTGTTATATTTTGTAAATATTTTGATTCATTTTTCTATGTTTAAAAACAACTCAAATTAGAATTATTGTTACATCTAGTTGTTTAAATTAAACATGCATATTTTGTTATTATAAATTAATACAAATTAAATTTATTATATTAGATTTTTAAAATTAAAAAAAAAAAAATGAAACATACCGTTTCAGNAAAAAAATTGGGACAAGGATGGGGATCGGGTTCAGGGACGGGGTGGGGTCCCTGACTAGGGACTCGATTTAAATCCCCAATTTGACTCCTGTCCCCAGTCAAACCGGGATTCCCCGACTCAATTCTGACCTCGTGGGGAATTTTGTCACCTCTAATGAAAACGGTATAAATAGAGAAACATTTGAGTGATTTAGAAATTTAAGACTCCAAATAACTTAGAGAGAATTTTTCCAACAATTAGAAGACTTTCTAAACTCCTAAAACTGAAACGCTCTTTGAAGACACAAGTCCTCTAAAGATACAAACATTCTTCTTAAGTCCTCTAAAGATACACACATTCTTCCAAGACTTTAATTTAAAAAACATTCACATGTTCGCCTCTTCAAATCCAAATGTATGCATTCAATAGAGAGAATCAGATGATCAAATATAAAAGATTGAACCATGTCTACACAAATCTACATAAACACAAATTCAACTCCACAAAACACATTTTTCTAGAAATCTCATGCAAACTCGCATATCTCTATAAATTGGGGAGAAAAGTGAAAATCTCATAAATAGTAATGATTTTATTTATTTTTCATGAAATTTGTTCAAACTCGTCTCCTCTACTTAATTTTCAGTTACATCATTTGAAAGAAGTGTGATAATTTTTCTTGCTATTTTAGTGAGATTTTTTAAGAAACCTAATTTTATTTAGGTGATAATGTGTTAATCTTAAATAAAATCAAGTGATAATATATCTAATTCACTAATAAAGTATTAAAATTGATTCATTGGTAAAAGTTTAGAAATAAATAAATATAATTATTAATTTAGGGTTTCAGTCATAATCGAGATATATATTTTGTTTGAGCCTCACATTTGATATCTTCTCAATCTACATTTAACTTATGATGGGCTACAAAGAAGAGTCAATCTTTATATATAGCAAAATAATAGTTATACAATAAAGAGGGCTATTTGAATTGCACGTGAGACATTTTATAGCATACACTAATTTAGGAACCATATTCAAACCAATGATGTGTCCATATTCATTTTCAAACATTCCTTTGGTGGGATAATCTAGGGAACCTAAAATAGATATACTCTTCCAATGTATTTATTATTGATATTTAATTTTTGTAAGGATTCCCAAGCTCTTATTCTCTATATTATCCTAAAACTGGCACAAAGACAAGAATTATTGAGAAATTTTTTTAGGGTAATTAGATGAAAAATTCAATTAAGATAATGCATCATCTTGTTGTGGATTTTTAATATAATATTGGTTAAAATATCATTTTGGTCATTGTATTTTTAGACTTATTCAACGGGTAGTCCTTATACTTTTAGATTGCAAATTTTAGTGTATGTACTTTCAAGAGAAATTATCACAAATAGAAAAAATATCAAACTATTTACAGAAATAACAAAAAAAATACTGATAGACATCAATAGACTTCTCGTCTATCAGTGATTAACTTCTATCAGTTTTTATCACTGATAGACGCTTATGGACTTCTACCGGTCTCTATCAAAGAAGATTAAAATTTTATTATTTTGTGTAAATAGTTTTCTTTTTTTTTTGAAAACCCCCCTTTCAATATAAATCTTAAATTTAGTCTCTATTACTAGTTATTATTGTGTTTTTATTTAAATTTTACTTATTGACATTTTCACCCTAACTTTTGGAAACATCTTTATATATTCTATTATCTTACATGAGAATTATTATTATTGTTATTTATTTATTTTATATAAAAATTAACTTCAATGAACCACATTTAAGATTTGTTTAAAGTACTACATGAACTGAAATTAAATTTGATAATTAAAAATATAAAAACTAAAATTGAACAAATTTCAAAATATAGAAATCAAAAATGATATTTTAATTAACATATAATATTCAATGGAAAAAAGTTTAGGAAAAAAAAACGTTCACCCTCCCTTCTTACGAATGGTTAAAAAAATTATTGTTTGAGAGATCTAAAAATATGAAGGGTTCATATTATAATAATGAACAATTTTTAAATTAGTCTAAGAGTTCAAATATGTTAAAATTGTTTGGTAAGGCTAGGTTCATGATTGTTTCAAAATAAACGTTTAGTCAAAGCCAAATGTATGTCATGTTCATTAATCTAAAAACTAATGTAAACATTTTAAATTCTTGCGATTTTAGAACATTTTCATTTTAGTCTTTAATTTTTTTTAAAGGTTTGTTCACGTTTTAAGCAAAGTTTAAAATGTTGATATTAACGATTTTAATTTTACACATGCCGTGAAATATTGATAAAATAATGATGTTGAATGGATATGGTGGGAAAAGTTATAAAAAATCAAAGAAATTATTTAAATTAATAAATAAATATTTTATAATTTTTAAATCGGTTAAAATGGTTGTTATTTATATAATTATATTTACATTATGTTAGGGATTTCTTTTCTTTCTTTTTTCCTTTTTATGTTTTATGGATTTCATGGAAATGTCAATTTACCTTTTATTTGGATGTCAAATCTATAAAAATGTGAAAATGTCCCATGTCCACAAATATTTAAGCCTCATTTAGTAACTATTTTATTTTTTATTTTTGTTTTTGAAAATTAAGCCTATGGTCACTAGTTCCACCTCCAAATTTCTTCATTTGTTATCTACTTTTCATCATTGGTTTAAAAAACCAAGCCAAATTATGAAAACTAAAAAAAAAAAAACTTTCAAAAAATTGTTTTTATTTTTTGAAGTTGGCTAAGAATTCAACCATTATACTAAAAAAAAAAAAACTAAGTGATTAACAAAGGAGACTTAATACCATGATTCTAGATAGTAAAACAAAAACAGAAAACAATGAGAAAAAATAATAAAAATAGGGTAATAGTCTCCATTCCTTCTTTCTTAAGAAAACACATGCAAAATCTTCTAAATAACAAAGAGAAAATATCAATTTACACCTCTAAACTTTGGAGGTTGTATCAATTTAAACATTCAATAAATAATTATATGAATTTAAACTCCGAGCTTTCTTAACTATATTCAATTTACGCCCTTCATTATATTTTGTTTGGATAAATATTGTGTAAAACTTGGAATTTTATCGATTAAAACCTTAAACTTCCATAAGCAAATAAATTTATATTTTCGATTAAGATTTCATTTAAAATCATTCATGCATTAGTTCTAATCACCCATTTTATTAATTCGACATTTGAAAAAGTTTACAATGTGTAAAAATTAAATGCACTACAAGAAAACACCCATTTTTCGACGCTTCAAATCACCGTGAAATGGTAAAAGACGCGTCAGGAGACCCACTCCAGACAACAGAACTATCATTGGAGTTTGGTCGAGATATGTCCATCAGGAATACAATTCTCGATGCAAAAATACATGCTATCACTCCTAAAGCATGTATAAACATCGTTGGGAGTGCTTCGAGCTCCCAATGACCTGGGAGTTTAATTTCAAAAATTTAAAATCTAAATTTAAACTCTCAAAGACTTACCAGTCGTCGGGAGATATAGACACTCCCAATATTTTTCGTCGGGAGAGTCATTTTTTTATTTTTTTTAATTTGATCTGAATAACCTATATAACATTATTAAGCAACTCAAAAATATTCACATAACAAATAAACAAAACAAACAAACAAAGTTCATAGTATTCTTTATTACACAAAATAGAGAAAGTTGGCAAAATGGTTTACAAAAGAAATATGTCTTCACAAATACATAAAAGAAAGAATATGAAAACAATGACTCCAACACAGCATCTCCAACAACATTTCCAACATCATCTCCAAATAGCATCCTACAAGAAAATAAAAATCAAAAGATGAATCCTACAAATCCGACAAAACAAAGAAAATCCTACAATCCTACAACATCATATCATGTCAGAAGAGTCTTCTTCTGATACAAACAATTGCTTTAATATCGGTATTAATGGAAAATGACGTAATACCTTATGTGGTATTTTTTTACCTTTGCCATCATTAACTTTGTACCGAGACTCACCACAAATGGGGCATTATTGCAAATCTGTAAATTTTTTCCAGTATAATACACAATCATATTTGCACGCATGAATAGGCTCATAACCTAGGCCTAAGTCACGCAATTTTCGCTTAGCTTCATAAAAGGATGTAGGTATAGTGGTGTCGGCTAGAAACATTGCTTTTAACAATTCTAGCAGCATGCCAAACAATTTGTTACTTTAGCCATTGAAAACTCTGATATGCATCAACTTCATTAAAAAGTTCAAGGACGAAAATTGTGAAAAACTAGAGTATAGTTCATTATGTGCTTCGGTCATTAAAACCTCAAATAAGTTCATGATATCTCTTTCTTGACCATTAGAGGACAAGTTCTCTCAATCCCTTCTTCATTTGCGTCTTCGTTTTCAATTGGAACTTGTAGATCGTTTATAAGATTCAACATTTCATTCTTCTTCAACGACATTACCTTCTATATTATTTGCTTTAACGTTGTGTATTGAATGAGTTGTATAATTTTTAAAACTTCTAGACTGGCTCCCTATGATATACTCATTCATAGTATGAGAGAGATATTCCATATGTAATAGATGTTTCTCCACAATATCTAATTTTCCCCACATTTAATTCATAGAATTCTTGCATGGACATCTTATTCGTCTAGAATCATTACCATGAAACTTCATCACATCTAAAAACTATGATACTCCTTTCTATATTCCACTGATAACTTATTCCTAAGTTTGATCCCTTTTTTATTCATCCTTAAAAATAAACATTTTCTGACCAACTTGTAATCTAATATAATAACCTGTATTATTTAGATACTGAATAGTATAAAGATCAAATTGTGCTAGGGTTAATAGATGGTGGTTCATGAATAAAGAGAATGAGGAATAAAATCTCATCACATCATCTTTTCATTCAAGATAAAATGTAGCCAAGCCTTACTATCTTTGAGCAAAGTTATGTCTTATAAAAAATAATAATAAATAAATAAAAAGTTACATATATATCAATCTAAACTGAAAATGTCATTGTCATTAATGGTTAATAATTCTCAACAAGTAAACTAAATAAAACTCATTAATTAACATCGAAATAAATCTTAATAGAAGTCACAAACACCTTATCAACAAAGCTATAGGACAATAACATGGCAATAGAAATTGGGGGAGGGTCAAAAGCACAACCACTTATTCATCAAATTCACTGCTAAAAGGAGATTAATGCTAAATTAATTTACAAAACTCTTCATGTAGAAATCAATTTATTTATTTATTTACTTACTTTTTGTTCTTGCAAAGGAATCAATTCATTCATTACCAAAGTTTTAACTCTTATGTCCATACAATCATAATGAATTATCAAAAGTTAATTGAAAACAATTTCCTAATCATGTGAAATTTATGGTACTAACTATCCATTATGATAGATATGGAATGTAATACTAAGGATATAAAATATAATATATGCAACGAACAACTCTAAGAGTCAAAGTTTAACTCAACAAAAGTAGTTTTCAATGAACGACGACCAACAAACTTGAAGATTGAAGGATGAATGGACGATGGACGATGAACAACAAACGATGGACAAACGGAAACGGACGATGAACAACAGACGATGGAAGAATGGCGACAGACGACGGATGAAGGACTGGTTCAATTTGGACGACGAACAACGTGGACGAATGGCTAGCTTGTTCGATTTGGACGACGAACGGCTGGTTTAATGAACGAACAAATGATTGAAGGACGAACAACAATGGACGGACGATGGCCAAAATCAGCTGGTTCGATTTGGGGGTTTCTATTCTGTTGCGTGCTAGGGTTAGAAAAAAAGAAGAAGAAAGTAGATATGAAGTTGGGGGTTCCAATTTGGGGATTTTAATCGAAACTCCCAACTAGCTATCATAACCGTCGGGAGTTCCTACACAACTCCTGACGAATTAAATAATTCGTGGGGAGTTCGACCCATTCAGATTGACCTCCGTTCCCAACTCTCGACAGGCATGGTGAGGCATCGGGAGTTTTGTCAAACTCCCGACGCCTGCTTTTGAGGCATCGGGAGTTCTTACGAATTGTCGACGAGGCACATACCGCTTCGGGAGTTATTAAGCACTCCTAATGGCACTCTTATGTCATCGAGAGACATTCTCTCTCTCAACAACGTATTTTCTGACGGTTGTTTTATGCGTCGGGAGAGTCCCTTCTTTTTGTAGTGATGCATATATAAACAACTTTCAAATGTAATCTTAATAAGTGGTCTAAATTGATTCACACATAATTATTTTAACTTTTAATTGAAATAATTAATATGTTAGGATATTAATTGATATACTTACGTGAGTTTATGATTTTAATTAATACAACCATTAAAGACATTGATAAATTTTCAAAAAAAAAAACATGCAAAATCTCCTCAATAATCTTCAATTCATAGGAGACATTTGTTTCCAACATGCAAAATCTCCCCACTGTCCAACAACAAGAAGATTTAAAGAGAGCAAAATTTTGAGTTATAAGAACCAAAAACTATGTTCATTAGTAAATGCTTCTTTTTTTAGAAAAACACAATATCCTTTATTGTTGCATGTTTCCCGAATTATAAAAATAACACATTAAGCATAACTTTGGCTCTGTACTTTCAAAACGTTTCTATATTTTTAATTTTTGTTAATTTTATTATATACATTTTGAAACGTTTATTTTGATCTTTGTGGCTTTAAAAAGTGACCTCTTGTTACTTTATAATTCTCACTTTTTATCTCACGTCTTTTGATTGAAATTTTAGCATGACACACTTTATTCATTAAATTGGATAAAATGTACACATATAAAGTTTGTATTAAAGTTTCACAAACAAAAATTAATGCAGGCAGTTTTAAAGAGTACGTGAATTGAACCTACTTTTTAAAAGTATACGAAGTCAAGAACTAAAATGAATAAAAATTTAAATGTACTAAGACTAAGATGAACGTATACGAAAAGTAAATTGGACCAAATTAGTAATTAAATCTTCTTTTTAATTTCTTTTACTACTCTATTAATTGTACACTTGTCATTTGTAGTGTGAATTCACTAATAAATGGCGTTGAGATTTTATTGGGTTAATTTAAATTATAAGTTTAGTCTCAACTTTGAAAAGTGAATTTGAAACTTCTTTGTCTAGGAACTAATTAAACTTATAATTTAGTCATTTTATTTTGTGACCCAGATCACGCTATATGCTTGTCTTGAACTATTTCTAAGAGTGAAAACTATTCACATACAAACCAACACGAGTTATTCCAACATGCTTTGTCGTCGTCATTAGCTAGAAAAATTCTCAGGATGTCACCCAACATAATTTTTTTTCTTTTGAGTATACAAAGAAATGAGAAAATTAAGAAGAACGACAATCACCAACTAATCCATCCATGGGGGTTGTCTTCAAGCCAAATCAACGATAAACAATGTCTTCATACATGAGAAGCAAGCTTTGTGAGTCACAACATAGAATTGCTCAAGGCTAAACATGCATAACTTTGAATTCCTATGATTGAGACATCGAAAAAGAAGATGTATCTTGTTTGTATAGTAATAACTATAGATTCTTCTAACTCTTTTTTAATTATGCTTTCATATTCTCTAGATCCCTCTCATTTAGATGTGATCTTGATTCATTCACGTCTCCTCTTAAACTCGAGCATTACATATCCACCAACTTTAATTCCTCTTAGTTTGTCCCCGAACCACATCTCACCGAGAGAAGTTCCTCTCCGATATCATTTATAATGCTCCAAGCGAGGAGATCAACCCTTGGAGGAATTCACATACCCATTTAAGAAAGTCAACCCCTAACTTCAAGAATGAAAATTCTTTCGAAGTTAGTTCATTAATCCAATCTCTTACTCGTGTATCAGGATATTGTAGAGCTCAATTTTCCTTCAAAATAGTTAAATTAAATTGAGCTGGAGAGGAACTCCTCGAATGTTATTGACTCCTCGAAGAAGGTATTCATTGTTTTTCCATATTTCTTTATCTTTGATTATTTTTTTTCTTAAGTCTTGTCATTTCATTTCAACTTTCCATTGTTTTGTACCGATGAGTTTCACATCAATGAGCATTTGTTTATCTTATTTAGAGCAAGATTTTCTAAAGAATTTATTTTTGATGGATGTCCTTGAAGAATGAGTTAGCTTATAAAGCTTTTAAGTTATGTTTATGTTAGTGTTCATTTATCTTATATGTTATTTCACTCTACTGAATTTAAATAATAAAAGATAATTTAAATTGGTCACTTAAATTGGTACATAAAGTGTTGAGTTACATTTGATGTTGAAAGGTTCAAGCAATATGACAGTATTTTTGTAAAGAAAATATAAGAGAATGAGCTCAGAAATAAGACTTCATATTTGACCTTAGAAATAAGACACACCTATAGGATCAAATAGATTTCATGTTCAATTATTCAAATCAAAACTAACCTTAAAAATATAGGTTTAAATTGCTTAGACTCTAAGGGGTTGTTTGATAGTTCCATAGAATTGGGTTGGGTGGGTTTAAAAAGCCCACCCGTATTTGATGGCTGCTTAAATGAAAATGGTGGGTTTTAAACCCATCGTTTTACTTACCCCTTTTCTCCCATCGTTTCACTCCTCATTTGCAGTGTTTTAATTACTTCCCCCTTTCCCCCTCTCTTCTCGTCATGTTTTTTATTACTCACCTCTCTATCTCTCTTTCTCATCTTCTCTCTTCTTTTACTGTTCAGTTTATCTTCTTCATCTCGTCTCTTCATTTTCCCTCCACTTAGACTTCATTCCATATTCAAATTTCTTGCTCAACAATGCGTTTCTTTTTTTTGGTTTCTTTGTATGTCTATTTTTCTTTAGTTCGGGTAGATACGAACGATTTTCTATTAGATTTAATGATATTTTGGTAGATCTAACTACTTTTTTAGTATATATGAATGATTTTATAGTAGATCTATATTTTTTTTTTTTGTTTAGATCTATTTTTTTTTTCGATTTTCTTTCCGTTCAATTTTTGGCATCTTTTTAGAGTAGATCTAGTTTTTTTTTCCTTGCGTTTCTCTTCCTTACATGTTCGATTTTCCGACTCTTGTTGGCTCTGCACTTTGTCCGATTCTCGACTGTTCTGATTTAGCTTCTGTTCCATTTCAGCATCTTTTTGGCTTGTATGTTTGTGACTAACTAGGGTTTACTCCTATAATTTGTTCTTCGTTTCTTACAATTTGTTTCCACTTTTATTTCCACTTACTCGAATGGGTTATATTCTTTTATCCATTTATATAGTATTTACTTCATCTCTGTTCTTCCTTCCCCAGCTAATATCTATTCTGTTTCTTTACTGTCTTCCATACTTTTTTCTTCCAGATTTCCTCTTGCCACTTAAATATTAAAACATGTATCCTTCCCTTGCCATTTTTCTTATGCTTTTCCATCAAAATTGGACGGCGAGTGAATTCTTGGTAGGGGATACTAACCATGTCATTGGAGCTTGGTGGGTGGTAAATCCACCCCAACAAAAGTCTGTTTTCTATCTTTTTTCCCCTAAAGGTCGATGATGATTTGTTCCAAAAATCTGCAGTTTCATATTTTTTAGTATGATTTCTTATTTGATTTGATATTTAGATTAAAAAAGGAATGCATCTCTGTTTCGTTGACTGCTTTGTAAGTTCTTCCTCCATACATATTCAATCCATTTTCTATTCTACATCTGATGAATGGATTTTTTTTCATTCCATTGAATTTATTTTCAGTATTAAACTAAATTCAATTTTCATACATTTAAATTTGACTTCAATTTTATAAGTGTTGAAACTATTTATTTTATTTGCTTGGAGTTGGATTTGTTCCAATGAAATAGTTATATCAAATCCTGAGGCCTTTTGATCTTTATTATTATGTCCTTTCATGTGTGAAATATTATGCTGTATTTATGTTCATTTTTAGCTCAACCATCAAACTAATATTGACCTAATTTATTTATTTCTGAGTTGACTCTCTTTATTATGGATTTACTGTATTTACTGTTTGAACTTATTGAGGTTAGGTGCACTTAAGTGTACCTAACTTTCCTCACCAACCATTTTTATTGTATCCTCTACTTATATCCCAATCCATTCTCATATTTTTTTTAGACTTCTCCACAGACTCCTCTGGTAAATTGTGTTGGTATGTCCTTGCTCTAACCTTTTTATTTCAATTGTTTCTTAAATAGTTTTACTTTCTCATATGTGTTGTTTGGCTATTGCAATATATTTTATTTGTCTTCCATCGCTAACTTCAACTTATTCCATCCATATAAGGTATGCTTCCTTCTTTCCTTATATTTTATTTCTACTTCAATCATATTGATATACCCTATGGTCTAATTAGACTTCTTTTTCTTCCGCGTAGGGCCCAAACTAATCGAACATACCTTTCGTAACTAGTTTGAGGTTCATAAGTTTTACGTTCGGAATGATCTTCATTATAGTCTATTATTTGTTGAACTTGTTCGAGACTGTTTAGTTGTAATGTATTATGGTTTTGTATTTTTCACTTGTATGTTGAATTTGCTGAGGATTGTTTAGTTGTGGATTTTGATTTGTTGTAAATATTTTGAGGTTTGTTTTAATTTTCAATCTCCAAATTTCAATTTAGTTTATAATTTTAATTTGGTGCACTCCATATTCATTTTATTTTATCTGACAATCTTTTATGAAATTAAAAAGTACACTTCAAATATGTATAGAATAAAATAAAATTATTTTTATTTATATAAAGAATAGCTGTAAATGCATAAAATTCATCTTCATTAAAATATATGTAAATACAAAAAAAAATAAGAATGAATGGAGACCAATTTTGAAGGAAAATCACGTGTAATATTTTCTAACAGGACATAAATTCCACGACAAAAAAAGTATAATCATAGGAATAAGCATAGTAACGAAAGTTAGAACTTTTTCAACATAAAAAACATAGGAATAAAATGAAAAAGTTGTTAAAATTACTCTTTAACAAGTCCTAAAATTGCTTTTAAGAAGAATCAATTTTTCAAATTTTCAATCATTAATTTCTAATATGAGAAAAAATTTTGCTTTTGAAAATAATTTATTTTTATTTTCATTTTTTGGGTGTGAGATGACAAGAGTCCTCCTATAATTGAGGTACTTTGGTATTTTCGTATATATTTTTTTCCACTCTATGACTTTTTCCAAAATTCTAACCCTTAAATTTTGACTAAAATCACATTGTCTAAATTGTTTTATAATATGGAAGTAGTGTCTTGTTTTAATATATATATATATATTACATTTTTAGGTGATATTTATTATATTAATTACACAAAGTTGTTCTAGGTAATGTTATTAAGGAAGTCCCAAAACTATCATTACAAACCAACATTAGATTATGCTTAAATTGTAGACTATTATAATAAATTTTAGATATATCCAAAGATCTAACTATTATAATACTTATGTAGACTTGTTTCACAATTATGTAGAGACACTTATAATTTGTCAACTAGAATATCTAGTTGCACAATTTATTTTTTTATAGGTAGTAAAGGACTGCATGAGAACTCTTATACCATAACAATTATAATCTCTGCATCCTAACTCCCAAAAAGCCATTCATTTCAATGTTGATCACTAATATTGACTGCTCCTATTTTGAAAATATAGGTAAATGAGAAAACACAAATTCTATGCCGTTTTCATTGGTCGTAATCCATGGATCTACCTATCTTGACATAAATCACAAATTGAGATTTTCCAATTTATGTCATAAAATAGTTGAGAAAATAGGAGTATAGTTGAAAATTAATCAATAATAGCAAAGCAAAACAAAAAAATAAAAATAAAAAGAATTAATCTCATTTACAAAAAGAATTACTTCCAAACTCAACTCATCTCAACTCTGCACACCAAACACAGACAATAATTACCAACTCAACTCGACTTTCCACAACAAATACAGACAATTTAACTCTCCAGATAATAATTACCTACTCAACTCAACTCAACTCTCTGCTTTTATCACACATCAAATGCTCCTTAAACGTACATGAATCAAAGTTGAATAGGAGACCATTTTGATTCATAACATAAGGTAAAATGCAGTGGAAAATCCTAACTAATGTTCTTAGGATTGAAATTTGATTAAGTTTCATGTTTTTCATGGTTGTCTTACTTGCACAAATCATTATCCAAGTAATTCTTTGATTACTAAATTTTGAAAAAGTCTCTTGCGTTACGATAATTGAAATAATTTTCATTAGTTACTTGTACTTAGGTAATTTGTACTTGCACCTTGCACCTAATCAACATTTTCTCAATAGATTTTTGCACCAACGTAACTCACATACTTTTTAGTCATTTAACCAAAGTCTCGTCACCCATGTAGCACATTTGTCTTCTACATAGCTTTTTATTGAAGATGACGAGTGGAGGTGACATGATTAATGACATATGAACTCAGTCAAATCGGCATGTCAAAACTGCAATAGCATGAGTTGTTTTATTTTTATCTAAATTTTTTTTACATATTATTTACTTTTAATTGGCCTAGGATAGTAGGTTGTCTTTTGAGAGGACAAGACATCGAGTCAACCCTCAAATTGGGCAAGGGACTAACTTAGGTTAAAGTATATCCTTTACATAGAGTCCAACCATTGTCATAACTAAATTGGTGCAAGGCGAATCTCGACTCAAATATTTATTTAATTAACATGTTATTTTATTAATGATATCAATAACATGAATTAAGGGGCTGTTTGGGCTTCCAACTTCAATTGAGCCAAGTGAGTTATTATAGTTCACTCAGTGTTTGGGCCTATAATTATGATAGATGATGTTTTCAACTATTACAACTCACAATTAACTACAGTAATCCTATTTGAAATCCCCATTTGTTAAATTGTTTGCTATTTCTTACCTATCATCTCTCCATCTTTATTACATTATTTACTATTTTATATTCACTATTTTATATTCAGACTAAAATAGTCTACACTTTAAATACAAATTATTATAAACTCATAGACTACATAACCAACTCAACAATTCAAACAGTTCTAAAAGTTTGAAAATTGAGAAGCAAAATGTTTATAGAACAATGCCTATACACCCTTTTGTTTTTTATGGATTTACCTACACACTAACTTTTTTTCTTTAAAGATGCCTATATTCTTTAAAAGTTTTCAATACCATTCTTAAATCGATACAACAATAGCTATAACAATAATTAAGACTCAAACACCCCACATTTGTTTCAAATTTTAATTTTTATCTAATTTTTTTAAAAAAAATCTATTCTAATAGTAGTTTTGACAATAATAATATTGAAACTTTGGAAAGAATATATAAACGTCAAAAACAAAAATTAAATGTCAAAAAGCCTTTATATTATTATTATTAAATTATTCCATGTTTATATCGTAGTTGAAAAAAAAATAAACATTTAAACATGTTAAAGAAATATCGTGTTAGTGCTCTAATCCCCATAAGAAGAGAAGGCTCCTAATTTTTTAAGAACACGTAGGGAATTGCTTTCTCTGGTCAAACAATGTTACACCAGTCTTCTCCACTGAGAAAAATACATAAAAAATACTTAAAGTTCATCCTAACACAACTAGTTTTAGTTATTAAAAGTTTAGCTCTAAATTTATGTTATTAACTTAGATGCTCGATTCCTAATTACAAAATAATTTTTGAGTAAATTGTAAAAACCATCATTAAAATATGGTGGTGGTTGTAATTATACCACATAAACTTTCAACTATAAAAATTTAGTCCTCAAGTGTATACAAGTGTTAAAGTTAGATTCCCAAATTTACACAATTGTAGAAATTGTGATTATTGTATAAGTTTAAGAGTTCAATTTTTATCATTTGAAGAATTAATTTCTGCAACTATTATAAGTTTAAAAGTCCAATTGTAACACTTAAATAAGTTTGATGGTAACACCTCAATTCCAACATTCAAAATCTAGATTGGGTACTTAATGGTCCCGACATTTTTCTGCAATCTGATTATGTGTTCCTTGTGAGTTCTTATGATTGAACAATCGAAAAAAATGTATCTTATTGGTATGGATAATAACTTTTAGTTTTCTTAATTATACTTTTATATTCTCAAGATCTCTTTTATTTGAATGTAATCTCAATTAATTCATATATTATTCTTAAACTCGAGATATTACATTCAATATTTGAGTTTTAAAAAAAATTGAAGATATAATTACAACAACCATCCTACTTTAGAAACGTGGTTTCTTAATTACATAAAATTGAATTCACACCAGAAAAAAGACAAAATCCGATGAGTGGAAGACTGAGTCGGATATATTCTGTCACCCACCCAAATGACTGATCCACAACACTCTCGACGCGTCAACGAATCTCTTTCATCTCCCACAAAAGAGAGAAAAAAATCATATTTTGCTTTCTAAATTTCATCTTCATTTTGAATTTCATTTGGGTTTCATTTGGATTTCTTTGCCATGACGAAGCAACCGCGATTTGGGTCGAATTTGGGTAGCGAAAAGTGGGGCCTTTTCCCTTCCTTTGCCTTTCACTCTGCTTTGACTTTGACTGTGAAGCCGCTACGAAGAATAGTCGCACCTTCTTGCCCCTTTCTTTCTTTTTACCCTTAAATCAGCTGAATAAAACCCCCATTTCTTCCATTCTTAGCATCTCAAATTCACCCTCCAATCGAGGCCTTCTCGATTTCTCTCTTTGTCGACGAGTCTTTTCAATCATTGAACCTGTTTCTTCCTTCAATTTATTTCCAGGTAGGAACGTTCTTTCGATTTTTTCATGTTTATGTTCTACTCCTGTTGAATCCATATGTTTTTGCTTTTTCTTTGTGTCTTCTCACATGGGTTTGGCTTGAATCGATCTGGGGTTGTGTTAATTTTTGAGTTTCTGTTGGTGGATTTGGGTGGTTTGAGTGTTTTTTTTCATGTTTGTTCTTCTTTTGGGTCTCTCTAGAAGTTGTTTAGAAAGTCATGTCGGTGGATGAAATTTTTTGAAATAAAGATCGATTGCGTTTAGGAAACGATTTTTGCTTAGAAACCCATCTTTTAAACGTTTGATTTGTATATGTTTCTGATTATTGTGGTTGAAATCTTTCAGGAGCTGGATATGTGCAGTGGCTCTAAGAATAAAGTTGCTTCCTCGAATTCCGCCATGGAAGCTAGGTTTCTGAAGCTTAGTGATGGAGCTTTATTCTCTGCGAATTCAATCTTGCTTGAACTATCAGCCTCTGATGATGTAGAAGGGTTCAAGAGAGAGGTTGAAGAAAAGGATTTGGATGTTGATGAGCCAAGCTGCTGGTATGGAAGAGGAATTGGGTCAAAGAAGATGGGTTTTGAAGAAAGAACTCCACTGATGATTGCTGCCATGTTTGGAAGCTCCAAGGTTGTGAAGTACTTAATTGAGACAGGCAAGGTTGATGTCAACAGGGCTTGTGGTTCAGACTTGACCACTGCCCTTCACTGTGCCACTGCTGGTGGCTCTTGTTCTTCCCTTGAGACCATCAAGCTCTTGCTCGACGGATCTGCTGATGTCGATTGTGTCGACGCGTACGGGAGAAAACCTGTTGATTTGATTGTTTCAGCTTGCAGGATGGTGTTCAATTCAGGAAGAAAGGCTATGGAGATGTTGTTGAGAGGAGATGGTATGGCTGGGGAAGGTGATCTGAGTCTTTACCTTGAAGAAGACCAGCAAAAGATCACAGCTTCCCAGTCTACAAAAGAAGGAAGTGACAAGAAAGAGTATCCAGTTGATGTATCGCTGCCCGACATCAACAGCGGGATATACGGTACCGATGATTTCAGGATGTATACTTTCAAAGTGAAGCCTTGTTCCAGGGCATATTCACACGATTGGACTGAGTGCCCTTTTGTTCATCCTGGTGAGAACGCTAGGCGTAGAGACCCCAGGAAGTACCCATATAGTTGTGTTCCATGCCCTGAATTCCGGAAGGGGGCTTGTCCTAAGGGAGATTCCTGTGAGTATGCACATGGTGTTTTTGAGTCTTGGCTCCACCCTGCTCAATACCGAACCCGGCTTTGTAAGGATGAGACTGGCTGCACAAGGAAAGTCTGTTTCTTTGCTCACAAACCTGATGAGTTGCGCCCTGTATATGCATCAACAGGCTCAGGCATGCCCTCACCTAGGTCTCTTTCGAGCAGTGCCGCAGATATGTCTACCATGAGCCCATTGGCTCTTGGTTCATCATCGTTGTCGTTGCCAACTACCTCGACACCTCCTATGTCTCCCTTGGCATCAGTGTCTTCCCCTAAAAATGGGAACTTGTGGCAGAACAAGATTAACCTTACCCCTCCTGCTCTGCAGCTCCCTGGTAGTCGATTAAAGGCCACCTTGAGTGCAAGAGATTTGGATTTAGATATGGAATTGCTCGGGTTAGAAAAGAACGCGAGCCAATTACAACATCAACAACAGTTGATTGACGAGATAACCCGACTCTCCTCTCCTTCTTACTGGAGTGCAGATGTAAGCAGGAGTACAGAGTTGAAGCCAGCAAACCTCGATGACTTGTTTGGATCATTAGATTCTTCCTTATTGTCTCAGTTGCAAGGCGCTTCACTTAAAACGCCAATCTCAGCTCAAGTTCAATCTCCGACTGGGCTGCAGATGCGCCAAAACATAAACCAACTCCGGGCAAGTTACCCAACTAACCTATCATCCTCACCTGTAAAGAAACCCTCCTCTTTTGGCTTTGACTCATCAAGTGCAGTGGCAGCTGCAGTGATGAACTCAAGGTCTGCAGCCTTTGCAAAACGAAGCCAGAGTTTCATCGATCGAGCTGCAGTGTCCCGTCTTCCCGGGTACACTGGAGCTGCAAATTCTGCAGCTACAATGTCTTCCCATCTCTCAGATTGGAACTCACCCGACGGAAAACTAGACTGGGGAATACATGGCAACGATCTCAACAAACTCAAAAAATCTGCTTCCTTTGGGATCCGAAACAATGGCATGGGAACTCCCACGTTCACCCCACCAGTAGAGGAACCTGATGTCTCTTGGGTTAACTCCTTGGTCAAAGATGTGCCCTCTGAAAGCTTCGGGCTGTTCGGTGCCGAGAAGCGTCCATACAACCTCAAAAGAGAAATCAATGAGATGCTCCCGTCCTGGATGGAGCAGCAGTTGTATGCAGAGCAGGAGCAGATAGTTGCATAAGCAACACTTGCCAAAATCTCTCTTCATTATGCTAACAATATCAAGTTCTTCACATTTCATTCAATATTTGATTACAGAAACTAAAGTTTAAAGGTAGTAGTAAAAAGAGAATTGTTCTAGAGGCAATTCTACGTCAAAAAATGCCCTCAAGTTTCGGTATGGGGTCGATCAATCTTCAGACAGATCAGTAACAATCTATCTGATGATCAGATCAGTAATATATCTTTGTATTCTTTTCATTGTATTATATTATATTTGTTAATTTTTTTCTCCATTTTGGGGCTGATATAAGATGAATATGTATCATTTTCACTTTAGTATATTAATAAGAAAGACAATGTTTCCAATAGCTCTGCATTCTTCTTTTAGATTTTCTTGTGCAAAAGGGATCTATATACTTTCATTACTCTTTTAACTTTTCTGCTTAAACAAGACCCTTGGTGGTTTAAAAGTTATGCATTAGAACATATTCTTTTGAGATGTAAAGGCCAGGGAATCCTTCTCTTTAGATTCCATCCAACAGCTTGTTAGGAATGGGATCATCCAACTGAATGAGTAATCATATGCTTGCTTCAGCTAGATTTTTTCAGGTCGGTTTTCAACTCAATTTTGGTTTTTGTTCAGTCAAAGTAGTATTATTGAGAGGTTGTTTGATTTATAGGTTTGGTTGGTTTCGTTTCGTTGCAAATATATTTCAGATAATGGGTCGAAGTATTCTTTTCTCTATAGAACCTAAACTCGAGCCTTCTTACTTTTAGTACAATAAAGAAGTATAGAGGGTTTAGAACTTCTACTTCAAGTGTAGAGCTTAAATTCAAACTTTCTTACTTTTAGTATAACAAATAGGGGTAGAAGGATTTGAATTTCCGTGATTTATTTCGACATCAAGTGTAGAGCTTAAATTTGAACTTCCTTACTTTTAGTGCAACAAATAGGGATTTCTTTCGATTTCTAGTGTAGAGCCTAAATTCAAGCTTCTTACTTTTAATATAATAAATGGAGGTAGAGAGATTTAAACTTTTGAAATTTGAATTATCTATTTCAAGAGAAGTAGATGTTAATTACTGCTAAGTTAGAACTCCGATCCGACTTTTCTACCTAGAAAACTATATTATAGAAGGGAAGATGATGATAATGGAGGATGGGGAAGATGGAAAGAAAAATGAAGGGCAGGCAGAGCCAGACAGGCACAGACAGAAACAGAAGAGAGACAGCAAACCAAAAGCCTTTGTTGTTAATATTTAAAAAAAAAAAAAAAAAAAAATGTGTATTGTTCATATTGTTCAGGATTGGGACAGAATTGAGGTTGTCGAATTGGGTTGGTGGGCCCATTGCATATTGACTTTTTTAACCTCATTTATTCTTTTCAAAGCCGCCCATGAGATTTTTTCTAATCCAAAATCTTTTGATGGGTAGCATTAGCAAGAGATTGAGAAAAAGGAGAGATTTTTCTTTGAAGTTTCCTCCTTTTATCTAACTTTCTGACCAAAGGGTTCCACAACCGTCAGATTTGGAGACCCTTTCAATAATTAAAGTTAAATTATATCAAAATATTACTTGAACTTTCAAAAGTTTTATTTTTGTTCTTCAATTTCTTAATTTTTTTTAAAAAAATATCCTTAAACTATCAAATTGATCGAAAAAATTACTTTTTGCTAAATAAAATATGAAAGTTGATGTGACAATGGGATGGACATTGCGGACCAAAAAACCAAATCGATCGACCAAAACCAATTAAAACGAAGTTGTTCAGTCGGTTTTTCGCTAAGCTTGGTTGGCTTTAGTTTTGTTTATTTATAAATCTACTCATTGGTCAATTGGCTGCACCAAAATGCAAGAAACCAACGGGATGATTTCTATAACCCTGATTTATATTAAGGTTTTTTCGTGTCTCATTCAACCTCCCATTCCCATTACAACCACCAACTAATCTTCCATTGGTTTCGAATAGTGCTGGTCATCGGCCATCTGAACACCAGGTTCATCATCTGACAGTTGATGTTTAAAAATTAGAAGTTGTATGTGATATTATTTAACTTATGTAGAAGATTAATATCATTATTACTATTTATTTCATTTCAAAAGATATCGTTAAAGTCACTAATAGAACCAATTTTTACACAACTATTAGGTTAATTAATTTATGTAAATGATGTTATAAATAATGTCACGTATGGTTTTTCCAATTTTTAGACATTTGTAATTGTGTCAATTTTCATCATATTCCAATGAGAAAAAACAACTCTCTATGGGATTTACTTTTAAAACCCTTCAAAGTACAAAGGTAAAATGAAACTTTTAAAAGTCAATGGATATAATTGAAGCTCGCTCCAAAGTTTAGAAGTATTTTGAATAAATTAATATGTAATTAAAATGTTTAAATGTTATTTTGACTTTTATGCTTTTGGTTATTTTTTTAGTAGCTACACGAAATGTTGACTTTAGTTTTTATGGATCCATTTGATAACTATTTGATTTTTTTTAAAACTAAGCATATAAACACTACTCACATCCATAAGTTTTTATGTTTTGTTATTTGCTTCCCATTCATGTTTTTTAAAAAAAAAAAAAAATAGCTTTCAAAAACTCATTTTCGTTTTTAAATTTTGACTATGAATTCGAGTGGTTTTTTTAGCAAAGATGAAAATAATAATTAAAAAAAAAAGAGAAAATAAGTATAAATTTCAAAAACAAATAACAAATAACAAAGTTGTTACCAAATGGATAGAAAATTTTAAATAAGAAGAATATGAAGGGATTAGAAAGTTTTTTTTTTTTTTTTTTTGAAAGTATATGAACATAACGAAGTTGTTACCAAATAGTTTGGCAACTATTTGTTTTTTTTTCTTTTTGTCTTTTAAAATAAAGCTTATAAACATTTCTTTCGCCTATAAATTTCTTTGTTTGGTTATTTATTAGCTGCTAAATTTTTCAAAACCAAATTTGAAACCAAAAATAGTAGTTGTCAATTTTTTTTTTCTTTTTATAATTTGTCTAAGAGTTCAAGTATTTTTTTCAATAATAGTGAGAATCGCAGTGTTAAATTTAAGAGAAAATAAATATAAATTCGGAAAACAAAATCATTACCAAACGATACCATAGGAATCAACCGTCTGTTTAAGATCTAATTGGATTTAAACAACAATGGTGTTACTGTTTAGATTAGGGAGGTAATCATTGTGATTTTAACTATTTCACATAATGATGGTTTTTTTTTTCTTTTTTATTTTTGAATAATTCAAAACATTTCTAAGGTGATTTTGAAAATAATAAAAGTAATTTTAATGAATCACTCTCAGACATGTCATTAACAACAATAATAATAATAATTGATATACTTTGATTCAAATGTTTTAATTTGTCACGTAACTTATCAATTAGTAATAAACATACAAAGATTAACAAAATCCATATATGCAATAATGCACAAATGAATATTGCTACATCTAGCTCTTTAATTATTTGTTCCGAGTTCATTTACTTAATTTATTTTTAAGTCTCACAACTCGTTAAGATTTTTTTTATTGTTTACCGATTTACAAAAGATAACAGTTTGTTTGAATTTTATTTCTTTTAGTGTATGTCAATTCGATTCGTAAAAGACAACACACGTCAATATCCCCTTTGAATTTCAACCTTCTTTGTGTGCTATTAAAGAAATACTAAACTTGTTGCCAATCATTTCTCTATGGGATTGTTCATGAGAACTTACATTGATTCAATCTATTTGAATGAAATTGTTTGAATAATATATAGGCAACTCTAGTTTTGATTTCTTTATAACAATTATATTTTAATTAATAAATAACATTTTTTCCCCACCATTATTCTTGTAGGAAAGCTTAATATACTATGCTTTTCAAATCTAACATACAATATTTATTCCAAGCCACTTGAACTTATATAATCTTATACTATTGGATTCTATCCATATTGCTTTTTAATAATGATTTAAAATATGATTTCAATTTTGTTATTATGTATTTCACATGAAATGGGTTTATAAATTTCTTTGGTCTATGTTAAGAGTCATTCAACTTTAATAATTTGAAAAATTAATTGGAAAATTTCTAAATAGAATTATTAAAGCTTTAGATAATGACAATTGGAGTGGTTTTTCCTCATTTTGCCCTTTTTTAATATACTCAAAAGTATTGTTCATGATTACTTTGTGAAAAAAGAAAATAAAGTAATGGAACAAAACAAAAGTGTTTGTCATGATTTTGAAATTGGGAAAACTCTTTTGGCTCATTTCTTTCTTTCTTTCTTTTTGCATTTGGGAGGATGCTTTTTCAAATGCTACTTATTTTATCAAATATGTTACTTTTTTCTTTGGGAAGAAAAATCATTAGAGTTATAGTGAACTTCTTCAAAGTACTTTTTCCCCATGATTATTATTATTATTATTATTTTTTGAAATTTTAAAAAAATTTGTGCTTTAAGCATATTCTATACATAGAATTATATTTACCCTTAAAATTCACCAGATTCTATTGTTTGTGGTGATGTAGACATAAATTATACTTACTTTCGAAATTCAAATACAATCATATTCTATGATGTAATTGTTAGGTTGCTAAGTACATATATTATAACCTATTTGAAGAGAACTTTGCATTGTAAATTAATTTTTCTTAAACCTTTTTTCTCTAATTAAAGTTTTTAGATTAAAGTTGAGTAGGTGTGTTAGCACTTTGATGCTTATTGTCATAGATATAATTCAATTTCTTTGATGGTAAGCTTGTCTCAATAGAGTCAAAAGAAATCTAATTGTCACTATAGGTATAATGTTGAGGTTGCCACAATTATTTTTATATATAATCTAATTGCCTCAAAACACCTAATTTAATTATTTATTAAAGTTTAGGTTTTAGTTTTGATGAAATAAATAAAAATTATGAATAAATGAGGAACTTAAATTTCCACCTTAAGCCTTTAGTTTCATTAAATTCAACCATAAACTTACATATTAACTTTAATGTGAATTTAAAGGGAAAAAAACTCCTTGATTATGCATTATACATATTAAGGCTCATTAAAATTTAAGATATAATTTCATGAAATGAAAAGCTTAGGGTGAAAATGTGACGTATATCCCTTTGATATTTTTTTTAATGTGTTATGATCTAATATCCAGGTACGGTATAAAAGTTCAATAATTACAAATTAGAAAAAGATTTAATGACAAACTACATGTGATGCAAGTGGTATAAGTCAATCCAAACCAGCTCAATGATACACCGATTTCCATTTTGAAGATGGATAGTTTGATCTTTCACCCCACGAGATATAATAGTAATAGGTGCGGGTATTAAATTTTTATTGATATTTTTACATTTTCATCAATTCGACATCGACATAAAAAATGAATCTACATTTTCATTATATTGTAAAAAGTAATTCATGAAACACAAAAACACCAAAATGTCACAATATGAATAGAGAATGAGTAATAAACATTTTAATTTGTTTTTTGGTGAAATATCTATCATTAAAATATTATTTTGGTCCCCATATTTTGAAATTTGTTCAATTTTAGTCTATGTACTTTCAATTGTCCAATTTTAGTTCTTGTACTTTTAATAAATCTTAAATTTAATCCACAGTACTAGTTTATTGTTGATTTTTTTAATTAAAAAAAGAACTTTGTATTACTTATAGCATTTTTACTATAAATTTTGTAAACATATTCACAGATTTTATTTTCTTGCATAAAACTTATTATTAATAATTAATAAACTTTAGTAAAATTAATTTTGAGGGACTAAATTTAATATTTATTGAAAGTATAGGACTAAAATTGGAAAATTGAAAATATAAGGACTAAAATTAAAATAACTTTAATGCATGGGGACCAAAATGGAAAATTGTACAAAATGATCCAAAAAGCAAAAACTTTTCTATGGGTGTCCTGTTTCTAAAAACTTGTTTGTTATGGACTCTTTCGGTATGTGAAATACCACTTTTACCTTCAATATTAAATGCTTTCTTCACTAGGATAAATTTCACAAAATGACCCAAAAGCCAAAAATTTTTCTAGGAATGATCTCTTCCTAAAAACTTATCTATGACTGATCTTTTGCCCATGTGAAATATCAATTTTACCTCCAATTTTAAAAACTCTTCAAACGCCTTTACGAATACTTTATGAAGGATCGTTCATACTTTTCGCTTACCTCTCTCATTGTGCGATTTTGCTCTCAGGTTTTTCTCATTTTCTCTCGTCGTCTCCCATCTTCATCCGAGCATTTGGTCACCTTATCACCGATCGTTTCTGCACTTTTTCCACCATCTTCGTGATCTGAAAGGTATGTGAATCTTCTCCTTGAATGCATGTTGATATTCGGGCTTTCACAGTTTAGGGTTCACACAATTTAGGGTTCGCATCTATCTTTTGTTAAATGATCTCTCAACTGTTGTTAAATGATCGTGTATTCATTCATAATCGATCATTTAGATAATCCTAGGTGAGCGTTTAGTATTTTCTAAAAAATCAGTTAGCAGGGATGTCCATTTATCCCGCGGAGACTCGCCCCGAACGGGTCGAGGAATCTCCGATTAGACGAGGAATGGGGGAGGGAGCGAGGATGATTTTTTTCCCATTGGCTAAACAGGGACGGGGACAGGGATTATATNATAATAATTATTATTATTATTATTATTATTATTATTATTATTATTATTTTATCTATATACTTTTTATAAAAATTGTGATATAAAAAGTTAGTTATCTTCTAATTTTCATTTCAACATTTTCGTACTTTAATGCATTTCTAGATTGTTTTAACATTTAAGGCTTTCTACCTTACGCCATAAATATTATAGTATTTAAATGGAAAGCTTGACCATAATATCGTAATAGTTAAATTTTAACTTTTAGAAATTATAGGATTAAATTATATTTGTACACATATAATAGTATTATTTTTATAATAAATTTTTATACTATTTTCTTTGAATGAAAAATTTATTGGAAATAACATATTTAATATATATAATTTTATTTGGTTGAGAAAACAAAATTGCTAAAAATGAATATATTAAAAAAAGCAAACGAGGAAATTTTTCCTGTAGGGAACCAATCCCCGCGAATTCCCCGTGGAGAATCCCCGCCCCGATCCATGCGGAAAATTTCGCGGGGATGGAGAATGAAGTAGGGAGGTGGGGATGGAGATAGGGATGGGGATGTGGAAGCCTTCCCTATCCCGGTCCCGCCTCGTAGACATCTCTATCAGTTAGAGAAACTTAAATGATTGTTTAGATAAATATGTGTGATCGTTTAGTTTTTGTTACGCAATAGTTTAGTTCTTTGTTATGTGATCTTTTAGTTCATTGTTATGCGATCGTTTAGGTTTTTGTTATGCAATCTTTTTGTTTTTGTTATACGATCCTTTAGTTTTTCTAGGCGATCTTTTTATTTTTCAGACGATCGTACACTTATTGTGGTAATGTATACGTTTGTTATAGATTGCTAAGATGGTTGTCCCTACTGAGAAATATTTTCTTACTACAATTTCTTACCAAGTCCACAAAACTACGTCGACGATTAAGAATAAATTGACAGAAAAAGAGAGGAGAATGTATAGGAAAACAGTCTTTGGTCCACTATTGGACAGATCTTGTATTTAATGGGTAACTTTTTCACTATTTTTTGTTAAGAGAGGTAACGGATGTGACCTAGAAGTTATATCATTCAACATATTGAGAAAGAAAGTAACATTCTCCCAAGACAATTTTAATTTGATAACTACGTTGTGGTTGACCAAGAAAATAGTAGAAAGAGAAACAAGTGGTGAGAGACTGCGACAACTCATTCTTGGACCAAAGGACTCAAATGATAAGGATAGTTCTTGCAAGAATGCGGAGACTACATTCGAGAAGTTCACTTTTACAAATGATGAAAACGCCCGTCAAGGTTGCATTGACATTATTCATCGAAACGATGATGATTGGAAAAGACAAGAAAACTCAATCCGATGCGAAGACATTTGGGATTGTTGATGACCCTGAAATCTTTAGACATTATGATTGGTTGTTTGCCTTTTTTAAGTGTATATTGAATAGCATGAAGACTATCATGCATGAGAAGTAAGAGGTACATGAGACAAAGGAATCAGAAAATGCTCATCATGCCTCATATTAATGTATAAAGATATTTGCACTTGTAGTCGAGGTATGTACTTTCATTTCCAGTTCACTTTAATCTACATTGAATCTGTGTGATATGTATGTGTAACAAAGCTCCCATATTGTAGGTTTGGGCTTACGAAATTCTATCCACATCAAATAAGTTCATAGCCACCAAAGTTAACAAGATTACAATCCTGGAATTCTTAGATGGACTTGTTCTCGTGCTCTATCTTATAAATCGTTGAGTAAGAATTTTTTTCAACAAAAAAAAGTAAGTAATGGACCGCTTAGTAAATCTTGGCATCTATCATAGTTTCATACATTCTAACTTGCTCATTCACTTATGTATAGACTATTGTTGTGACGAGACTTGTATGGAGCATAGAGAAGATAAGGTATAAAGAGGACCGACTGGAAGGACTTGATGTGATTCATGATATTGAAGAAAGAAGGATTGAGGAGGTTGAGGGGTATGAACACTCTCTCGACATTCATAAGTCATTTGGAGGGCACAATAGATTTGACCAGCATGTTAGGGAGCACGAACATCGTCTGTCAGATGAACCTCATGCATATCAACCTGTAACTAAGCATCATTCCATAGAACCAAAACCATGTAGGCCAGTTCAAACTAACCATGAGAAGGATAAGAGGAGACAAGACGACTCGTTAAATAGGCAACATAAGTCCTTAGAACATCGTCATTCCAAATCCTACAAATTTCTTAGGGAGGAAATTAAAGAAGTTCGCAAAGATTTGGTGAACTTGACTACCATAGCCCGTCAAACGGGTGATACCTTTACTATCCAGCATCATCTGATGAGCCAACAACTGAAAGAAATAAAGTTGCTAGTCCAACGTCTGAATGGGGTATGTATTTAAATCATCCTGATTGATCGTTTAGAAAATCCTAAGCGATCGTTTGATAATCCTAAATGATCGTTAGATAATCCTAAACGATCGTTTAAAAAATCTTAAACGATCATTTGAATAATTCTAATTGATCATTTAGAAAATCTTAAATGATGGTTTGGATAATCCTAAACAATTGTTTAGATTATCATGTATAATCACTTCATTCATTATATATTTTGTGTGATTTGTTCAGGATAATAAAGGGACTCCTTGTGATGATGGTAATAATAATAATAATGAAGGAACCTCCCATGATGAGTAGTCCAAATCTCAAGTTATCAGTGATCAATGTGTGGTTGTTGAACACAAGAAGACTGAAGAAGTAATAGTCGATAAAATACTTAAACTCTTGATACAACCGTTCAATCTTAAGAGCCACATTGATTTGAATTCAACCTATGAAAAGTGCAACTCAAAAAGAGGCCATAGAAATCAAGGTAAGGTCGTTGTATGAATTAATTATCTTAACATTATATTGTCTCTTATTTATAATTTAAATGTAAGAGAAAAATGACTTCCCCAAGCGTTGGAAAAGGTAGAAACCAACCAAGTTTTCACATGAGGATGTGAAAAGGGGGGAAGTCACATATGGTTGGTAACAAAGAGGGAGAATATCAAGAAGCTCAACCTCCTTCAGATGATCTTCATCCTTCAAGTGATCATCCACCACCTCAAGTGATCCTTAACCACATCCTTCAAGTGATCCTCAACCTCAATCACCTTCAAAATCTTATCAAGAAGCTCAACCACATATAAATGAATCTCCAACCACAAACATTTGCAATGGAATTGAAACCAACTACAAGTGTTATCAATCCCAACCCCTTGGTCGCTAAACCTGACTCTCCCATGAGGATCTTTAGTTCCTATGACCCGTTGTTCCCAATCTCGAATGTTAGGTGGAATGCATAAAAAAAATGTAAATCTCATCCAAAAACTAAAAATGATGAGCGAATAGAGGTATATACATTCCGAACCAAGGAGTTCTTCAAAACGCTTGAACAGAACACATGGGTGATTGGGGATAGGAGTATTTCTAATATTATTTATAATCGTGTAGTAATTCCTTAATGTTCACTTAGAAAAATTCTATACGATCGTTTAGAAAATTTTAAACGATTGCTAAGAATAATCTTAACGATCGTATAGAAATTACCAAATGATCATTTAGAAAACCTAATCGATCGTATAGAAATTCCCCAACGATTGTTTAGAAAATTCTGAATGATCATATAAAAATTACCAAATGATCATTTAAGAAAACCTAGGCGATTGTTTAGAAAATTCTAAGTGGTCATATTGTTCGTATAGAAATTATCAAATGATCATTTAAAAAAACCTAAGCGATGTGGTTTGTATTAAATTCTGATTTATACTTATATTGTTCTTTTTTTAGATCAAAATATGGATCTCCTATTAATACACGTGCATCATAAGTTGCAGTCAAAATCTAATATATGCAAGTATCGATTCAAAGTGGTTAATTCGAGCTTCAACGGTATGTAAAATTTCACATTGTCGTTGAAATTACCCTTCATTCAACTTTATATTTATGTCTTTCTTTTCCCCAAGATGAAATTATGGAGCCAGAAGGAATTGCTTCTAAGATCCGGCCAGAAGGTGTGGAAATGGACGATGGAAAAGTGGCAGACTGGTTGGATTAGGAAGCACATATGAGGTTTTGGGCAAGCTCTTCTTACTTTATTGACTATGTGTTTGGACAACATGAAGAATACAAACTGGCATAGACTGAAGTTAACTTCAAATTTGGGCCAATCAACATCAAACAACACTGGCTCATGCTTGCCATCAATCTAAAATGTGCACTATCTATGTATTTAACTCCATGTCTAACTACATCGGTAGCAACATAATTGATGGTTATTTTTAGCTAGTGGCGAAATCAATATATTCAATGTTGATTTTCGTCAGATATGAAAAGCGACATAGAAAATTCAAGTACGGCTCATGGAAAATGAAGAGATCGAAGAAAACATTCCAACAGGGCAAGTCTCTTAATTGTGACATCTTTTGTGCTCAGTTTGTAGTGAAGGAACTTTTATACAAGAATACCTATGAGCGGAAGTAAATCTTTTCAATTCATTGTGACAAAATTTCCACATATACATTCACACATACAGATATGCATTAACTGTTGGGATTTGTGTCCTAATTCTTCCAGCGTCTCGTTGTTTTATAAAGATACACATTGTTCAATGAATAAATAAATGTTATTTAATTCTGGCATTTACTCATATCCAATAAACAAAGCTCTTTGGTTATCTTATATAAACTTAAGCATGTATATGTGATATACAAGTGGATCATGCCTTAAGTGATAATCTAAATCGATTTGTAGTATAAGGATTAAGGTGGGATACGTGATCCTGGTGACACTACGGATACGGCCAGTTTTGTAGAGGTTTGCAAGTATTGTAAACTACTATAGATGGTAGATCCTGACCATTCATGTGGAGACGTGGAGCGAGGGTGTCCTATACAAAGAGTTTGTATAAGACCTGAACCACGAGATGATTAGACTCTGTATATAACGATGTTGATAATAGAGACTTGCATCTCACCTAAACGACCATAGGTGACACGACCTCAATCCTGAATGTTTTGGGAACTCCTGCCTTTGAGGGCGATCCTTTGATTAGTATGGGTGAGAGTGGCATATTGCCAACTCAACATGCCTACCTTTTTGGGGACTTGTCTGATTTGGGAGCTGGGAACTCAATCTACAAAATGGAATTCACTCTTTTCCCGAAGCAGGGATAAGTAGAGAGATTGCTCTCTTAAGGGCTGATTCCGGGCTTGAATATAGTGGCCACAACTTCTCTTTGGAAGAGAAGACTCAGTCATAGTAGGATTATGACTTATGTTCATTAGAGGGATCAGTGGTACTTAAGGAGACATATGTAACTACAGGGGCATAACGGTTATTGGCCCAACTGTACTTACGAGTGATCTGTGAAGGGTTGTCGCACTGCTGATTGGTTAAGATGGACACATAATATATCTGTAGTAAGGAGAGTTCAGTTGTCGGTCTTTAGTGGAGTGCCTGGCAGTTAACGGATGGTGGATCCCGTGACTAAAGAGTTTAGTCAGTTATTCACATACCGTTGGAGCTTCAGAGCTACATGTCCATGAGATCCCCTTGGTAGCTTGGATTCTGTTAAGGATCAATTTTTGGTGTTGATTTGAAATGTACAAATTGATAAGAGGTGTTTTAATTATATATGATATAATCAGTATGATGTATAAGATACATTTAGTGGAGGACTAATGTAAATGAGATTTACATTAAGTACCATGGAATAGAAAAAGAACTATGGTGTATATGTTTCATGAGATGAAATATTAAAATTATAGGTTATAAATATAGTATGATAAGTTGGTTATCATTTATATTTATAATAATATTAATTATTGGATAATTGAAATCTTTTTCTTTTAAATAACTAAAGTAGTGGGTGGTTATTGGATCATGGTAACCGTGAGTTTAAAAGAAAATGGTTTCCTATTTTTTTTTGTTAAAAAAAAAAATACTTTTTTACAAAACGATTGAAAAGGATTTTGAGTTTTCTCTCCGCACAAAGGAAACTCACGTTAGTCATCAAGTAATTCGGATTTACTAAACGACGACCGGGCGAGCTAAACGATTGTGCAGATGCGAGCTAAACGATCGTGCAGTATTTACTAAATGATCGCATAGCTTTGCTAGACGATTGTTGGCCCAAGGTACACGATTGTGTAGTGTCTGTAGGCGACAGACCGAGCTAAACGATAGACAAAACGATCGCATAGCTTTTGCTAGACGATCACATAGCTTTATCTAAACGATTGGACATCAACCTATACAATATATCTCCGCCATCTCTCACTTTCCCAGTCGTGTCGCGATCATTGTTTCCTCCGTTCGTCTACCTCATATCAAGTCCGAACAAAGCCCAC
Organism: Benincasa hispida; assembly: GCF_009727055.1. NCBI lineage: Eukaryota > Viridiplantae > Streptophyta > Magnoliopsida > Cucurbitales > Cucurbitaceae > Benincasa > Benincasa hispida. Next base: position 22,580,129 of record NC_052355.1, on the reverse strand, counting down.
CTTTTGGATTCTCACACCATCGAGGTTTTCTGGATGTCGTTCGTAGTGCTGTAGAGGTCGTTTGTGTTGGGGAAGAGTTCGTGACCGAGGAGATCGTTGAAAACGAGCGTGAAGTGTTCATGCTATGTTCCTGCGGTGTTGCGATCGTGTAGATCGGGCGTTCGTGGTTGCTATTGTTCGAGTGATCAGAGTGCACAACGGAGCGTGGAGACGTTTCTGCCTATGTGCATAGAGTTTGCTTTCTATGCATTTCTATTGTTCATGCTGTAATTTTTCTATATAATCGCATAACCGTTGTTTGAAGTCAACTATAAATGTCTTTGTTGATTCATGATTGTAATTTGGAATAGTCTTGTTCCGCTGCTCATGAAAATCTCGAGATCCGATTTCCTTCATTAACAACACTAAATTACTGGCATGCTTCAAGGATAAATGACAAGAGAACGAGTAAACATACCAGTTGAAGACTTTCTTCTCGGCAAGACTCACTCTCTCCACAAAAAAACTCCTATTGCTCTTGCTAGACCAGCAAGTAATCGTTCAGTACCACTCTGGTCATCTACCACGAACGGCTTCGCATAAATAGCAGGAGATGGGGACGACACCACTACTTTGAGCCCTCAATATTCTCAGAGTGAGAATCCAAAGTGTGGGCTTTGTTCAGATTTAGTAGAGGTGAGGAGGAAAAGCTGTCATGTACAACAATCAAGCAAGTGGGAGAAGATAAAAACTATCATATAGTCAAGATGCTTGATCGTGTAGGTGAGGTATACAATCATGTAGGAAAAGCTAGGCAATCATCTATATGATCGTTTAGTCAGGCGTTAAGCGATCGCTTAGGAAAAGGTGGGCGATCTTTTAGGAAAGAGCGCATGGGGTGAACAGTCATTTAGTAAACTAATCGATTGCAAATACCTCGTGAACAATTTTAGCGTGTGTTTCTAAAATGAAAACAATTTTCATTTTATTCTTTAGTTACGAAAACCGAATTGTACTCCCACTAACGCATGGTTGCGAAGAAAACTTCGGGCAATTATCCTATAACCGTCCAAATAATAAAATAATAAACATAATCATATTATATTTATAACCTATAGTTTGATATCATATGTAACGACTTGACCCCCTAGGACTTAAGTTAGATCGTTACTAAATACATGTATGCATGGAACTCAAAACGACAATTTGTTATGGCGAAATAAAAGCTAATTAGATAAGGTAAGTTCAAAAGACTTTCATTAAATTCAAATATTAAAACAATAGGAGGGTACCCATAAATCATAAAGGATAATAAATAAATCTGAAAAAAGATTCTTAAAAATAAGTTTTAAACATCAAAACTAAAAGTTGAGAGAAACATGAAAAGAACTCTAGCAGAAGCGTAAAAACTAATCCCAGTGGCTCGATCACGAATTGCGCTTGTCCATCGCCGGTGCATCTCTATCCTTACCTAAAACAACAACATGAGAAAAAATGAGTATAAAATACTCAGTAAGTAACCCCACTACTGGGGTCAGGCTAGGCATTTATGTCCTCTAGATACCCACCTCTAGTGAAACATATAAACTGCTCTAGTCCTCATGGGACACATATACACATGAAACAAAAAGGAGACTGAGTTCTATCCTACTATAGTTAAGTATGCCCACTACCTCTGGTGGATCCCGAAGGAGACACAAATTGGTGTATCCCGAAGGAGACACAAACTGGTGAATCCCGAATGAGACACAAGATGGTGTATCCTAAAAGAGACATAAACTGGTGAATCCCGAAGGAGACACAAACTGGTGAATCCCGAAGGAAACACAAACTGGTGAATCTCGAAGGAAACACAAACTCATGAATCCCAAAGGAAACACAAAATGTAATGGGCATCTAACTAATCAGTAAGGACACTTGCACAGTCTCAACATCGTATTTATCACTATATGAATCTATGACATACATATATACCTCAACATTATGGCTCTACAACATACATATATACCTCAACATTATGGCTCTACAACATACACATATACCTCAACATCATGGCTCTACAACATACACGTATACCTCAACATCATCCAATCAAATACATCCATATGGAATCACATACCATCTCATACTAGCATTTAAGTGTCTATGTGCACAAATAAATATTTCAGATCTCGTGCCAGAACATACTTTGGTCATATTATACTATCAGTCTATCATGCTGTCATTTTGCCATAACATTCATTTATCATGCTAGCATACATCTAATGTCTGGCCCGTGGGCAGTTCCAGTAGTAAGATTACTTACCTTGATATTAGGTCGACCCAAAAAGCAATTGAATCTTTGTGAAATTCTTGATTCCTTAATCAAGCCTAAACATAAACCAAGCTTTAAAATTAATATGGCCAAATTCCAAACACCAAATATTACAAAATATTTCCAGATAACCTTACCTAAGGTGTGGTCCAATTTGAATTCACCTTCCAAACCTCCAATTTTAAGTCCAAATAATTAGCAAACCAAACTCTTCTTCATCTTGAATGAAATTCTTGAATTAACCCCCTAATCATAATTTGAAATTAGGCTTACATGATTAAAGCTTGAATCAAATACATACTTCACTACCAATGTCTCAAATAAATTATCCATATGTAGCTTCATAAAAAAAAAATCACTTCCAAATGACTTTACCAAAATTTCTCAACAACCAAAACTAATCCACAAGAGGGTAATCAAAGCATAAAACTTACCAAAACTCGCTAAAATAAACTCCAACTTCACTAAACAACACCTCAATATCTTCACAAACTTGAACCCAAAGTTGAAACACAATGGGTATCAACCAATTGATGCCAAAAGTAAATGATTATTCAAGAATCAACTGAAAATAACCCAAACGGCAGAAATCTTACCTAAATCGATAGATCCAGTGATGGAAAAAGCGAACGACGCTTGAGCAGTGGTGGACGGAGGTCATGAAGAAGAAACTGACGCGGCAGCTTTGGGCCTGTCTCTTATACACATCTAGATGTGTATAAGAGACAGGTGTCGGCGGATGCGTGAGGAAGAAAGGGAAATGTGGGTTTTTAAAAATAATAATAATAAACTTAAAAAGGAAATAAGTATAATTATATTTAATTCCTTTCCTTATTCCATTTTATACTATTAAATTTCTTTCATTTTCAAAAGAAAATTAATTCCTGCCATTAATTTTCAAATTGAATAATTTCACGCCAACAATTAAATTCCTGCACTTATACTTGAAGCCCAAAACTCCAAAAATGCCCTTCAACTAATAACAATTACTAAAATTCCAAATAATAAAGTTACTGAAATTACATTATTACTAAAAAAATGTGTGGGGTGTTACATCATATATCAACCATAGTGTTTTCTCCCCTACTTGATACAAATCACATTTATATCCAATTTCCTCCAAATTAATGTATCTCATATATTTAGTCAATCATATCATATATAATTAATCAGTTCAATTATATCATATATAATCGAACTCCCTCTTGTCAATTTTGAACATTTCAAACTGACCCAAAAAATTGATTCCCAACTTGAATCCAAGCTACCAATGGGACCTTATGGACCTATGGCTCGAAGCTCTAACGGTACGTAAATAGCTGACTAAACTATTTAGCCACGAGATTCACTATCCGTTAACTGCCAGACATTCCACTAAAGACCGATAGTTGAACTCTTCTTACCACAGATATATTTATGTGTCCATCGGATATAACCAATCATGAGTACGATAACCCTTCACAGATGCTCGTAAGTACAGCTGGGCCAATTTACCATTTTGCTCCTGTAGTTACATCTTTCTCCTTAAGTACTACTGATCCCTCTAATGAACAATACAACATAGTCCTATTATGTATGAACACCTCTCGGCCCATGAGAAGGTGTGTGGCGACACATCGTTCAAGCCCTGGGATCAGCCCTTAACAAAGAAATCTATCTACTTACCCATGCTTCGAGGAATGAGTGAATTCCATTTTCTGTAGCTGAGTTCCCAGCTCCCAAATCAGACAAATCCCCAAAGTGATAGGTTTGAGTTGGCGAATTGGCCACTCGCACCCATGTAAATCAAAGGATCGCCCTCAATGACAGGAGTTCCCAACTCACTCAAGATTGAGGTTATGTTACCTACGGTCATCCTAGTGAAATGAAGTCTCTATCATAAATGACGATATATAACGAGACATTAGCACTTTGTGGTCAGGTCTTATACAAACTCTTTGTATAGGGTGCCCCCGCTCGCACGTCCCCACATGAATGATCAGGATCATACCATCTATAGTAAGTCACAACACTTGTAACTATTCCACAAAGTGGGCCACATCCGTAGCGTTACCAGGATAAGGTTTCCCTCCTATATCCATATACTATAGACTATTTTGGTTATCACTTAAGACATGATCCACTTGTATGTCACCACATACATGCTTAAGTTACATAATGATAACTAGGGATTTTAGTTTATTGTTTTGTGGTAAAGCAAATAAAACATCCAATGTGCAAAGTCAAGAAGTGAAGTAAATATCATATATTATACATCACAAGTGTTCATACAAAATGTGTTTACAAACTATAGGACACGAGACTTTAGGGCATCATCCCCAACATGTAGAATATATTGTAACGGGTATGAATAAGGATAGCTTAGAACAAAACAATATGGCATTGTTTAGGAAACAATACGTTGCCCAATTGTGGGCTGATCAATATATATGGTCATCTATAACTGAATTTCTTGAATTGAATTTTGAATGTATAGATGTTCAACTGAATAATATTAGAAAAAGTACAATAAAAAACTAGAAAAAAAATATATAAATGAACGATCGTCCACAAATAACTAAACAATCGTCAATAAATAACTAAATAATTGCCCATAAATAACTAAACTATCACCCATTAATAACTAAACGATTGTCCACAAATGATTGAAGTAAACGACACAAACAAGTAAACAATTGCCCACAAATAAGTAAACGATCACACACTTTATAATTAAACGATCGTACATAAACAAGTAAACGATCGCCCATAAATTATATATCATTAATCCTAGATGGGCCAGTGTCAGGTGTTATTAATATTTGTTTGTACGTTTTCTTGTTATGAGCTCTCTGACCACATCGTGTACACCTGTGGATTTGTCGTCGCGCCCTCTTCAGTAGAAGGTATCCTAATGGTTTGACATTGACCCACACTTGGTACCTTTCGTGGTGGCAGAATTTTGAAGTATTCAAAATTTGATCTTCTATTCTATTCTTGCCTATGTTTAACAAGGAAGATTGATTCTACATAAATAGCAAGCACACACTCAACTGTAAACCATTTTGCACATAATGTTTGAACATTAATGTTCCTAAAGGTTGTCGGAAGATATTGCATGGGAGCATGAGATCTCCATACAATTGAACTCCATACAAGTACATGTCAGTGCACGAAGATCAACCAAACCCCTCCCTCCCTACAAATATCCATCGTCCACATTAATTATATGCATGTCCATCGAGGAAACACGATATGTTCTAGACATCAGTTCTGATTCTTTAAGAATACTCATTGCATAATTAGTTACAATGCTTGTGAATGCCATTGCATGTGTAGGTCGGACATAGATCCAACCTTATAGCCACTCACGGATATTCTCCAATAGCTTCATGATTGATAGTTCTCGTGCATCTTTCAACACTCCATTAAGGCATTCAACTATACTTGTCGTCATCTTGTCATACCTACAATGGTATTGATAAACCCTTGCCCCACCATTATAATTCAATCTTCTCAAGATAGGCCATCACCCCAGGATATTGATGGAGCTTAGCCCAAGACATATGAAACTCAAAAATTCTACAAGCTTTCACCGCTAGGTAGAAATGTGGGATTATGTCTTTGTTCTTAAATCTATCCATCAAACTGTTTCGAATATGGTATATACATAGAGCATGAAATGCATCAGGGAATATACTTGAGATAGCCTTTGCAATTGAGATGTGACGTCTGATATAATCACTAAATTTGGAATGTCTCCTACTAAAGCCTTCAAATGAGTTATGAACCAAGTCTATGATGTATCGTTCTCACCATCTACAATACTTAAGGCGACAAGATATATATTGTTATTGGCATCAATACACGTTGCTATTAACAACAAACCTTTTCTAACTCTCATACAAATGGGTCCCATCAACAACGATTATTTGACGGATGCAGTTCAAGAAACCCTTAATACATGGAACAAATGCCATGAAGACGTATTTAAAATATTGTCAGTCCTCTACTTCAACCTCAAAGATCATACCTGGATTTGCAAGCTTAAGTGTCTCGCTATATGCCCTAACAATAGCATATGATCCTTCCGGTGACCCTCGTGCGAACACCAATCCATACTCTCTAGCGCGATAAGCCCGTCCGTAACTTATATTCACTCCAAAATCTCGTCGAACAACCTCAATTATATCCCTTGGGTGGTATGTTCAACCACCTTGTTCATATTTGGACTTGATTAAGTGTCCAATAACCCATTTTCTTTTGCTTTTTGATGATTACCCATTCTCTTGTCAAGAATATGTTCACTTGGATATTTCGTCACTTTGAAGGAATCACTTTCTTTTAGTTTATTTGCACTGACTCTCCACTTACATTCCTCCACTGAAACCATACAGTTAGCAAGCTCTTTGTTGACTTCTTTACACGATATTCGAAGTTCTTTGTTATTGCAAGTATTGATAATTTAACTGACAAGTCATATTTCGAAAAGAAAATCCGACCGACCTTTATATCCTCGTTCTTTAGACAATCATGAGGTATTGTGATGAGATTGTCATACGATGGGCCCTCTGATGGTCTGGGTATATCTAAAAATGGTTGGGCTGGAATTATGGAATGCATTTGAATCGAAGGCATCACCACTAATGGGATGAGAGTAGGTGGGTTGGAACATGAATGTAAGGTGTTGAAGAAGCTTGTGGTCCTGAAGATTGTCCATATTCATGGTCAGTATCGAACTATGGAGTACATATGGGTTCATTATTGTGACCAAACCAAGTTTCACTTCGATCATCCCCCCAAGTTACATGGCTCAATATGATCATCCAGTGAAGACATTGTGGGAATATTGCGTGTTAACATGGTTGCAAATCCAAAGTTTTGACTGGTTGGAATGGGTTGATTCGTTGGATTGTACTGCTAGTACTTATTCTCTATGTGTACTCCATGACCCTTCGCAAAGTGTAACTGATACAAATAACAACATCTAGGATGCATCACTACCTTGAAAGAAAAAAAACTAAGGTCTTCATTATCAATTATGTCAATCAGGGGAGCTGGGACCAATAAATTGTAACAACATTTGATGTATATCAAACATATTTAGTTCGATATTCAATCATTAGTGCATAATACTCACCAATTCACAAACCATTATATCATTTTTGACCTTCAGACCTTTCATATAACCTCCAACATAATTGTTACCAGACTGGTCTCATTCCCCACCAAATCGTACAAAGATGTGAAGTAGCGTCATTGATATGCAATCGGATTAGCAAATTTTAAGCAATATCCTATCAAATTTTAAGAAATCACCCAATAATTGTTAAAAGATTGTCTAACTGTTTATAAGTGTTTGCTTAGTACTGTATACATGATCGTGTATATATTACTAAACGATCGTTTAATATTATATAAACGATCGTTTACATTATACTAAACGATTTTTTTTATGTTATATAAGCGATCGTTTACATTATACTAAATGATCGTTTATATAATATTAAACGATTGTTTATATAATACTAAACGAGTGTTTATATTGTGATGAATGATCGTCTATATATTACTATATGGTCTTCGTTTAATACTAAACGACACTTATTATTAAAGAGAACAAGAAATATTTTAGAATATCACTTACATTCTCTTCGTTTCTAGATTTGACAAACGAATCATGCTCTATACCTAAAGCCACAATGAAATGAACAAAGATGAAAGCGATTGACAATGAGGATGTCAGACTGAAACACTGAAAGAACAATGGGAGGACTTCGTGGGGAGTTCGACAAAAAATACAAAACTAAGATTGATCTTCCATTCTTGATATCAATGTTATTCAATGCTTTGGTGGAATGTTGGTGTTGCATTGAATATGTGTTGAATGAATCGATGAAGAAATCATTAAAGAAAGAACACGAATATGGTGCGGTCTGAAGAGTTTTTTAAATTGAGGGTAAAATTGATATTTCATATGGGCAAAAAATAGTTATTGATAAGTTTTTAGGAAGAGGTCATTCATAGAGAAGTTTTTTGTTTTTTAGTTATTTTGTGAAACTTTCCCTTTCACTTGTGTTACCTATGTCTCTTTTGTTTTCTCTTCCAACGACAAAAAAATGAAAATTCAAAGTCATTCAAAACAAAAGATGCTTTAACGTTTTGCTTGTTTTATAAGCATGGTTAGAAAGAACGTGAAAACCGTATGAAAGTGAGTGGTCATTTAGTTAAAATAGAGTTGTATCGATAAAGATATGAAAAAAACAAAATTATCGTTTGAACAGGAAAATTGTGCGATCGCCAATATCAGCATACAAGATCGCTTACATCAGTATATGCCATCATTAACATCAGTGTAAGCGATCAATGACATCAGCGTAAGCGATCAATGACATCAGCGTAAGCGATCAATGCTATCGTGTACGCAATCGCTTACATCAGCATACGTGATCGCTCAGTTTTCGTTTTGAATTTTTTTTTTTTTGGTCATATCTTAGTCGATATAACTCCGTTTTTGCTAAATAGTCACTTGTTTTCATATGGTTTTTCATGTTCTTTCCAACCATGCATGTAAACTGAATAAAACTTAAAAAAACTTTGACTTTATTACTCCAAAAGTAAATATTATCTAAGTTTAAATGTTATAGTGTCATTTATATTCATTATTATTTAGAATTTTTCTCAATTTACAAGCTTAACAGAAACAACATGAAAAAAACGTATGAAAACAAGTGGTTATTTAGCTAAAACGAAGTTGTATCGATAAAGATATGACAAAAATAAAATTATTGTGCATGCAGAGAAGGTCGCGATTGCTGATGTCATGGTGGGCAATCGCATACATCACGGTGGGTAATTGCTGAAGTCATGGTAGGCGATCGCTTACATCAAGGAGCGCGATCATTTTGCATTTTTTTTTTCTTTTTTGTGTGCTATCTTTGTCAATTCAACTCCGTTTGAGCTAAATGACCACTTTTCATACATTTTTTCATCTTATTTCTGATTATGTTTATAAATTGATAAAAATGCTAAAAAATAATGAATATAAATGGAACTATGACATTTAAACTTAGATAAAATTTACTTTTGGAGAAATAAAGTCAAATATTATTTAAGTTTTTATTCCGTTTACGTACATGGTTGGAAAGAATACAAAAAAATGTATGAAATGAATGGTCATTTAGTAAAAACAAAGTTGTATCAACAAAAGTATGATAAAAAAAAAAAAACTAAGCCACCACGTATGTTGATGTAAATGATCACGTACGTTGATGTTAGCGATCGCATATATTGATGTAAGAAATCACATACAATGATGTCAGCAGTCGCACATTTTTTCTGCACAAACAATAACTTGTTTTGTCATATCTTTGTCGATACTCCAATTTAACTAAATGGCCACTTATTTTCATGCGATTTTTCGCGTTCTTTCTAACCATGCTTATAAAGTAAGCAAAATGTTAAAGAATATTTAGTTTTTAATGACCTTGAATTTTTGTTTTTTCGTTGTTAAGGGAAGAGCAAAAGAGATAACAAATGAAGAGATCATTTAACATTAGTGGTATTTTCCATGCCAAAAGGGCCAATAACAAATAAGTTTTTAGAAAGAGGTTCGTCGCAAAAAAGTTTTTGTTTTTTAGATCATTTTGTACAATTTTCCAACCAAAATGGTGTTTTAACCAATATCTATTTACTAATTTAAATATTATTTTTAATATTTTTATAAATATTTATTGACATCAACATTTTATCGATATTTTAGATATTATTGTAAGATTGAAATCTCAACATTTCTATCAACATGGATAATCAGTGATTTCAAAACTCTCTCTAAAAAGAATGGTAAAAGATAACCCTTTTTAAGTTTCACTTTTCAAACTAACATATTTTTTAAAATTCGTTAAACTAGGTTTTTTCTCTATCCCTCTCAATCAAGATTGACCACCGAAGTTTAGTTAACAAATTAATTTTTGTTCATCTTATATTCAAACAATTGATTCCAAGATTCATATAATTTTTTCAAATCTTACCTAACCTTTTTTATCTTTCCAAAATTTAAAAATTACACTACTAGAGATTGTACAAATTGGAGAAATTTAAAAAATAAAAAAATTGATAAATCCATTTAGATAACTGGTAAATTAATTTTGAAAATTTGTGGAAACATAAATTGGACTTAAGATTTGAAAGATAGGATAAGATTTGGGAAAGATTATATGAGAAAATTTGGAAAGAGATAAGAGTTGATATAAGATTTGGAAATATTATATAATGTGAAATTATGTGGACTTCGGTGTTCATCTCGTAGAAAATAACATGAAATTTTATATAATTGGGCTTTCTCGATGAGATCTCGGACATGATTAACATTGAAATTCTATATATTTAGATTTTCTCATTAAAATCTTGAGCAGAATTAACACTAAGAATCCATGTATTTTCCAAATCTCTTAATTTTTCACAAAAATTGATCTTTTCCAAAATTTAAAAATATAAGTGTAATCATTTAAAATTCATTTGGAAAATTTATTTTGATAATTGGTAAATCTATCTAAAAAATTGGAAATTCAGATAATTGTGAAAATAAAAATTGGGTAAACGATTTAAAAAAAAATGTAAGATTTGATATAAAATTTGATAAAGATAAGAGAAAATTTGAAAATATATCTATATGATTTGAAAATATTATACAATATTTTTAAAAAGTAATATAATATTTAAAAGGTAATAAAATTTCAATTTAATACTAGGTGAAATTTCTTGGAGAAAGTCCATAATAATGGATAGGATGAAAAAGTTAATTTTTTAAATCTCAGTAATCGATCTTTGATCGAAATGACCGAAACAAAATTGTGTTTTCAAAAAGTCTGATGGAGAAAAATGAAGCTTAAAAAGGTTTATTTTTTACCATTTTCCCTAAAGAAAAAAGTGTGCTGTCGGTAATATTGTTTTTGTGTTTGGTGTTAAATGAATGTAATTAAAAATATTTGAAATGAGGCGTCAGCTGACCAAGAATAGGAGAATAGCTCCGTGCTGCAAAATGGGTTTGCCTGAAAATCAGGTAACTTTTTCACCTCATCAAGAATCCATTTCACTAATTTTAACGAGGGTTGTTCAAAATTCAATTGCCAATTTTGTTTTTCAGTTTACCCATTGAAGGATAATTTAATCGGAAAAACAAGCCAAGAATTTTGAACAAAATTTGTTCCTCATTAGCAATTCAACTTCATCTGAAACAATTTGTGATCAGAAATAAGAATCTAAAGAAAAGAGGGCAGAAAAATGATTGCAGGTATGATTCTACAATTTTATTCGAGACTGTTTGATATTTTCCCCTTCATTTCCCTGTATGCCCACCAACTGTTCGACGAATTTCCTAAATGATTTGCATTGCCATCTCACTGCTTCTCCGCCGCTTTAGTTATCCCCCCATGGCGGTCTTATAAGGGTTCATATTTAATTCATTACTATCAAATGGAGTTGAAAACAAAAATGCATGCCTATTAATGATTTTCCCAGATAAACAAAAGCATGGTGTGGAGCTGTTTTCTTTCTTTTTGTTTTAGTTATGTTCTTTGCTTTTCAAAAGTGAACTATTTGATTCTTTGATCATGGGATTTCCCACCATTTTTTTCCATAAACAATTTTCCTTTCCTTATAGTGTAAAACCCTGATATCATAATCTCTTTCCACGATTCCAGGCTTAACTAATGGAAGCTGCTTTTGGCCAAAAGTTGTACATGTGCGTGGAAGGCACCAGTTTCATGGTATTACTTTGCTCCATTTATCTATTTCAGTAATTCAACGTCTGAAGGTCCCAATAGGATAAGCGTAATATGACAACGTTCACTCATATCGGAATCACTGTTCTGCCTTGTACTTGGTCTTTTCGACATTGCTTTTATGGATGTTGAAGAATGTTTTACTTTCGGTCATAGCCTTCTTTCTTTGTAGGTTTGAATAGGGACAGTTCATACATTGAGAGAAACTGGCCCTGCCAAAGGAAAAAGATTACTTGTGGCATTTCTGAACTAGAGAATGTATATTCAAGCCTTGAACATCATAGAAAGGACAAGATTCTTGTTAAGATGTGCGGTATTGCATCGGCGAGAGATGCTGCTATGGCAGCAGAATCTGGTGCTGATTTCATTGGGATGATTATTTGGCCAAACTCAAAACGTTCTGTTTCACTTTCAGTTGCCAAGGAGATATCCAGAATTGCTAGACAAAATGGTGCACAGCCAGTTGGAGTGTTTGTTGATGACGATGTTGAAACAATATCACGAGCCGCTGATACATGTGACCTTGAACTTGTGCAGGTACATCTTTTTGTTGTTCTCATCACCTTGTCCACAAAAATAACTTTCATACTTTAAATTTGGATTCTCACAGCTTCATGGAGACAGTTCACGGGCAGCATTGCCATTTCTAGTCAAAGATTATAGAATTATTTATGTTCTGAATGCAAATGAAGATGGAAGTCTTCTAAATGAGATCTCCACCGAGGACTGTTCTTTGGTCGATTGGGTTCTTGTTGACAGTGCCAAAGGTGGCAGGTACATCACAATTCCCTCTCAATATGCTGGTTTTGGTTGGGTATCTAGTACAATGCCTTTGAATTGGTGTACAATGCTTATTTATTTAGGTTACTTTTCCTTCTTTTGAGTTTAATAACATGTGGGTTTAGAGATTTAAACTTTTGATATTTTGATCAATAATATATGTCTTAATCAATTAATTTACATTTTAATTGGCCTAAATTTTATTATAATCTCGAGTTTTTAATGTTTGTTTTGTTTGTCATTACGCATTAAAATGTTTGGGTTAGTTCTTGGGGATAAATTTTCCACACAAGTTTGCATAGTCCCATATAAGACAAACAACAAAATGTTTCAAAAAAATGAAAATAATAAATAACAAAAACTATGAACGAGGGTAATCAAATTTTATGCCATGTTGAAAACTAAATTATAATATTTGAAAATACAACCAAAACAAAACAAGCTACAAATGACAGCGAGACCAAAATAAACAAGGTAGAGACTCCTATTTCCACAAACCGACTACATAAGCTACTGAAATTAATTCTACGTGTTTGTGTTGTATTAGCTAGAAATCCATATCAAACCTTGAAAAAAAGTGTTGATTTTGACTACGTAGCAGCAGCCATTAAGCTTTTCTTCTTCCTGTATGTGATATGGGATAATTTAATTATTTTTGTGTTGGATGCAGTGGGAAGGGATTCAACTGGGCCCAGTTTGAGGTACCAATAATTAGAAGCAAACAAGGCTGGCTCTTGGCTGGAGGCATCAATCCAGAAAACGTGTCTGAAGCCTTATCTATTCTCAAGCCTCAAGGGGTTGATGTTAGCAGTGGAATCTGTGGCTCAGATGGGATACAGAAGGATCTTATTCGAATCAAGTCTTTTTTGAAGGTTGTTCATTCAGTTAACTATTGATCTAGAAAGTTGAGTATCCAAAAGTATCCAATTTTCTTAACTAATCCCAGAGAAAGAATACTGATTTTGTTTCATGTGGAACTGTTGAGTAATTTAGTCTTATAACAATCATTTTGTCTAACCACAGGCCAACTCTATTTTGCTTTCTTTATTTCATTCGACATGGCTAATAATCCATTCCCTTTTGTTTCCATTTAATAATATGACATCAAAATTTGGGGATTTCCTTCTTGAGTTGTATTTAAATCCAAATATGATGTAATACTCTAAAAAAAATTGTGATGATCCCATGTTTCACATCCAATGACAGACAATCACCCATTTAAACATAAATGGTTTAAATACCTTTTGATTTTTGGTTCATTTTAGTCCATATACTTTAAAAAAGTGATCATTTTAGTTATTTTATTTTCATTTTTTAAATGTGGGCATACATTTTAATTATAAGATTTCATTTTCATAAGATTTATTAAAAATTTTGCAAATAGAAACTAAAATGGACACTTTTTAAAAGTACATATAAACTAAACATGTACAATAGATATTTTAAAAGTTAAAGATATGGAGTCAAAATAGTATCTAAATCAACATTTAAGTATCAATTATCAGTATTATACCCTTAAATACAACTTAAAAAGTTGCATTTAAATACTCTTCTTAATTTATGATGCACTATTTTGAAAACAATTGCCATAACATTCCATTTAGTTGATTTTCTGCTTCTACTTGAGGAGGTAGCATTTACTTGGTATTTCAAAACCACATCACAGACCTCGCCATTTCAGTGATTAAGAAATTGCCCATCCATTTTAACAAAGCCTATTGGGACTTGAACTTGGGGAGGAGCCCAAATTTTAGAACAATTACAAAAATAAATAGACTCCTCCCATATAAATTGATAGCATTGTGGTTCACTAATGGTTTATTAAACATACTTCAAGCAAAAATCAATGCCAAATTTTTCTTTCATGTGGCTATAATAATAATATGCAACTCTAATACCCTAAAAGCATGAATACTATCGTCATGAACAGCTTCTCCCTTGAAGTTTTCTCGGCAGTTGATCATATTTTAAACTTGAATGGCTCACAAGCTATTCGCAAAGAATTTTGGTGTATACTAGTTGAAAGACAATGAGCAGATATTGGTCCTGTTGATTTGATCAAGACAGGTCGGGGTCGGTCTGATAATATACGATGTCCCCAGAATCGCTCACAAAGTGATCTTTTCTCAGGCTTTTTACAAGAACTCCCAATAAGTGAAATGGGAGAGGCCAAGATTTCTCTGGTTCTCGATAATACTTCCCGAGCACCGGCTTTGTTGCCTCGGTCTAAGACGATAAGATTGCAGTTGTTAGCGATGAGAATTTCAAATCTACAGAACAAAGATAAGTTTGAACTTTAGATGCAGGGCTGAGAAGGATACTCACTGCTTCTATTAAGTGATAGTGTGGGATCTGAGGGAAGAGATGGTGAATGACATGAGTTCCAATGTCATGATGGATGTTGTTGATCCATCCGTAATCGCGATCGAGAGTCGTTAATCCACCTCTTAGGTAACTCCATTCCTGTTTGATCATCAAAAAATTGTGTCAAACACATCACTTTATGGTGTGTTGTTCTTGAAATTCCACACCAAACACTTGGAAAGATTTGATTGGCATACCTCTCCACGATACCAAGGAAGTTTATCTTCGTGACCGTGATGATGCAAGTACGTGACCGCGTCCAGCCACATGACAAACATCTACATAAGGAAAACATTCAGAGCAGTGCACCAAAGAACGATGGTACTGAAAAAAGAAGTTAATCGAGCATAGCAGTCGGACGAAAAACTAAGAAGTAATCAGCGTGAATTCGTCATCAAAGCCAAACTCACCAGGTAAGGAATGCCATAGAGTTTGAGGATTTGGAGGGGACCCATCACTACAGATAGACATCCAAGCAGCGCAAGCATTGCAGTCCAACAAGCAGTGGATGTAATGATATCGTTTCGCTCACTTGGTACGAACAAATCGCTGTTAGGGTCGAAATGAGAGCCCTTCTTTCCAGGACTTCTACTCCACTGTAATATCACCAACATGATTCATTAGAATCCATAAAAAAAATTGGCATAACATTGAAGATTCATACAGAAGGATGACGAAAGAACGGAGTGCACTAACCAGATACACAGGGTATGCAAGCATGGGGAATGGCAGAGTGAACCTTAGTGTTCTTGTTGCTTTATCCAAACTCCTATAAATCTTCTCAGACAACTGCAAAACAGACATGAACATATTGCTATTGAATGAGACTCAACAAAATGATCATTTCTCTGTTTCGGAAGGGAAAGAACAAAGAACTTACAGGATGCCATGATTCATCATTTTCCACATGGCCGTGATTCTGGTGATGAGTTCTATGGCTAATTCTCCTGAGTTTAAGAAACAACATGATATAAAACTACAGTATATATTGTCATAGAAAGTAAAAGCTACAGAGAAGAATAATTGACCAAACAAGATTCAGAAAGACAATCAGAAACTAACCATCCATGATATGGAACTAGGATTGAAGAATGAAGAATATGGCCAACAACACTATTCAATTTTGGGTCATTAGAGAAACTTCCATGGCCACTGCACATTCACCAACCAAATCAAAAAAACCATTAAGCAAACACAAATCAGGCAAAGGAATTCCAAGACAAAAAGCAGGTAAAGATATTCAATGGCTTCAACAGAGAGAGAATTACCAATCATGACCAAGAACAAAAAGAGCCCAAAACATTGTTCCTTGAGCAAACCAGTAAAGAGGCCAAACAACCCAATTGTTGAAGTAAGCAGCAACAGCAGCCAATCCAAACACCACAACTACATCCCTCACAACATAGCTCATTGATTTCCAAGGATCCTTAACCCAACAATGCTTCGGAATGGCAGCCCGAATATCGGCCAGCCGAAACGGCGGAGCAGCAGCCGGGTCGAAATCCCCCTCATCCTCAACCCCATTAATCCCATCAACTCTCTCCTTCTCATTATCCTCATCAATAGAAGCAACTCTCACAGGAGCACTCACATTCAATGCCCAACTCTTCCCTCTAGTAGAAAGTCCCAAAGAAGACCGAAGAACATGAGCTTTAGAGGCCAACAATGGCTGCCTAATCTCAGAAACCATAAAAGTTTTAGAAGCAATCCCGTTCCTAGATGGCTGAGGATAGATCCTAGGGAGTGGTTTAACACCACATTCAGATAAAACCCACCTCGCCATTAGAAACCCAGATGAGAAAAAACAAGTAGCCTCAAGTTTCCAAGGCTCTAACAGCTTAAGATAAAGAAAAAGAAAATATGGGTAATAAACAAAACCCTAAAATAAAAGGAAATCAGAAGCAGATATGAGATAACACAGCCAGAAATCTCCTCATTCACTTACAACCATAAAACCCAACTTGTGTTTCTTGTTGATTGTCCTCTAACTTGGCACCCTCTCTCTTTTTCTGTCTATTTATAATCCACCATTCATAACAATGACTGTTCCTCCGTCTACACAGTCTATAGAGCAACTTTTTAGACGCTTGTTGGATATTCCAAGAAAATGGGTAGGGTTCAGATTTCATAATTCGCCATACCCACTTATAAAACTTGAAATAAACACCAAAATTAAGTGAAATTGGAGGAAATCAACGAAGGGAGAAGGAAGGTGACGTGGTCAAATCGAAGACGTAGAAAGTGGGAATTTAGAATTCTAAAAAAAATTCGCATGTTTTTGTGATTTGTAGTCTGAGGTCAATTTTCACATCGTTGAATTTGGAATTATGATCTTTTTTGCTTGAACACGTCTAGGCAATTTAGTTTTGAATTTGATTGACTCTGCTCAAAGGGAAGATTCCCTTTTGTCCGACCACTCCTCTAATCTCCTTATCATTATTATTATTTTTTTAAAGGCTCTAATCTCCTCATTAATGATAGGTTTAGGATTGATTAATTTAATGAGTCCTAAGATTAGTACATTTACGTGCAATTTCGTTTAGTTTTTGTGCCTTGTTTCTTTGAAAAAGACAATTTTGCTAGTTTGGATCATGACAACTTTCTTAGATTTATTAATAAATTTTGTCGATACAAGATTCTCATAACAGTGTTTTAAGTCTGCACGTGAACTTACAAGATAGAATCCTCCATACCTATATGGTATTCAGCTCGACGCACTTTAAAAATTTAGTTAATAACGGATCTAATTGGTGTCAAGATGAGTGATATTGCATATCTAATGGAGTGAATGTTGAGGTTGATGCCTTAAATCTTGTAGTTTGTAAACTATATATGAATTATTTATTTAATAAAATAAGATGTTATTTTATTCAAAATTTAGATTACATTAACTTGATTCAATAAACTAAAATACAAGGTTACTTAAACATGTATGTGGTCGACATACAAGTGGATCACGTCTAAGTAATAACCTAAATAGTCTGTAGTATATAGATAACATTAGGTGTCTTATTCGGGTGACACTACAGATATAGCTCACTTTGTAAATATTACAAGAGTTGTAAAGTAATACCAACTGTGTGATCCTAATCTTTCATGTGGAGACATACAAGTGGGGTATCTTTACAGAGAGTTTGTATAAGATCGGACCGCGAAATGATTAATTTCTCTTTCTAACACCGTTAATTAAAGAGATGAACATTTCATAGGATGTCCACAGGTGACCCGACCTCAATCTTGAGTGAGCTCTTGTCTATGAGGGCAGTCCTTTGATGTAAGAATGACCAGTATCACCGACTCAATATGCTTACCATTTTGGAGATTTGTCCGAGGAGAGAGCTGGGAACATAGCTACACAAGATGGAATTCACTCATTCTCATCTTTAGGGTAAGTAGATGAATTTCTCTATAAGGGTGCTATTTTCGGGTCACAATGAGACCCCACCCACCCAATGGCCCAAGAGAGATTTAGTTTATAGTTGGACTATAAGTTGATTGTTCTTTAGAGGGATTAGTGGTACTCAAGGAGTTAGATATAATAACGAGCAATTCGTGAATAGGGTTGGCAAAATGCTCTACGGGGTCGAGTCTCCGGAGACCCACCCCAACCCAGGTTTGACTAGGGATGGGATTAAATCGGGGACGGGGCGGGGATAAAAAGAGGGTAATCCCTACCCCAATTAGTTTTTTAATATATATTATATATATATTATATTATATATATATATATATATATATATTAGGTATTTAACTTTTACCTTTCTAGTTTTTAATTTAGCCCAATCTAAGCCCAACTAAAGTGTCCAAGCCCAAACCAAATATATTTTTAGGATTTTTTTTAAAAAAATAAGTCCCCATGGGAAACAAAAGGGAAAATGGGGAATGGGTCCTACATGATTTGTTTCCCGACGGAAAATCGCCGCGCCCCGATCCCGCCTTCAGATGACGGGGATGGGATAAAATCCCCAAATGGAGAATGGGGACGAGGAACCCTCCTCTGTCCCGGCCCGGCCCGGCCCCGTCGCCAATCCTATTCATAAAGTGTTGACTTACTGTTAGATTAGTTATATCCGTGGATACAAAATATATTTATACCATGCGAAGAATGTAGTTATAGGTCTTTAGATTGAGTGACATGCTGTAATGAATGTTGGTTAATTTAATTAAAGAGTTTAATTAATTAATTAATCTCATATCATTGCAATTTCTAATCTATAGATTTCATTAGGTCCCCTTACTAGGATAAAACAAGAATCATTTGGGTTAATTTGAATGTTTCAAATTAAAATAGGAAAATTATTGTATGAGTTTACAATTAATATAATGTATGTGGATACATTATAAATAAAATAATTTTGAATTATATTCAAATTTATACTTTATTATATGAGAGAGATTAATTTTGAATAATATTTAAATATTCTTTATATGAATGAGATTTATATAAAAACTATAAGATAATATGAAAGAGATTCATATTAAAACTATACTTATGTGAGAGGATGTTGTTTGAATATGATTCCAATTAAATTAAATATAATTATAATTAATTATTAAATTAATATTCATTTAATTATATATTAAATTTAATTTAATATATATTAAATAAATTTATTAAAAATAACTCCCATGGAAGTTTTGTGTGAGTTAGTGGAGGGCAATTGAAACTCTCTCTCCAACCAAACTCCCTTTCTTAATATCAAGTTATTGAGAGTTTTTTCAAAGTGATATTGGACCAATTTTTTTTTTCTTTTTTGGAGAAGTCCTCTATAATTGTTTTCTCTCTATAATGAAATGAAAAATCTCTTTCTCGCTCTATACATTTTTACAGAAACATTGTTCTATAAATCTCTTCCTTTCTAAAGATTCCCACAAACCATGATTCTTGTCTAAAGAATAATAAGGTAACAAGAAAGACCCGTTGATAGTATCTTGGTGTTTGCTTGTGACTGTTCATAGTTGTACGCAAGGTAAATCTTCTCATCCCTGTAAGAACATGTTGTTTATGGAATGTTTTTCCTTTGTTTGTTTTTTCTCTATTTTTCATATGTTCCAAAATGAATTCAAAGGCATACGGGTTGATGCACTTCAGCTGAGAAATTCGATTACTTCAATGAAGTATCTCTTTATTTATATGATTGAATGGTTTGATACCGCGATGGAGTTTTTACACAAGCATCATCTGTGTGAGGGGGATCAGCAGGGTCAGTTGCACGATAGGACACTTTTTCGAAGTTTCACTATCTCTTTTTTTTAGGGTTAGGTTTCTCTTTTGCTCGAGAGCCCTGGACTTCCACCTTTTAGCGCTCACGCTCTCGTATGTCGTGGATTGGGTTGAATGACTTTTGTCTTAATTCACCCCATAACAAATTCTCTTTTGTAAGTTCATTTTTGTCCCCACACCTTTAACACTTTACCTTCTAGGTTGGATTTGAATTTCTAAACCTTTAAATAAATGATATAGTATTTTAGAAAAAAAAAAAAATGGATGCATCATTTTTTTTTTGTTGTTTTGTTTACTCAATTTTTCAACAACAATTTACCATTTCCTTTTTTTCAAATATTTTTCTTTTTTTTCTGTTGAGTAGTTAATGTGAATAGTTGCAAAAAAGATGGGTGCAGCTCAATATTCACCCAAGTATTACTTATATCTTAAGATCCTATTAATATTTAATAGTCATTTGATTTTTTAAAATTAAGATAATGAACACTATCTTCACCTCTAAATTTTTTTACTGTGTAATTTACTTTTGTTAGGTTGTATGTCCTAAAACTCGCAGTTGGTAAAGTTAAACATATTCTATAATCAATAAAGATGTTATTCAACATTTCTTCAATAAAGTTGTTATTGAGTCAATAAATTGCATTTGTAAAGCCTAAATCCACTAAACTAAATCCAAGACTATTATTAGAATATTTAAACTTTATGTAGAGACATAAAGATGGATCAAGTTCGAGTAAATAGCCAAAACGGTCTATAATATATAAATAGGGTTGGGTGTCTTATTCTAGTAACACTATCGGATGCAACCTACTATGTAGTTGTTACAATTTAGTGTGAAGGTGCTACAAACGAAGTTATCCTGATTCATTCATGTATTGACATGAGGAGTAGGGGCATCCTATGCAATAAGTTTGTGTAAGATCGGACCAAGAAATAAGTCACTCTACCAAAAAATAAGTCACTCTTACTTTATAACATTGTTTACTATTTAAGACTGACTATTGCGTTTGGATGACCTAGGTAACTCGATCTTAATTCTGAGCTAACTATGAATTCCTATTTATTTAGGATTATCCTTAGATTTGCATAGGTGAGGGATGACTCAACAGCACCAGCTCAATAAGCCTCCCATTTCAGAGGTAAGACCAGGTACATAGCTGGGGACATAGGGTGCAATAAGGAATTCACGCCTACCCGATTTAGGGATAGAAGAAAGATTGTTCTCTTAAGTACTGAATCTAGGTCTTGAACAAGGGACCTCACCCTCTCATTGGCCCAAGAGAGATCTGATTTAGTGATTGGATCACAAACCAATTGTTCATTAGAGAATCAACCGAACTTAAGGAGCAAGATGTAATATCGGGGGTAAAACAGCGCATTGACTCAGCCGTTATTACGAACAACCTATGAAGGGTCGACTTACTAATTATGGTTAAATCAAGTAGATACAAATATATCTATAGTGAGGAGAGTGCAACTATCGAGTGATAGTGGTGTGACTTGATAATTAACGAATACTGATTAATTTGGTCAAAGAGTTTTAGCCAATTAATCTTAAATCGTTGGAGCTGTAGGTCCATAAGGTCCCTCTACTAGCTTGTAAAACATGAATACCTCGAATTAATAAATTGAGTGAATTTGGAATGATATCAATTTGAATTGTTCAAATTGAATTTCAGTTTGAAAATGTTCAAATTGAAATTAGGGTTTAAATTTGAAAGTTCAAAATTCAAATTAGGGTTTGATTGATATAATTAACGTTTAATTTATTGAAATTAAATGAAATAGGAGAGTTTATAATAATGATTTAAATATTAATTACATAAATAAGATTAAGGATTAAAATTGGGTGTATGAGTAATTTAATATTTGATATTAAATTATTTATTTAATTAAATAAAAATCAAATTAGTTTTCAATTTCAATTCAATTTAGGAAATTGAATTTTGATGTTTTAGATTTAATTAATTAAATAAAATTTTATTTAATTTTGGTATTAATTAAAATTTGAAATTGAAAATACAAAAATATGAAAACTTGATTTGAATAGGTTTTTCCCACATTTACACCAAGTAAGAGGTGTTCCTCCCAAATTTACACACAAATCTCACTTCTTCATGAAGTTGCTGCTGGCATTGATCTGAGTTTTAGTGCTTGCATGCAAATTTTATGAGTTCTTTAGAAGACTGCGGTAGAAATTATCTTCACCGAAAACCCATACTAACACCCTTCACAAATTCACTCTAATTGGAGTTCTACCACTAAAATTCAAGGTTGAGAATAGTAGAAAAGATCTCCTGAATTGGAGCTGGAATTATGTGAAGAGCGGCTTGAAGTTGGGATGGGAGAATTCATCAAAGGTATATTGTTAAGAAACCTCTGATACATGCTAGTATATTTTAACAACTTTCCTACTAATTTTTTCAAAAATCAAGCCAAGTTTCGTAAATTAAAAATATTGATTAAGAATTCACATTTTCTAAAAAACTAATAAAAAATTTCTTGACAAGAAAATTGGAAGAAAACAAACATAGATTTAAAAACATAGAACTAAAAATAAAAACATTTTCAAATAGAGTATTAGTAAGTTGAGTTAAATCTAAGTTGATTATCAATGTTATTTATATGGTTATTATTATCAATTTACATTTTTTAAATAGTGATATCATTATTAATATTTTAATGATAATAATATAAAACTTTAAAGATAGATGTAGCTCAGCCTCCATTTATAAAACTTAGCCTCCATATATAAACTTTGCTCATTTGTAAATATTTATTTGAACTTTTCTTCATTCTCTTTTTAAAAAAGAATTGTGAACAAGAAAAACAAATCTCTGTAGAGAATTTCAACCTCAATCAGAAATTTAGAGGATTTTGCAGAAATGGAGAATAACATCTTGATTTACTTTTGTTTTTTTTATTGATACATAATTCTTAGCCTTTCCATAATTGCTATACTGTTATAATTGATCTATAGTTATAAATAATTTACTATAATTTGTTTTATGGATTCATAATTTTTAACCATTTACTTTTCTTTATTATTGTTACACTGAAAATAGTAATTATTATTAATAGATTAAAATACCATTTTGATTCATATACTTGTGATTTGTTCGGTTGAAAAGAATTAATTTATGCAATTCTATGTCTAATGTATGAATGTTAAATTTAGTCTCTTAAAGTTAATTTATTGACATTGGTTAAATAATAATAATAATAATTTTAATGCAATAAAATACCATATGTAAATATATTTCAAAAATTCATA
>NC_052355.1:22419181-22556409 GCF_009727055.1 Benincasa hispida | reverse complement strand
AAATGAAAATATTAATATTAAAAGTAGAAAGACTAAAATTAAACATTTTAACCTAAATAATATCATTCGTATACTATTTCATTTCAAATTATGAAAACATCACACAGTCGATGAAGATACTATTATCTCATAAATACAAATGTAGATCAATGACAATATGTTGTCTACTTAAACTACTCTACAAACTCTTGAGCCTAACAAACTTCACTATCGTTTGAAATCTTTTAATAAGAAATGCTAAATATGTTAATAAGGTTCAACCTTTTATTAATATCTTTCGTGATTTACTGCATTGTGGATCAATCCATGTCCCATGACTTTTTTATGTAAGTGTAGTGGTAACTTGGTTGTTCATAAGTTGGTTTCTCATATGTTAGTAGACATCGATTCTTGAGATCATCTTTTAGCGAGAATAAATTTGTGATATGTTAATTAAGTTAACGATAATTAAGTATATGAATGATATGTTTAATAGTAAAAAAGATATGTGTATCAATGACAGCTCATACACTGATAATATAATCATAAATTTTAATCAAACTTAATTTTTAAGTCATAAATTGTTTTGGTATCTAAACTTTTATAAATGTACAAATTTAGTCTCTACCATTTCAATTTTATAACTATCTAGTTCTTAAACTTTAGTATATAATAATATAGTCCATGTACTGTCAATTTTGTAGCAATTTAATCTTTGTTTGTGAAATTTCATCAAAACTTAATGTCAATGTTAATTATATAATGACTTAGTCATTATAGTTCATAAATATACACGTGGTCCCGAAAAAAATTTATTGATCTACATATATAAGAAATTTCATCAAAATTTAACAATATTTTTCTTGATAAGTATTAAATCGTTGCAAAATTTAAAATACAATGATCAAATTATTACATACTAAAATTGAAGATCTAAATTATTATAAAGTTTGAAATTACAAGAACTAAATCATTAACATTTCAAACTTTGTAAACTAATTTCTTTTTTAATACAACAAGTGAGTATATGGGAGTTTAAACCACATAGCTCATGATTGCTAACAAATGTTTTAGGTTAGTTGAGTACTTATGCTCGCCATACATATTCTCTTTGTTTGCAATGTAAATTTGTCTTCATAAATATTAGGGTGAATTGTAAAAACCATTCATAAAGTATGGTGGTTAGTGGGAATTATATCATCTAACTTTCAATTGTAAAAATTGATCTCTCAAACTTGTACAATGTTAAAATTGGTCTCTTAAACTTACATAATCGTAGAAGTTGTATCATTTGTATAAGTTTTGAGGATTCAATTTTTATCACTTCGGGATCCAATTTGTACAACTATTATAACTTTAAGGGTTCAATTTTAACACTTGTAGAAGTTAGAGAACCCAATTTTTATAATTGAAAGTTTGAGGATACAATTGCAACTACTTGAATACTTATAGGGCAATTTTTGCAATTTTTCCTAAATATTAATATCAATGGGTCCCACCCTATTTTGAAAAGTATGTCAACATAGCACACAATAAATGAATGGAGTATGAAAAATTCTCTCCTCAGCAAAAAAAAAAAAAAAAAAAAAAAAAAAAAAAAAAAAAGTACTGCATTCATTGCTTGCTATGATAACATCATTTAAGAATAACATGAAGTACACAAATAAATTAATATGTTATTTATATTATTTTATGGCGCATCAAATTAGGAATGAAAGTAAGAAATATTAATATGTATTTTCTCTACTAGCCTAATTTTTATTTGATATATTTATTTATGAATGTTTGTGAAGTCATCCAAATGCCTTTTCTATTAACTTTGGTAATCGCACATGAGTTTTTTTTTTAAGTATTGATTTATACAGTTAAATTTTTTATTGTATCAATTTAAACTTTAAACTATGAAGGAACCATCTGATCTGTAGCGGAAGCCAAAAGCCGAATTGTTCCCAATTTCAATTTTGTTATAGAATTGAAATTTACAGAACACATTTATGCATTACAAGAAAAAAAAAATTAATAAAGCATGCTTAAAGGAGAATTAAAGGGAAAAAGGGTTAGGAATTTAACTCACCCTTGAAGAACAACTTCTTCACGAAATTCCTCTTCTCCAAATGGTCACGAACAATCACGATCAAATCGTACATAAACAGATCTCCACGTGGACACCACCACAAGTTAAACCTTTTGTATTATCTGTAGGGGATGAGAATTTCAGGAGGTGTGGGCTCTGAATACTTTTGAGAAGGAGAGAATTTTTTAGAGAGGAATAATTCTTTCTGTAAGTTCTAGGAAAACAACTGAGACCACTCTTTGTGAAGCCAGAGGAAGAAGATCATGCGTTACGTTCGTGATATATGCGACTGGGGGTTTTTCAATTAATAAAAAGATTGGTTTATACAATTATTTAAATTGCGGTAAAGTAAAATATTGTGGTAAAGTAAAGTTGCGATAATAAAATAAAGTGCGATAAAAGTAAACCTAAGCTATTATGATACAAGATACAGGATACTGATACATGATACTGAGTTTGAGACTGACTGTGAAGATTATACAAAGGGTCATGTTATGCGGTGACAATTCTTTATGTATAAAACAGAAGTAGAAAAGATAACTAGTATAAACATCACAAGTTATTAATTGCATTAAAGACATAACTACAGTTTCGTTTTCCCTTGGTGTAAACCTCTCGGTGATCGGCCGTGTTCCCACATCTCTATGGTGAAACAGGGATGAACGTAATGAACACAAAGTTGCTTCCATCTCTGGAAGAAATTCTCGCTTTAGTTAACGCATTCTTCCAACCTTCTCTCGACAGGAGGAATGGCATCTTCACTTCTACTCTCACAGGTGAAGATGTCGTCTAGCATGCTTTAGCTAAACATATTCATTTCTTTAGCACAGATTAATTTACTTGTTAGATTCATGCTAATTACCAAGGGATTAAGAAAACATCATGGAGAAAGCGATTAATGGAGGAATGGAAATAAACAGAAAGATGGAGATGAAAATGATCGTGACATTCAATACTAATATTTAACGTCTGATACATGGTGCGAATGATAGACTAAGAAGATGAATACAATTGATGATAAAGAGATAGAAACAAATACAAAAAAGTGCCAACGTCTTGACACAGATCTGGATGTTGGATGTGCTTGCCGGCGGATGGAGTGAATGTAGAGAAGAGCTTCCCTCTCAGGCTTGCTCGTCCGGTAGAAGTGACCTTGGTACAGAGCTTCAACAGCGGGGATTGAAAGGATTTTCCCTAAGACTCACCTCTCGGCCTTGTCTCTTAAATCTTCTCTGATCAGGCTCTTCAGATCAGTCTCTCTCTCAGTATACAAAATATCAAAATATGCCCGTATCAAGTATATCTTCCAATAGAAATTCAGAGGCTATTTATAAGCTCAGCTTTGACTCTCTATAGTGTGGACCCCACTTTATTATTATGGCAATTCCGAAAATGGTGGAGTGAATATTCCTTCTGTTACGCAATCAATCTCGTCAGAAATGCACAACGGTCAGCTGTACACGTGTCATGATCCTCCGCAATTGCGTTGCTCTTTTGCATCTTCGATCATTTGCCCGCATGCGGTGTTGTTTTTTATTACCGCATGCAGTTGAAGTTGCGTTGATCAATTAGCTCTTGATCGATTGTCGCATGCGCCGTCATTGCGTTGATCACCTATTCATTTCTTAATGATTGGCGCAATGCGCGTAGATGCGTTGTTATTTTTCTCTTGAGCCATGAACGCATGCAATGACTTGATTTCCTGCAAAACAGACTTGAAATATTCTTTTCTACCATCGCAATGGTGTCAGTGGGTGTATTGGTGACAATTTATAATTCTTGCATTTCTTAGCTAATTCTCATACAATTGACGCAACTTTCCTTTCTTTTAGTCGCAATATCTAAATAAAGCAATATAAATAACTTGTATTTCTACAAGTTATCACACCCCCAAATTTAGATATATGCTTGTCCTCAAGCATATCTTCTATTAAGGCAATATTGCTCAATTCTTATCCTAAATTTTGCGTCAATTGGTTGCTCCGAATGCCCCACCTAGGCACATTACTTAACATCGCAATTTCTTTCTATCCTTGCTAATTCCTAACAAAGCCCTACTTTATTCTTTTATACTACAAATTTTTGCTCAAAAGTGCTTTTCTAGTTTTAAAAAGAATGTTTACCTCTTCTTGTCAAAACAACTTGATGCGTCTGGATGCGGTGGCCAAATTTTGCATCATTTATTAGAGACTGTTGATGTGTTTACACCCTTCGTTTTGGCTTGTTCCCATGGGTGTCATGCGAACATCCAACTACGGTTGTGTACCAATCTCAACTTTAATTCATGAATTTCAGAGGAGTTGTCTCTTGTTTCTTTTTATTTTCTCTCTCATTTTTCTCTTTTCATATTGCATTATTCTTGGAAACCCACCTTCGTTTTGGCTTGCTCCCACGGGTGTCATGCGAACATCCAACTACGAGCAGGCTCCTTTCACAACTTAACTCTTATCAGGTTGGGATTGTTTTTTAGGTTTCCCTTGCGCTGACATTGGAGTTTATATGAATTTTTTTTTAAGATAAAAATAATGAGCGCATTTTTCTTAATGACCGCATACTCTTGATCTCATCTGCTCAGACCTTCCCCACCCCCAAATTTAGAGATGCACAAGATTCTCATTGCGTTGTTTGGACAGAATAGACAAACACTTGGACAAAATTTCAAAAAGAAGGTTTGAGTAGAATTTTGAAAGATAAAAGGTAAAGTAATGTTATAGATACGAATTAACTAAGTGTTAGTCAGAAAATACAAGGTGTGGGAAATGTTTCTAAGTGTATGCATATTACACATCATTGCAGGGCAATGAATAACGCAAAATAGAAGATAAAGAATATCGCAAAGTTGAAAAAGGATGATAAAGAAGAGGCACAGGCATATAGAGAGAATTGTTACTTAGTTGTATTGAAAATTAACTAAGTATATAAGTAATTATAAATATCGCAATACAAAAATTTTTGCCAGTACAAAGAATCAAAGAATTTAATTAAACAATGAATGAAATAAAGATAACAGAATGGCCGCAATAAAAATTAAATTGTAAAAATTATTGAGGAGCAGGAGGTTTTGGAGGAGGGTTTGGATGTGGTACTTGAGGAGCTTCTTAAAAAATCAGGCGCTGCCTGAGATGCGCAGGTACTATGGGTCCATAAAGATATGCTGTCAAAAAATTGAAGTACTCATGGTTGCGCTCCGCTAGTTGTCTTTGGTGCGGGTGGATCGTATAAGTGTTGCGCTGAATATTGATCAACACCTGCCTTGTCATGACAGTACTGCGTTGTAAATCATCGACTCGCTCGATTACCGCATCAATTTTCAGGCTGAAGAAGGCTTGTTGCTGAAAGAAGAGTTCTTGTTGTTGGGCAAGAAGGGACCGCATATCTGCTAATTCAGCAGCTAAGGAAGCAACGATGGATTGTGCTTGTGATGCCTCACCATCGACGGGTTGGGCAGAAGTGCCTTCACCCAAATCGTGTGGGTCATCAACACGCGATGGTGGAAGGGGAAGTTACGGTGATGATGCTGAAGATGATGATAGGACTGCTGGGTATACGGTTAGAGAATCTGGGGGAAGGAGAAGATTGGTAAAGTACTCGGGAAAGGAAGAAGAAGATTGTACGGGAGAGCTTGGAGGGCGAATTATTAAGGGTAGAGGGTCCAAGGGTTCTAGTTCTTGCATTGTTGAGTCTTGGATTTTCTCCTTTCCCTTGTCGTCTTTGCGCTGTTTCTTCGACTTGGGCTCTTGCGGCGCATTCAAATCAATGTTGGGCCTCTTCAATGGGAGCTCAGGGCAATGTGGGAAATCTTTGAGGAGAAACTTCAAAATCTTGATGTTTATTAGGCCGTGAACTTCTGCCATGGGTTCTTTCTCAATGCCTACACCCATTGATAAGCATAAACTTGAGACAGTCCATGGGAAGAAATACTGACTTCTTATGTGCCCCACAAAACCTCGAATTTGTCTTACGATCAATTGTCCCACATCGATTGGAATGGCGCGCGCAATGCAATATGCAGCCATAACTCGATCCCTCGAAATTGTTTTGTCATGGGAAGTGGGGATGAGTCGCCGTTTTACCAAATAAACCCAAAGTCGTGCCTCAGAAAGCAATGTCTTAGACGCCAGGGTCCTGATGCCTTTTAAAGAAACCGTCCACTTAGTGCCCGATTGCGTTAATATTCGCAGTGCATCTTCCATCTGCTTTTCAGTGGGATCATCAATGATTTTGTTGCCCAGTGCATCTGGGTTATCCTTTATCTGGTACAGTTCATTGATGTCCCTTGTGCTGAAAGACACTATTTACCATTTTATGGTCACCACATCCTTGGTGCCATGTAGCCGTCCGTGGTAGAAGTCGCGCACTACCTCTGGAATGACAATGGCTGGGCACTGGCAAAATGTGTCACATCCATGTTCTACGATCATGCTCGTAATCAGGTCTAGTAGTGGCATTGGCGTAGGGAAAAAGCCCATCTCCATCAGCAAGTCATCGTTCTCCTTCTTTCTTGATGGACACCTCTTTGCTAACGCGGGCTTGCTGCTCTCTGCGACTGCTTTGCCTTTTTCCTTGGTCAACGCAAGGCGGGATTGTTGCCTTTGTTTCCTTTCTCGCTCCTTGCGTTGTTCCTCTTTTTCTTGTTCAGCAAGTTTTTTTCCCTTATTCTTTCTTAAGCACTGCACGTTTTCTTGGTGCTTCTTCTCCTTCTCGTCCTTCTTATTTTTCTTTTCTTCTGCCTCTTCTCTCTCTTCTGTTTCAAACTTTTTTTCAAACTGCTCGAAGGCTAGCAAAAGGCGTTGTTCCTCTTCGAGCCTCCTTATTCCTTCGACTATCGATATTTCATTATTGCGGTGCACTTTCTCATCTTATAATCTTCTCCTTCGACTTCCTTCTGCAATGATGAGTTGTGCCCATATCATTTTCTTCTGCTTCTCTTCCTCCTCTTTTCTTCTCCTCTCCTGCTCTTCTAATGCGTCAATCAAAATTGGAGGGTCCACAGTTGACCCTTGCGGCGCATTCTCCTTACGACGCCACATCAAGAGGGTAACATCTTTTTCTTCTCCTTTGTCAGTTGTAACCGTTTGCGTTGTTTCAGGTTGCCCTAGTTCTCTAAGTTGCATTGATCCCCCCTGGTCCTCCCTTATGGAGGTGGATTCTCCGTCTAGCTCTAGGCTTGCAGCCCTCTTTCTCCTCTCTTCTTCCTTCTTCAAGTGCCTTTCCTCCCGCCTGCGTTCTTTCTTCTCACTTCTTTCTTGCTTCTTCTTCATCCTGGCCTCTTCATCTTCTTCATCCTCCTTCTCTTTGATCTTCTTCTCTGCTTTGCTTAGATGGGATAGCTCATCTCCTCCAGCATTATTTTCCTTTCTTTTCTCCTTCTTCTTCTTATCTTCAACCCCTTCGAGCTGCTTCTTCGTCGTCGTTTCCTCTAAAGCGACTCTGATGGGTCCTTCATAGGATTCTACTTGCGTAGTTTCCTTAGGATCCACGATGACCAGAGTGCTTCTCCTTGACTCCTCCTCCGTCACCTCCTCCGTAGGCAGTGGTTGGTTCACAACCCCAGCCTTTGGCAGTCCTCCTTCTTTCTCCAGGTTGNTACGATCACGCTCGTAATCAGGTCTGGTAGTGGCATTGGCGTAGGGAAAAAGCCCATCTCCATCAGCAAGTCATCGTTCTCCTTTTTTCTTGATGGACGTATCTTTACCAATGCGGGCTTGCTGCTCTCTACGACTGCTTTGCCCTTTTCCTTGGTCAACGCAAGGTGGGATTGTTACCTTTGTTATCTTTCTCGTTCCTTGCATTGTTCTTCTTTTTCCCGTTCAGCAAGTTCTTTTCCCTTCTTCTTTCTTAAGCGTTGCACGTTTGCTTGGCGCTTTTTCTCCTTTTCGTCCTTCTTCTTTTTCTCTTCTTCTGCCTTCTTCTTCTTTTCTTCTTCTGCCTCTTCTCTCTTTTCTGTTTCAAACTTTTTTTCAAACTGTTCGGAGGCCAGCAAAAGGCATTGTTCCTCTTCGAGCCTTCTTATTTCTTCGACTCACGCTATTTCATTATTGCAGCGTACCTTCTCATCTTGTAATCTTCTCCTTCGACTACCTTCTACGATGATGAGTTGTGCCCGCATCATTTTCTCCTACTTCTTTTCCTTCTCCTTTCTCCTCTTCTCTTGCTCTTCTAATGCGTCAATCAAAATTGGAAGGCCAACGGTTGACCCTTGCAGCGCATTCTCCTTACGACGCCGCATCAAGGGGGTAATATCTCCTTCTTCTCCTTCATCAGTCGCAATTGTTTGCATTGTTTCAGGTTACGCTATTTCTCTAAGCTACACTAATTCCCCCTTGTCCTCCCTTACGGAGATGGATTCACCGTCTAGCTCTGGGCTTGCAGCCCTCTTTTTCCTTTTTTCTTCTTTCTTCAAGTGTCTTTCCTCCCGCCTGCATTCTTTTCTCTCACAGTTGAAGATGTCGTCTAGCATGCTTTAGCTAAACATATTCATTTCTTTAGCAGAGATTAATTTACTTGTTAGATTCATGCTAATTACCAAGGGATTAAGAAACATCATGAAGAAAGCGATTAATGGAGGAATGGAAATAGACAGAAAGATGGAGATGAAAATGATCATGACATTCAATACTAATATTTAGCGTCTGATACATGGTGCGAATGATAGACTAAGAAGATGAATACAATTGATGATAAAGAGATAAAAACAAATACAGAAAAGTGCCAACGTCTTGACACAGATCTGGATGGTGGATGTGCTTGCCGGCAGATGGAGTGAATGTAGAGAAGAGCTTCCTTCTCAAGTTTGCTCGTCCGGTAGAAGTGACCTTGGTACAGAGCTTCAACGGCGGGGATTGAAAGGATTTTCCCTGAGACTCACCTCTCGGCCTTGTCTCTTAAATCTTCCCAGATCTTCTCCAGTTAGGCTTTTCAGACCAGTCTCTCTCTCAGTATACAAAATATCAAAATATGCCTGTATCAAGTATATCTTCCAATAAAATTTCATAGGCTATTTATAGGCTCAGCTTTGACTCTCTGTAGTGTAGACTCCACTTTATTGTTATGGCAATTTCGGAAATGGTGGAGTGAATATTCCTTCTGTTACGCGATCAATCTCGTCAGAAATGCACAACGGTCAGGTGTACACGTGTCAGGATCTTCCGCAATTGCGTTTCTCATTTGCATCTTCGATCGTTTGCCTGCATGCGGTGTTGTTTTTTATTACCGCATGCAGTTGAAGTTGCGTTGATCAATTAGCTCTTGATCGATTATCGCATGCGCCGTCATTGTGTTGATCGTCTATTCATTTATGAATGATTGGCGCAAGGCGACGTAGATGAATTGTTCTTTTTCTCTTGAGCCATGAACGCACGCGGTGACTTGATTTCCTGCAAAACAGACTTGAAATATTCTTTTCTACCATCGCAATGGTGTCAGCGGGTGTATTGGCGACAATTTATAATTTTTGCATTTCTTAGCTAATTTCCATACAATTGACGCAACTTTCCTTTCTTTTGGCCGCAATATCTAAATAAAGCAATATAAATAACTTGTATTTCTACAAGTTATCACAAACACTACAATCTTGGAAGAAGACTACATGGGAGATCATAACTAGTATTAAATGAAGCTACTAAAAAGTCAACAAGAGTTGTTGATGAAGTTGGCCCTCTATCAAGAGCTAATGAAAAAAATCATCACTTCAGATCAGTCTTATCCTTCTAAATTGTTAAAATGCCTCGATGCAATAGGAGGGTTATATCACAACCTGGCCGTTACTTAGATTTAACTAAAACTCAGATTGTCATACTAGATGTTGGCGTTGAAGATCTATTATTTAAACAGGCAATTAATGGCGTAAACAAGGACCAATGGGTTAAAGCCATGAATCTTGAAATTGAGTCTATGTACTTCAATTCAGTATGAGAACTTGTAGATCTACCTAAAGGGGTTAAACCC
The DNA here is from genome assembly GCF_009727055.1 of Benincasa hispida. Lineage (NCBI taxonomy): Eukaryota > Viridiplantae > Streptophyta > Magnoliopsida > Cucurbitales > Cucurbitaceae > Benincasa > Benincasa hispida. The sequence continues at coordinate 22,546,409 of NC_052355.1, read as the reverse complement.
ATAGGGTGTAAATGGTTCTATAAAAGAAAGAGAGATGTAGCTGGAAAGGTATAGACCTTCAAAGCTAGACTTGTAGCAAAGGGTTATACCTAGAGGGATTGGGTTGACTATGAGGAAAAATTTTTCCCTGTTGCTATACTTAAGTTTATAAGAATTATCTTATCCATAGGCACATATTATGACTATGAGATATGACAAATGGATGTCAAGACTACTTTTCTGAATGAAAATCTTGAAGAGGACATCTTTATGTCTCAGTACGAGGGGTTCATACCCCACGGTCAGGAGTAAAAAGTTTGCAAGTTGAATCGATCCATTTATGGGTTAAAGCATACATCCAGATCTTGGAACATTAGATATGATATTGCGATCAAATCTTTTGGTTTTGATTAAAACATTGATGAACCTTATGTCTACAAAAAAAACATCAATGGTAAAGTAGCTTTCTTGGTACTTTATATAGATGATATCCTACTCATTGAGAATGATGTAGGGTACCTTATTGATATTAAAAAATGGCTAGCAGCCTAATTCCAAATGAAAGATTTGGGAGAGGTGCAATATGTTCTTGGGATCCAAATTATTAGGGATTGTAAGAAGAAAACGTTGGTTCTATCCCAAGCAACTTATATCAACAAAATGTTGACTCGATATTCGATGCAGAACTCTAAGAAAGGTTTATTACCTTTTAAGCACGGGGTTAACTTGTCTAAGGAACAGTGTCTTAAGACACCTCAAGAAATTGAGGATATGCAACGTATTCCCTATGCTTCAGTTGTGGGCAACTTAATATATGTCATGCTCTGCACTAGGCTAGACATTTGTTATGCAATGAGAATAGCCCATAGGTACTAGTCCAATCCTAGGTTAGACCACTAAATTACAGTTAAGAACATCCTCAAATATCTTAGGAGAATGAAAGACTAAATGCTGGTGTATAGAGCTAAAGATTTGATCCTTACTGGATCCATTGACTTTGATTTTTAAACTAACAAGAATTCTAGAAAATCCACGTCAGGATCAGTGGTCACATTGAACGAGGGAGCTATAGTATAGAGTAGCATCAAGCAAAGATGCATTGCAGACTCCACTATAGAGGTAAAATATGTAGTTGCTTATGAAGCAACAAAGGAAGCAATTTGGCTCAGGAAATTACTAAGTGATTTGGAAGTCGTTTCAAACATGGACTTGTTTGTCACCTTATACTATAACAACAGTGGGGCAGTACTCAACTATAAAGAGCTTCCAGGCACAAACGAGGTAAACATATTGAAAGAAAGTACCACTTGATACGGGAGATTGTGCAATGAGAAGATGTGATCGTCACAAAGATTGCTTCGGGACACAAGATTACTGATCATTTTACGAAGGCTCTTGCTGCTAAAGTGTTTGAGAACCATCTAGAAAATCTAGGTCTGCGAAACATGTACATTATATAATTTAGGGCAAGTGGGAGACGTGTAATGGGTATATGAAGACCCTAATGTATTTATTTACCATTCTCGTTGTTTTAGCTTATTGATATTATGTACATCCCACTAACTAGAGTTTTAGTTCAAGTGGGAGTTTGTTGGATTTTATGCCCTAAAACTCGTAGATAGAAAATGGAAAATTAACTGTCATCAATAAAGATTTACCGATGTTATTTCAATAAGTGTTATTGATTGCACTATATTTGTTTTGTTTAAATAACCTTAAATATAATAAATTAACATCATAGGTTGTCTTATGAGTCTTGAACTATATGTGGAGACATACAGGGATCAATGTTCAAGATACAACCTAAAGGATCTATAGTATAGGAATAAAGCTAGGTACCTTATCTTGATGACACTATGGATACGACCCACTTTGTATTTGATACAAACGCAATGATCCAACGCGTTCGTGTAGGTGACATGCGAGTGGGGATATCTATGCTATGAGTTTACATAAGACAGGACTATGAAATAGTAACCACTAGATGTAACTCCATTAACTAGTTAGGTTTCTATTTCTATAGAGTGACCTAGACAACTTAATCTTATTCCTGAGTGTATTATGAACGTTCATGAAGGATTGTCCTTTAATTTGTATGGGTGAGAGTGGCCAATTCGCCAACTCAATATGCTTACCATTTTGGGGACAAGACCGAATGGGAAGCTGAGAACATAATAATACAAGATGAATTTCACTCTTTCCCAACTATAGGGTAAGTAGATGAGTATTCCCTTAAATGGTGTCTCCGGGACTTGAACAAAGGGCTCTCTACCGTCTCATTGGCTCGAGAGGGATTTCTGTTTAATTGTTGGACCATAAACAAGTTTTTCATCAGAGGAGCATTGGTACTTAGGATTAAAAAGTAACCTAGGGATAAAACGGTAATTTTGACCCAAGTGGTATTACGAAACACTCATGAAGGACTAACTTGCTATTATTAGTCTATATCCGTAGACACATAAATATATCTCAGTGAAAAAAGTGCAATTGTGGGTCTTTAATGGAGTGTACCCACAGTTAACGAATATTGATTAATGTGGTTAGTAAGTTTAGCCAATTAATCTCATATCGTTAGGGCTTCTGATTTGTAGGTCCATGAGGTCCCATTCCTAGCTTGTAAAGGGAATTGAGGTAACTATTTCTTGAATAGAGTTTGAAATATTTAAATTCACTTAGGGAAATAGTATAACATATAATGGTACATTATAATATAAAATTTATTTTAATTAAACTTTATAATATAAATTTAATTTTGGATATAATTCAAAATTAATTTATGGGAGTATTAAATATTTGAAGGAGTTCAAATATTAAACTAATATGAATTGGATTCATATCAAAACAAATAAGTTAAAATTAATGCGTATTTGATGCACATTAAAACTATAGGTTATGAGAGAAATACAATTAAATATGATTAAAATTTAGGCTAAATTAAATATTTGATATTTAATTTGGTAACTAATTAATTGGAGAATTAATTATTATTAATTTAATTAAATTTGATTTAACTAAATTAATTGAATTAAAACTATAGATTATGTGAAAGATGTTTCATTTAAATATGGTTTAAATAAAAATATTAATTAAATTAGATTTAATTAATTATTAATTATTTTAATTAATTAATTAAATTAATTCTTTTTATCTCCCACATAGGAAGTTATCAAAATCTAAGATAGCTCCCACGTTTCCTCTCTCTCCATTGGTTAATATACTTGCAAAACGTAAGTTTTGTAGGTGATAGCAATTCTTTTCATATAACTGTTCTATGCTCCAAAAATTCTCTCCCTTCTTCCCATTATTGATTTGGTTCCCACAAATCAGGTATAAGGATACAATGGTGATATAAAGATTCTCCTCCTCATAACCTCCTTATATTATATATATATATATATTTATATATAGTCTTTCGTTAATGTAGATAGAGTTTTTTAGAATAAGAAACTTAAAAAGAAGCACTTTTTTAAGTATTTTGAAATTTTTTCATAACCATGATAACTATTAAAGATCCATTTGATAATTATTTTATTTTTAAAAATTGAATTTATAAACATTAATTTACCTTCTGATTTCTTTGTTATTTACTTTCTATTGTTTTGAAAAACTATGTTCAAGTATTGAAAATTGAAAAAAAAAAAAAAAAAAAAAAAAAAATTTTAAAATTTTGTTTTTATTTTTAAAATTGAACTAAAAATCATTCAAGTGTTTGTTTAAGCAAAATGAAAACCATGGTTCAAAATTTGGAAGAAAAAAAATAAAAACTAAAAATATAATAATTATCATACGGACCTAAATAAATAAAATTAAAAGAATTGTGTCATATCTCTTGAAGAGAAAAAAAAAAAAAGAAAAAAAGCGTCATCTTTTTTTTTTTTTTTATGTGACCGTACAATATAGTGGGTATAGGTTGAATTATTACATTTCTGAAGAGTATGAAAAAGGACCAAATAACAATGTGTTTAACGTGCTTTCATGGTGAGCTTTGGCCGGTGGGGTATTTTTATTATTATCCTTTTTAATTCACATGTTTACCTGTTTAATAGTCTCTTAAAAGGAAATCGTATTTATTTACGTCATATTTGATAATGAAAACAATGTCGGTACAATTTAAGCTGTACTTATCTTTTGTACAGTTCAGACAATATTTCATTTAATGAAAATTTATTTTTATTTTTATTTTTATTATGTAAGAAAAATGGGATGCATGTGATAAATTATTTTTATCAAGTGTAGTTAGCTCTTTAATAATTATTTTCTTATTAATATAATATTTTTTAAAATTTATGTTTTCTTTTTTGTTTTTTAATAGAATTTTCCATCTTTACTTCAAAAAGTATTTAAATTCTAAGCTCAATCAAATAAATAAATAAATTAAAAATTAAGGTCACTTTTGATAACCATTAGGTCCCGTTTGGTAATCATTTTATTTTTTATTTTTATTTTTAAAAATAAAATCTATGAACATTACTTCTACCTTCAAATTTCTTCATTTGTTATCAACTTTTCACCAATGGTTCAAAAAATTAGGCCAAATTTTGATAAGCAAAAAAAGTAGCTTTCAAAAAGTTGTTTTTGTTTTTGGAATTTGGCTAAGAATTCAACCATTGTACTTAAGAAAAATGCAAATCATGGTAAGAAATGTAGATGAAATAAGCTTAATTTTCAAAAATAAAAATAAAAAACCATATGGTTACCAAATGTGGCTTTAGTTTTTGGTTTTCTATTTTTGAAAATTAAGAAAGCTTATAGCCACTACTTCTACGTCCAAATTTCTTCTTTTGTTATCTACTTTTTACTAATGATTTAAAAAACAAACCAAATTTTGAAAACTAAAAGAATAGCTTTTAAAAACTTGTTTTTATTTTTAAAATTTGACTAAAAATTCAACTAATACTTAATAAAGACGCAAATTATTGTAAAAAAAAAATAAAAAGGAAATAGACTTATTTTGAAAACAAAAATAAAATAATAAAATAATTACCCAACGCGGTTAAATTTTCCAATTTTCTGTTTGGTTTTTTAAACAATTTGAAAAGATAGAAAATAATTAGCAAGGGAATAGAAAGGAGAAACAAAACTTATAAAGTTGATTTAGTTTAATTGATAAAGACAGAGATAACTTTTTGGATAAATTTGTATTTGTCATTTTTTTAAGTACTTGTATTTGCCATTTAGCATGGCAAAAGTGATAGCGTGAATTCAAATATCTCACTTTTTTAAGATAAATGTCCAATACTTTAATTTAATCCATTAGAAAAAAAATAAAATCCTTTTTTTAATTTTAAAAATATTATCATTTGTGCAAAGATTTAAAAGTATAGTCGGTTTTTTTTTTTTTTTAAAAAAAAAGTTCTATGATGAAGAAAAATTTTGGACAAATATCATTTCTAACCAGATCAGCGACCCAACAACAGAACGAGCTCAGCCACTCACAAACAAGTTGGTTAGAACAAGCTCTTTGTGCTAAATTGTCAGCAACAGTACAGCCTCTCAAACAATGTGAAAGCTAATATTTTCAACGCCATTGGAAATTCTGCTTATTTCCTCATTCCAACATTGATAACTTCTAAAAAGTAAATGATAATCCATTGACTACAAACATGAGCATCAAGGACTCGCTTGTCATTTCTAATGCAGTTCCTATCCAACCATATAGACCAACATGCAATAGCGATTAATTCTAGATCATCTTTTATGCGGCTTTTGTTCAAAATATATCCAATGATCAAGAGATCCTCATGAAACAATAAGAAAATTTAAGATTTAGTGCATTAAGAGACATGGTTGATAGACTCCCAAGCCTTTGAACAAATAGGGCTAAAGGTACCATATCAATACCCTTCTTCAATAAAACAATGCCTGTTGGAATAATCTCATTTAAGACATGTCGTATGAAATGTTTAACTTTAGAAGGGACTTTACAAAAGTCACTCATAATATTGCAATTGAAAGATTTAAAAAGGATCTTAGAATTGAGATAGAAGTTGTAGCCATTTTCTATAGTGTTTTTCAGATTTATCATAGTACCAAATCAATCTGTCATCGAGATGAGAATTGATAGGAATGACATCATGTAAAGTATGGTGGTAGTTACAATGAGAATTTATCATAGTGTCAGATCAATCTATCATCGAGACAAGAATTGATAGGAAATAACATCCTATAAAGTATGGTGGTAGTTACAATGAGAATTTATCATAGTGCCAGATCAATCTATCATCGAGACAAGAATTGATAGGAAATAACATCCTATAAAGTATGGTGGTAGTTGCAACTATATCCTTAATTTTTCAATTGTAAAAACTGACCGTCAAACTTAGAATCGTAGTAAAAATTAGACCACAAATGATGCAAATTGAACCTTAAGCTTATATAATTGCTACTATTTTTATAATTATATAAGTTTGAAGATCTAATTTTATTACTCATATAAATTTGATAGCTCAATTCTTACCCTCCATAATTACCATTTCAGTAGTTTTTACCATTTATCCAGTGATTTTTTTACATTGTACTTTATGGTCGGCTCTTGCACGGAAATGGACCAAAAGATAATTGTCAAAAGAAAAAAAGAAATGGACCAAAAGATATGAAGATTCCTACATTAAATAAAATAGAAAAAGTTGGAATATCAAAATCAATAGTCAACATATTTACTATTCTCTCTAACACAAATTTTCTTTTGTTTTCTAATTTTTTTAATCAAAATATCATTTCGATTACTATACTAGAAGGTTATTCAATTTTGATCTACATACTTTTAATTATCTAATTTTAATTCCTATATTTTCAATAAATCTTAAATTTAGTCTCCAATGTTAATTTTTTGTTATCTATTAACATTTTCCAATAAAATTTGAAAATGTATTAACATATTATATTTATTTGCATGAAAATTATCGTTATTATTTAACTAATTTATGTAAAATTAACTTTGAAAGAATAAATTTAAGATTTATTGAAAGTACGGTGATCAAAATTGGACAATTAGAAATTTATGAACTAAAATTGAACAAATTTCAAAGTATAGGACCGAAATCAGTTTAACCTAATTTTTTCTTCTTTTTTTTTTTTTAATAATGTTTTCCCATAGTGAATGTGGATTGAAATAGGGTCTATTATAACTAATTAGTTCAAACAATCCCATTCTTCCTTTGAAAGCATGTGGAACCCATTCCAAATACAAGAGAGGAGATTACAATTAATTGAAATATTAATTACATATTTCATAATAAGAATAGAAAAAGTAAGGTATGACCAGTACATAATTAATTTTTTTATAAAGTTATTATTTTGTCACATGGGTCTACACAGTTCTTATTACTAAATTCTCTTCTTTTACAATAGTGGCTCAAAATATTAATAGTATCTAATATTCATTTTTAGATGCAATATTAATAAATCAATACAAATTTCAAATGCTTTCAACTATAATTTACATATATTACTTAATATTTGAAGGTTTAAATTCTTCTATCTTTATTTACTGTACTGAAAATATTAATAAAAGATATAAATAAATCATGAGCGTAGTTCAACTGGCACAGTATTTATATTATCGACCTCGAGTTAGAGGTTCGACTTTCCACCCTACACTTTAATTACAATACCCTCCATTCAAAAATATATATATATATATAAATAAATAAATCAAGAAAAATATTCAAAACCCGTCTTAATATTCAAATAAATACATTAGGGACATTTTGACAATTTTTATTTTTTAAATAACCGGCCAAAATAACTTTCTAAAATATTTGACACGTTTTGCAAGTTGAACCGCATGAATTGATTTTTTTTTTTTTTTTTGGAAACATTTTTCTTTAGTTTAATCAAATGTGGGGGAGTTTTTTTTCTTTTTAATTTCCTCTTTTGATTGATGATTTTTACCCCAACTTGTGTTTATTACTTTTCACCTAAGTTAAAATAATAACCACATATTATAATAATCAATTCAGCACTTCAACGCCTCTTAAATTTATAATTATGAAAATTTAGTCAATGCGATTTTAAATGCAATAAAGAGATCTAGACTTCATACCCTTCCTTTGCTTTTTTTTTTTTTGACTTTGACATGTGGAGTGGAGGTTTAAACTTCGGACCCATTTGGATTGACTAAAAAAAACAATTTTTGTAATTAAAAAACTCATTTTTATTTAAATACTATTGATCAAAATTGTTTAAAATACACTTCAAATAGTTTTTGAAGTGGTTACTAAACATTCCAATTTTTTTCTAAAATGACTTATTTTTTAAATTAAACATATGAAAATGTATTCTAAACATACCCTTCTACCTCTTTTTATTGAGAGAATATAATACTTTAACCACGTTACAAACTTACCGTCTGATTTTATTTTATATTTTTTTTTAAGAAAAAACAATAGTAAGTTTTAGTCAATTTTTTTCCATGTGAAATATGTCATATCTTGCTCCTTTTTTCTTTTTAATCTTCATTATCTCCTTAGCTCTTCTTTTAATTTTCAAATTCCCCCCTTTATATTTAATAGCTATATTTCATTTTAGGGAAATTAATTAAGTAGGTTCTATTTTCAAACCCCAATTCTAGGATGATTAAGGAACAAACAAATATCTATTCGGAAAATGTCTATTTTAGTCTCTCTTTTTTTCCCTTTAAATAACCATTTTACTCTCATAGTAATTTTATCGTTCATTAGTTAACATATGGATAAAGATAACTTCATATATGTCCGCCCCCTTAGTAACATACTCATATATTAATGGCTTAAGTGGGTGTTTTCAAGTTGCACTACAATAATTACACCTCAAAATGCTTGCTTTTTAAAAGTTGAGAGATTCGGTTTGATATTTTGAAAGCAATACCACAAATTTTGTTTAATTTTATTATTAATTTATTTTTAGTTTCAAAGCTTTATGTATAGATCCTTTGTAAGTAAGGTTCAAAATATCAATGTTGATAAAAATATCGAGATCCTAATTTTATGAAAGTATCAATAGAAATATCAATATCGATAGATATTTTGAAAAAAAATTATGGAAATTGATGAAAAGTGATGGAAATTGTTATAATCAGTTAATAAAATTTTGATTGGGACTTAATTAGACTATAATTAACCATTTTTAATCATAATTTCTATAAAGTAAGACAACATTTAGATGTTTATTGTAAATATATGTGTAAATATTGATGCAAGAGTAGAAATTTAAAAAAGAAATGAAAAATAATTACAAAATAATATAAAATTTAGGAATACTTTGGGGTGAAATGACGTGAAAATAATGAAAGGTTTGGATGGTTAAAGAAGAAAACAACTCGCATCAATTCAGTTTTGAGGTGAAATAATGTGAAAATTTAATGAAAAATGTTTGAATGAAGTTAAAAAATAAATATATGTTATTTTTTGTAGTCTTTTCAAATTTAGTTTCTTTAGAAGTAAAAGTTTTAGGTAAAAAATAAACTAAAAATTGAGAAACGTTGAAAATTAGAAAAAGTAACATAAAAAAGGTTTAATTCTTTGTTGAAAATGACACTGACATGTGAAATTATAGAATTGTGTATAATCAAGACCATAAAATTGAAAAACTTAAATTGAGTTGATGCAATTAATTAAAAAAATCAAAATATCTAGAAATCTCGAAATTTCATCAAAATTGAGAAAAAATAAAATTTTTCCCAATCAAAATTTCTAGACAATCGAAATCTTGAAATTTCGATCAAAATTTTGAGATTTTGATAGAAATTTTAGACCATGTTCGTAAGTTTAAGACTAATGAAACAAGATAAAAATGTGATTTATTTTTGCCTCTAGAATCCCCCTGCTCATGGAGCTATGGTTACAAAAGCAACACAAGAACAATCTGTCCAATAATATCACCCAAACAATCTCAAAGTTTAGTCAAATAAAATTTATATTTTCATTAATACTCTTTTAAGTATTATACAGATTTGTTTTCATACAAACTCAAAGATAATTACATTTATATATCGTACCTTTATGTCTTCATCTCTCGAGTCGAGCTCAAAGAGTATGATTACATCAAGTGGGTGACCCATACAATGGAAGGGGAAGAAAACTACCTTTGTTATCCTTTTCTTTTCTTTTCTTTTCCCATCCTATAATTCAGATGAATGACAATGCATCTATGTTCCTAAAAATATCAATAAAAAAGGACTCTGTTGCATAAATTGTTATATGTACAGAAGACCTTTGTTCATAAATTATATACCAATTTGGAAGAGGGAAGAGGCCACAATGCAGATCTGAAACTCTAGTGGAAACCCTTTGACAGATTATAGATTTGTCATTTCAGACAATGCACCAACCTGATTCAAATATAGCAAGAAAACACAACTTTGTTCATACTGTCCAAGTCCAAATTCCTGTTATCTCACAATTGCCACCATTTACGATTTTCCATTCTCTTGGCCAGTTCCTTGGCCATATCTGCAAAGTTCTCGGCTCCATTCTTAAGTTCTTCTGTTCGTTCACTGAGTTTCTGGTATCAATTCAACAAGAAAAGTTAGAGGTCGTTGCATTGATTGTATGGCAGATTCTTTAATGACTCTGCATATATTTATTGTTTTCCAAAATATCGATGTTTTATTTCAGTCATTTAATTTTAAGAAGATTGAAACAATCGAAACAACTAGAATGATATTGAAATATGAAAGATAAAGAATTACAAGATGATCGAGTAATTTGAGGTACTTTGACCCACCCTCAGCCCCACTTGAGCAATCTCAATCACGGGTAAGCTCACTAAACTAATGGCATGCTTTTATCCTTTTGATAGGAATGTTATTAGAATAGAAATAGAGATATTAGTAGGTATTATAGGTATGTTAGTAATTGGCTAAGAACTTTGTTAGAAAAGTTAGGTTGCAGATACTATGAGGGAGAAAGGAGGATGGGAGGAGGTGTGCAATATTTTGGTGAGTGATTTAAGGCTTGAAAGAGTTCTCAAGAAAGGGAAGGTTCATGTACCTCAAACACTTGGGTTCTATCACCTTTCATAATCCCACTATTTATAATAAATCAAGACAACATTCCCAACAGATTACTAATATACCCTTAATACTCTTATAATATTCCTAATTTTATCCTAATATGATGCCCACAAGTATTCATGATACTTTCCCTTTGAGATACTTCGCCTCACTCGAGCCTAAATCAACTAACAATTGACTACCTTCATCCTTTTCCATTCCCAATATTTATAACAAAACCCTCCCGACAAACTCCTTAGCTAATTACTAACATATCCTTGATATCTTAGTGATATTCCTAATTCCATCCTAATAACATTTTACACTGCTATCAGAGACCAATGTTTCAAGTTCTTGCCAACTTAATTTAGCCTCTTTTTTTCTTCACGTTATAAACTCGACTACCTTTCCCCCAAATAATTCATATGATATGCTGAATGCCTAGAATTCCGCATTAACTAAATAGTAGACTCACATATATGGTTAGACATGTCAAACTGGATTATAGTTACAGAAATAGGGGCAGAAACAACAAAGGTAAGTCTCGGTATGATTTTTTTAGTTCAATGGTGGTGATTATCCTAATGTGTTTCGTTGTTGGCTATGGCTACGTTAAGTTGTTTCAGAAGTCCAAAGTAGACAATAATCATGGAGCAAATGCAGTAGTTTGCTATAAGAATCTAAATTTTTTGAAGTTAGGCTTCGAACTTCGATATTCCCCTATTTGAAAGTTGACACCTAACAGTTAATAATCGATTTATCACTCAATTCAACATCATTTTGTGACATTCATATTATCTCATGAGCAACCAAAACCAATCATGTGCATTGAAAGATGCAAAATAGAATAAGGCATTATTAAAGAAACATACATCAAGCTTTTGCTGGCGTTCTAATAGCTTATTCCTGGCTTCTTCAGCTGCCGCAGAAGTACTCTGAAAAGACTTTTAGCAGTCAGAGAACATTCATGATTCCTTAGAGAAAGATAAAAGCAATTCCAAATTATCATAACCAATACCCCAACTTTTCTGTATTTGGCCTTAATTTCTTCAGCTGTCCTCATCTTCGGTTGAGAGTCAGTACTAGCATCTTCAAATAACTTTTCCTTCTCTGATCTCTTGCCTTCATCAATGTCAAAATATAAGTGTAAAACGTAATAGAAATCAAGAGACTACCAGCAGATGAGAGTAACAATACCTTCGTTTTCATTCTTGCTTGTCTTAGGTGAAAACCGCACAACTAAAGGTTCATCAATTTTAATATCATCTGCATCAGAAAACAACGCAATTTCAGAAAGAGAATAAAAAGGTACTAAAGGGGTACAATAAAAGTGCATGTAGAGAACCTATATCAAGCTCGATAATGTCTTCCCCATCAGTCACACCTTTGGAGGGCTTTAAAAATGGAGGATATGAGAACAAACTTTCAAGATGTGCATCATTCAATTTACAAAGGCCAAAAGGGTCCACATCGTGTTCCACTTTACCACCCATGAAGCCCTTAACAACACTACCTAAAATCCCAGGAGTAGAATTCTTGGACAGTAGAAACGAAACAGCAATCAGACTTCCCGACAGGAGAATTTTAAAAACATTGAAAAATGACCAGAAAGTAAAGTAATACTACATGTTTGTTCTGGCTAGGATAAAAGTTGTCCGACACCTCTGCAGCAGCTGCAAGGACTTTATCGTGGAGGCAAGCCAAAGACTCGGGAATCCTAAAAAGTAAGGAATATCATCTCAAACTGATGAAATAACATCATCTGTGAACTTAGAGATTAAAAGCTTGATAGGAAGAAGACACACTAATCCCCTCATAACACACACAATATAATATTGGGAGAAAAACCTGAAAGCATTTTCATAGATCAATAGAGAGACAACCGCAAACTCAGTCCCATTTAACTGTAAATTCAAATCATAATAGAAATAAGTAAATGTAAATCACTCATGATACCAAGCTATCAAACTATATTAACTTAGTCATGATCACCATTGCTTGATAGTTATCCAGAACAAAATGGTAAAAAAAATAATAATAAATAAATAAATAAAAAGGTGCAGACAAATTGTGTGATGCTTCCGCATCTGGAAGCATCACACTTGAGAAGATTAAGGAAATCCAAATGAATACAGTGCAAGAAATATGTATATTTGGGGTCAAAATCATAGTCTTAATTTCTCTTAAATCGTTTGATAATGATTTCAAATTGTCTATATCCGTCTTTCTTTGTTTCTAGACTTTTTTCTTCCATGTTCGTTTTCACAATTAAAAAAATAAAATTCCATATGAATACTAGCTTGTTATTTTTTCTTTTTATAGCATTTTTGAAGTTGAAAACAACAAAAAATGTAAATAATTGTTTGACAATTATTCTGTATCCATGGTCTTTGAGAAAATAAAGAAACTCAAAAAACTTATTTATCAGGGGAGAGAGAACCAGCATGATTTGGCCATCATCAGAAGAACAGATTGTTTTGTCCATGTTCGTCTTGAAGTTCCACCGTAGAATTGACGTCAAGGAACTTTCCCACACCACTTCCTCAAGATTTTGGAAGGATCTGTTTAGAGATGGAAGCAACTTGCAGTTAATTATTAAGACAGTCAACGTATTATTGCTTGAACTAAAACAGAACGCATGGCAAACACATGGCCAATGGAAAAGTAAAAGGGTGCAACTAGAAAATAAATCATTTGGTTCGATGTAAAGATTATTGCTAGTAATTCAAAAGGATGTATGGGTTGAAAACAAAAACTGTTTTCAGTTTGAAACATTGAAAACGGCTTACACATGCCAAAACTCTTTGGTAGGATTGTACTTGTTTGATGATATGAAATTAAATTTGCCTTCACCCATCAGTTTAAGTTTTGGGTCAATTGGTGATTTAAGATGGTATCAAAGTAGGTTGGTTTAGGAGGTGCTGCGTTCAAATCCCTGCAATATTATTTCCTCCCCAATGAATATTGACTTCCAGTTGTTCTTCATATTTCAAACCCACAAATGAGGGGGAGTGCTAGATGATATCAAATTAAATTTGCCTACACCCACCAGCTTAAGCTTTTGGGTCAATCGGTAATCTAAGAGTACTAGACATTTTTCATTCTACAAAGACAAATTACCCCATGTGGCTCTAAAAAACTTAGGCACCTCCCCCTTCAACACGCTTAAGCCCAAATAACCATATAACTCTTTGGTTAGCACCGTCTCACTTACTCTAATTTATAACCACCCTCTTGTTACTTGCCCTCTCATTCACTATCTATATCCCTTCACCCCCCTCCCCCCAACAAATACTGTCTCTTATACACATCTAGATGTGTATAAGAGACAGCTAATAACCATGACTAATATACCCTTAATGTTCAACCTTACACAATCCTATCACACAGGGGAAAGATCCTAGTAAACTTTTGTTTTCGACTATATCATAAATATTCATACCATCTAGGCATAAAAGCCATATGAATACCTAGCAGTTGTTTGGAATTTTGGCTCTCATAATCTGAGATATAGAATCCAACCCAACTAGCTACTGGAAAAGGGACTTCACCTGAAAAGGCTTATGACACCATTTTCCAAATTTGAAAATCTAGGACAGGTAATAAGGTAAGATCTACAAATTTCCTATAAAGGAGCTTAGAAAGCCCACTCTTCGAACTCTTGAATATTCAAGGATCTCCTAATATTAAGTATCCAATAACCCATTTGAAGAGTTCCAAGAATTTCCTAATTGTATTATTTTTATGTTGAAAGAGAATCTGGACATTGAGTGTGTTCTCTTCTTCCTTATGTCATTCCGAAACCTAGTTTTAAATCACTACCCACCTCACTGTCTCTCAATCCTAAATAATGACGTTAAGTTTGACGATCAATGGCAGACGATCGAATGTTTGTAGTTGCAATTGCCGTGGACCACTTATCCTCCTACCTTGCTTGCTTGCAGTCGCTCACTTCGTCCCATATATAGAAGAATTCCTTATCCTAATCATTTCGAAAGAAGAGTTTGACTCCTTTTCTTAGTTTTGAAAGTCCCAATCCTCCCATGAGTAGTGGAAGGGAAACTGTTTTTCACTTGATCAATGAATTCCTCCTGAATAAGTTTTGCCACCCCCACGCCAAAGAAACTCTTAAAAGCCAAAGAGGATGAAGAAGTCAAAATGCAGCCATCCCTTATTGCAACTCCAAACTTCTAAAGCTCCCTCCAATATTTTACTAGAAATATATGTAGCAGACACCAACAATTTTGAAAGACCAACTTTTATTGACTCGACTACCGAGAACCCTGTTGGAAAGGTAGATGGTAAAGAAAAGATGGGTTAACTTATGCTTGTTAAATACCAAGAAAAATAAGATGTCGATAGCAAGTTGCAAATGACTGGAGTAGATTTCAACTTTCTGAAGAAAGCAAAAATTTTACTAAAACAACTTCCTCCATGGTCCCTACATTTCACTATATGTGAAACAACTTGCTAGATGAATTGGTGTTTTCCACGAAGTTCTAAGAGGTTGAACTACTCCTATAGGTACTTTCTCGAAGGAGAAGCCAAAACTCTATGGACAACTGTGTGGACCCGTGGAACAGAAAATCTTCGTGGACATCTCCATACTAATGGGAAAGCCTTATATTTTCATTGAACTCTTGAGTCCTTAATGGTGCATTGTTCTTTTTATAGCTATAATGTGTCTTAGATAGATCTTTGCACGGTTTTGTGTACTTTTCACCTATGAACGAAAGTAAGCTTCTTATTTATTATTTATTTATTTTTGGGTGGGGGGGAGCTCTCCAATTTAGGACACAGTAAAGAAAAATTGTTCCTCTCAATTGTTTATAAAATAATTTAATCTAGTTCTCAAAATATTCTTTGGCTATAATTTCTGAATAAAACACAAATTTTGATTCTTAAAAATTGGCAAAAAAGAAAGCACATTCAGAACTTCACCTGATCTCAATCATACCATTTTGGTAAAGAACTACCAAGCCAGACACTTTACCGTCCTTTAACATTGTAGTCCAACAACATGGTCTTGTAAGATTCACTTTCTGTAAAAACTTATTCCCACCCTAGAATAAAGTAAGGACGCTCAACATATTAGCAAAAACATATTAGAAATCAAGGAAGTATGGTAAAAACACCAGAGGGCACCTCATTAATAAGCTTCAAGGGCTGCAGGTATAATGCTGTCTCACAGCAAAGCAAAATGAATAAGTTAGCAATTGTTAACTCTACATTCGCAATTTCACTTGAGGTCTCAGATCCGATTTCATGTGATGTACTTCCAGAGTGGGCATTGGCAGGTAAAGAAGAGCTTTCTCCATTGCTCTTCGGGGTGCTTGGTGCATGAGTTCCACCGAATGCTTCAGGTGATAAGTAATCACCCTCTGAGCAAAAACTTAAATGTGACAAACAATTCTAAGAGTATCCAGAGAAAAGAAATAAAAAGAAACAGAATTATTTTTGTTTTCTTTTTATAATGAAACACATACCAATAAGATACATGGATATTGAAGTCAACTCCTTTGCATTTGTTGACTGAAAGCTGATGAGTTCGCCGTTAGTACTATCGAGGACAGCTAAATCTGATTTCTTGGTCATTACGAGCAAAATTCCCTTTCTGGGAGGATTGACAATTTTAGGTATCGACTCCTCAGAACTAGCCTCCAAGTGATTTGTCTCTGGAAATACTTTCATAGCCAGAGATATGACTGGAGATCTTGAGTTGGACACATCATTTGTCAGATATAGTAGTGATAATGTGTCAGTATCAATCACTGCAACCTGTCATAAAAATTCGCAAGAGTAAGCATTTAGAATGTATTTGATAGGACTTCGTTTTGTTTATCACAATTTTGGCTAAGGCAAGGGAGGATTAGAGAGCCTGTGAGTCTCACAAAAACTTACAGTGCCCTGCAACCTAACTAACGATATTCATTGGAGCCCACAAAATACCCCAAATACACGCCCCTAAATAATAAGCAAAGTCACACAGACACACAGACTCCCTTACATATTACATGGCTCTCCCTTTTTCACTTTCTTACATGTATAACGCTTCGTGATTTGGGATCTATTAGTATTGTGCTTATGCTCAAGAATACTCGAGGCAGCAGAATAGAAACAATGGTAGGTCAACAAACTTTTGACACTTTAACAAATAAACATGATGTGCACGATAAGCTCACCTGTCCTGATTCGAATCCAACAGCAAGTATGGCTCCACTGTTCTCAAAACTTAGAGTGCTAACAGAAGAATTTACAAGAGAAAACACAGCTGCACATTGGATTCCTTCTCCTTTATGCATATTATGAACTACAAGCAAGTTAGAAGTAAAAGATACATATATTAATGATAGAAATACAGTAGTAATATATGCATCATGCTACCTTGGGAGAAAGGAAATGCAAAAGTTCTAGGCCCCACTGTCTCCTACTTACACTCGTCAACCAACTGGCTGCCTTCATTCACTTAGTCACATCTTTTATGCCTACTCTAACAAACAACTGAAGCCCGCCACCATTATTCATTATTAACTCATTTATTTATTTAGGATATGTTCTTTGGAACTCTTTGATGTGATTGAAATGGATGCACAGTCATGGAAATTTCAGTTGTGGGTTGGGGGCTCCACTAAAGCCCACCACCATTATTCATAATGAACTTTTATTTATTTATTTAGAGAAGACTTTCGTTCTTCTGGACTCTTTGGTGTGATTGGAATGGATCCTTCAGAGAAACTTCAATGAGGGGTGGGGGTAGGGGTGGTGGGAGGAGGGGACTCCCTCATCACTAAAGCCATCCCCATTATTCATAATAATTCCTATTTTGTATTTAGGGTGGGCTTTTGTTCTTCTCGACTCCTTGGTGTGATCGAAATGGATGCATATTCGTAAAACTGTTCCTATCTCAAGGTTCTTCTAGATTTGATTATTTTTAATACCCTTCATTAGTGTAAATGGAAGCCCTATTTTTGCTTCCTTCTTTAATTGGAGATCTTTTGTGTATTGTCTTTTGGGTGTTTGGGAGCTTTTAACTCTGTTTATTTCATTCCATCAGTGAATTTGTTTCTTATTCCAAAAAATAAAATAAAATAAAAATGAAAAGCATTTCAAAGATTATACATTAACAAGCCTTTATTAGCCATTTTCTTCTAATCCACAATACATCGTAGGACTTCGAAAATTCTCCTACTGGCACCTTATGATGGCTGTGTTCATCTCAGTACATAAGGACATCACTGAAGTTAACTCTAGAAACCTATTGTCATCAATTTAGGGAATTTTACGGATGAAGATACCTTCATTTTTAGTCTCTGTCACATAGTGTAAGCTTGCCCCTTCCAAGCTCCCAACTAGTTTGTAAAGACGAACCTACAAACTCCCAAATGTGAATATAGTGACAATCATTTATTTCAACTCTCTTGAAAGAAGAGACCTAAAAGAATAAATGACATTACCAGGCCACATTCATTGCCCACAGCTATGGTAAGAGTGACCGAGCAAAAGTCCAAAGCTGATATTGATGCACTTAGACCAGCAATATTTAAACCTATTACCTGTACATAATACATGCCATATTCGAGTGTGCTCTATTGATGGAACTCATGAGTTTGCTCATAACCTAACATAAACAAAAGAGCTATCTGCAGAATATAATATAATTGTAACTTCAAGAGAACATAGCATGAAATACAAACCTCAGGCTCTAAATAGAGGATAAGTGAGAATGATGGATATGTTGCATCCCATATTCGGATTGAACCATCTTGGTAACCAGCTATATACACTCTCTCAACCTGATAATCTCCAGCATCATGGAGTTGAGATGGTATACCACCAGTCAAAAGCCACGTTGTATCCCCTGGAACCTGAGTATGATGTTTTGCAGTAGGGATACTCTATGGGAAAAAGAACATTGTATCACACTAACATGCACAATGATTTGCAGTTAATATGACTGAAAAACTCAAACCATATTATTTGATTCTATCTGAGATTCTGAATAAATAAACAATTTATCTTAATGGTAAATTATTTTCTTCCACTATTATTAAATTAGGTTGGCTAATCATATGAAAGATAGAGTACCTCATCCAGAGCCCTGAAGACCTTTCCCTCTCTATGAATGAAACCTAACTTTGCGACCATCACACGTGGTTCGATATTGGGTATTACCATAGGATATTGCACGCCAGAACCAGAAGATATTTTCTCTTGTTGAGACATTAGGCCAGACAAGTAAGCATTATCATAAGCATGCAACTGTCCAGGATTTGCCAGTACAAATAGGGAAGTGCCTCTTTTTGTTTCACCAACGTTAGGTGCTAAAACAATATCCGCGAAAGAACCATCAAGTGTAAGGTCAACGCGTCCAATGCATTTCAAGCTTTTTAGTCCAGAAGACCAATCAAGGCTTAGAATCTGTAACAAAACAACAATCATATTATGAATTTGGAGCAATAAATAGTAGCAAAACAAGGTAAAGTTGACAAAAATATGCAAGGGTTGATGAAGAAACAAACCATAATTTTCCTTAATATTAATTATAGAACTCAAGTTAGTGAAAACCTGAAAAATATATTCGTTTTTAGTTTACATTCTATGGATGGACTTATTCATGCAGAAGTGCTCCTGTAGTTTTTCATCATAATGCCCCAACAAGTGATCGTGGGGCCTTTCAGATTTTCAAAGCATCGCAAAGTAGTCCAAATTTCTATCAACAACAGATATAACAGTCACCCAAAACATACAGACATACACAAGTTCAACATAGCAAGTCGCATCATATAGAAACAAGCTTATAATGCATATTGAAAGATTTCTAGACTAAGTTGTTCATGTCTTTTAACAGAGCTTCACTTGCAAGTCTTGTTTACAATTTTCTATGCAATCTTTGTAGGCTTTTCCTTTCTTGTACGAAATTGATAATTGGAATAAACAGGCAAATAGGGAACACAAAAAGGACGAGACCCACAAAGCTACATTGATGTGTACAACCCAATAGCCTCTTAAGCTTGTTAATTTGCCTTCCAACTAACGATCAAGTTATATAAACTTGGAAGCATATTTTTTTCCACCTTTTTTAAATCACATTGAAATAGGAAACTATGCAACTACAATGGAGAGGTAGAAAGGCTAAAATTTAATGCACATCATACGGTATGCAACTATAATGGAGAGGTAGAAAGGCTAAAATGTAATGCACATCATACAGTAAGCACTTCTGGAGATCCAATTTCATCGCCACCATATACAAAAAGCTTTCCCTTGTGATTTTGCAACTCACTTGGACACCAACGCAAAATAATCACAGGTAGTCTTCTATTGGCTGATGATAACTGAAGCTTGACAACATTATTACGAGATTGATTAACTTGCTGATCTTTGGAAGAGGTAACATTTGAAAAATTCCAAAATAAGATATCTCCATCAACGTAGCCAACAGCTAGGATTGACCCATCACTAGTTACCCAACAGAGAGAGCTTATTTCTTTCTCCAATTCAAGGTCTGATACATCTGTTGAGTGATTAGTCGTGTTACCCTCTGTCAATTCAAGGTCCTTGTGACCTCTAACTAACACAGCTCGATCTTCAGAAGCATCCCAAAGAACAAGCAAGCCATTTTCATAAGCAATCAGCACTCTGAAAAAGAAGACATTCCATTAATTTTACATAGAACAAAATAAAATTTATCAACATAATAATTATAACACCAAATGTGCATTGAGCCAAGTTGCCTTTATCCCACTTAATTCAATCAGATGATTAAGTGATAAAGAATCCTCAATAACAGAGATAATATTGTGTCAATTCATTGTTGTACTAATACTTTCCATCATTCACTCTCACCCTCACACCCACCCCCACCACCCACCAACACACACACACACACACAGAAAAGTCTCTATAAACTACATGGAAAAAAAAGAAAAAGAGAGAGAGACAGAGAGACAGAGAGGGGGGAAAAAACTGAGTGCGCACTTCCAAGCTCCAGCCTCAGTAAACTAGATGGAAAAAAAAGACTCAATTGGAAGCATCAGAGAAGTTCTTATCACTCTTTGGGTTAAAAACTTATGATGAGGAAAAAATATCAATTTTGACATCAGACAGGGAAACAAGAGGCAAAGTTAAAGTATTTTCTTGCCTATTTCCAAGAGAACAAGGTTGAAGGAGAACTCCAACAACTGAAGTTTGATCACGCAGTTCCACCCCAGTTACCTCTGAGAAATTAAACATATAATAAATATTAGTATGATCTATAAATGCAGAACTACTTTATTATCCCAACGTCTGTTACAATAACAAAGTTAAAAGAAGGAAAAAAATTGAAGGAGAAATAAATTGAGTATTCTGACTGGCTCAAAGCTTAGAAGTCATTTCTTCTAAAATGCACATGATTGAGATGGTTCAACATTATTGTGCCTGAAGGCATTAAATAATGAAGACTACGCACAGCAGTTAATATCAGAAAAAAGGAAAACATTTCTACCAAATCATAACATTCATGTAAATTGCAATGAGACATACAAAATTCGTTTTCTGATAGATTTTTTCTAAATCCTAAACAGGAAGTCTTAAACTCGGAAAAATGTGTCAATTGAGCTTTCAGTAATAAGTTTACTTATCATTACTAAGAAACTGTCCACAGCATAATCTATGCAAAGCAAGTGAATTGAATAGGTGAAAGCAACTTTTATTTTGTTGAAATTGTGGTTTAGCCCTAAGGGCTTTTTGGTCTTTTTATGTGGTGTCTACAGTCTAGGGTTTCTTACTGTTTGGTTATTTATACATGTCCCTGTAGTGTGTACTGTGTATCAGAAAAATTAATAAAAAACGCTTATCGTGGTTTTTTCTCCCTAGTCTAGGGTTTTCCATGTAACTTTGGTGTTTTTTCTCTTCTACCCTTTTATTTTCAATATGATATCAGAGCAAGGTGATGAGATCGTGGCAGGGATTGAAGAAATTCAGTCGTCAAACCTAGCAGGGGATGCAAATCAAGTAGAAAATTTCCAAAGTGCTGAAATTAGGGTTGTTGTCGACCAATATTTACGATCGTTACTTGGGCCATTGCAAACAGCCACCACCGTCGCACAGCCCACCAATCAGATCCAATCGCACAGCCCATTGCCACTGGCCTCCTTCCCTCCATCGCATAGCCTTACAGTGGGATTCCACCAACCAAACAGCCTCTCCCGTGCCTTCAAACGCAGCCACTGCTGCCGTCGAGCATCTCAGCCACCTTCAGAAAACCTAAGCCGCAGCAGATCGCCGGAAATTTTCAAGCGCTACCGTCACAACCAATCGGACAGCAGCTAAGCAGCGCCTAAAACCAGACAACCCTACCTAGGCGCGCAACTGACCGTTCCTTCAAACCAGGCGCCAAACCAACCGGTCCAACTGAACCATTCAGTCCAGCCGAACCCGATTTAGTCAGCCCAGCCGATTCATCAGGGCCACTTCTTTGCTCAGCCAACCGCTTCCTCCACGCCAATGGAGTCTGTGTATTCGGGTTTTTGTGGACAACAACAACCCACGATGGGTTTTGGCGGAAAGATTGGTTTACAACAGCAACTGGCACAGTTGCATCAGCAGATTTCGGCACTCGGGGCAGCCGTTAGATCCACGGCAAATCCTTCGGCTGACTGTCATCCAGATACGTATTTAGACTTTCCATTATGTTCACCAGAAACGGTAACCGCTTACCCTACTTTACCTATTACAAACATTATGTCTGGTTCTGTGGATCAATGTTAGAAATTACACGGTCATTCACCAAATGGCAAGCGGCGCCCTCCAAATGATAAGTCTAAATCCGATCAAGCCTTTGTTGGTGAAACAGTTGATGATGCCTCCCCAGTGACCAGCCATGTGGATCCAAGTACAGTTGGGACCAGCAATGTTGCACAATCAAGTACTCTTCAGTCCTTTAGTTTCCTTGTTGAGGGGGATGAGTCCTGGATTCTTGACTCAGGAGCAACGGACCACCTAACTGGATCATCTGATCAATTCCTCTCCTATTATCCAAGTACTGGAAATGAGAGAATACAAATTGCAGATGGGTCGTTTGCCCCCATTGCTGGAAAGGGTCACTTATCTCCAATTCAATGACTGGTTTTACAGAATGTCTTACATGTGCCAAAGATATCTTATAATTTGCTATCAGTTAATAAATTAACTAGAGATTTGAACTGCAAAGTCGTTTTCTCACCAGATAATGTTTTATTTCAGGACCTGAGTTCGGGAAAGGTGATTGGTACTGCCCGGCACAATAGGGGGCTCTATTTCCTCTTTGAGGATGCTTCTTTTAGGAGTTTATCTAACACTTGTTTACTATCTTCTCTTACTGTTTCTGAAACTGATTTCTTATTATGACATTTTCGTCTTGGACATCCAAACTTTCATTATATGAAATATCTATTTCCCCATTTATTTCGAAATGTGAATATGTCATCTTTATCTTGTGTTGTTTGTATTCGTGCAAAACAGCCTAAGGCGTCCTTTACCTCACAACCCTACAAACCTTCCCAGCCCTTCTACTTGATACATAGTGACGTTTGGGGTCCGTCGAATGTCACAACGGTATCAGGTAAACGATAGTTTGTCACCTTCATGGATGATCACACCCGTCTTACATGTGTGTTCCTTCTTACAGACAAGTCTGAAGTGACGAAGGTCTTTCAACAGTTTTACACTACAGTCGAAACCCAGCTCAATACCAAAATCGCCATTCTTCGAAGTGACAATGGACGTGAATTTGTTAATCAATCCCTTCGTGAGTTTTTAGACTCTAAAGGTATCATCCACCAAAATTCCTGTGCCTATACTCCTCAGTAGAATGGGGTGGCCGAATGGAAAAATCGCCACCTCATTGAAGTAGCCCGATCCCTCATAATACCTGCATCCTTATCATCGTATGTATGGGGAGAAGTTGTACTTACTGCAGCTCATCTCATTAATTGGATGTCCTCTCATGTGCTCAAATTCCAAACCCCCTTAGAGCATTTTAAAGAATCTGTCTCGTCCACTCGCCTTTTCCCAGATGTTCCTCTTCGGGTGTTTGGGTGCACCAATTTCGTTCATAATCATAGTCCTCACCAGAGTAAATTTGCTCCTAGGGCCCCAAAATGTGTCTTTGTTGGGTATCCGATCTATTAACGGGACTACAAGTGTTTTTAGCCTTCCTCTCAAAAGTATTTTGTCACCATGGATGCCACCTTTCTAGAGGACAAACCCTTCTTTCCCGTTAGTCCTCTTCAAGGGGAGACCACAAGTGAAGAGGCTAACATTTCCACTTACTCTGTTCCTTTAAACCTGTTTCCTGAACCTATTCCTGAAACAAATGAGTCTGTCCTCCCTACAAAACAAGTGCTTTGGATAACCTACTATAGGAAACATCTCCAAAAGGAAATAGTTCCCGAAATTGTTCCCCTTGTTGCTCTGCCGGAAGGTGTTCCAGAGTCAGAACCAGAACCGGCTCAGGCTCAAGGTACCACTATTCTTAATGATAATGAGTATGTTGAAGGTGATGTAGTGAACTCTGGCGAAGTCAGGGATGATGGTAGTAATGAAGCGCCAAGTGATGCTCAGGGGATTGAAAATGAACAACAGATGGATACAGATGAACAGGCAGACAAGATCAGTGAGATTGATGCTACCTTGGATTTATCGATTGCTCTGCGAAAAGGTACAAGGTCGTGCACCAAACACTCTATGAAAAGCTTCTTGTCTTACAATAACCTGTCTACGAGATTTAGAGCTTTTACCACCAGCCTGGATATTGTGATGATTCCAAGCAATGTGCACAAGGCTCTGGAAATTCCTGAATGGCGAGCTGCAATTATGGAAGAAATGTGGGCTCTTGAGACTAAAAAAACGTGGGATCTGGTTAGTCTTCCGAGCGGTCACAAAACAGTAGGGTGTATGTGGATTTTTACTGTCAAATACAAGTCAGATGGAATTCTCGATAGATATAAGGCCAGATTGGTTGCAAAAGAATTCACTCAGACATATGGAGTGGATTACTCAGAAACTTTCTCACCTGTGGCAAAACTTAACACCATTCATATTCTTCTCTCCGTTGTCGTTAATCAAGACTGACCCCTACATCAGTTGGATGTGAAAAATGCGTTTCTGAATGGTGAGCTGGAAGAAGAGGTTTATATGAACCCACCTCTAGGTTTTGAAACACAGTTTGGCAATCAGGTTTGCAAATTAAAAAAAATCCTTGTATGGCCTGAAGCAGTCCCCTAGAGCCTGCTTCGATCGATTCACCACTTTTGTTAAATCTCAGGGGTTTGTTCAAGGGCATTCGGATCACACCTTGTTCACTAAGAGGTCAACACCAGGGAAAATAGTTGTCTTAATTGTCTATGTTGACGATATTATACTATCAGGGGATGATTCAGCAGAGATTGACAGTTGAAACGATGGATGGCAGATGAGTTTGATATCAAAGATCTCGGTGACTTGAGATATTTCCTAGGAATGGAGGTAGCAAGATCGAAGGAAGGGATCTCAGTGTCTCAGAGGAATTACACTCTAGATTTGTTGAGAGAGACTGGAATGACTGGGTGTAAACCTGCAGATACGCCGGTAGAAGTCAACTGCAATCTGATAGAATCAGTAGATGACGTTCCTATGAACAAGGAGAGATATCAACGGCTTGTGAGGAAACTGATATATCTTTCGCATACCAGACCTGATATATCGTATGCAGTTAGCCTGGTCAGTCAGTTTATGCAGGTTCCGTATGAAAGACACATGGAGGCAGTTACACGAATTCTGAGGTATCTGAAGTCTTCACCTGGAAAAGGCTTGGGCTGGGCTGGTTCTGATACGGAAGTTCATCTCAAGATATTGTACCTTTGTGTGGGGAAATTTAGTTACCTAAAGAAGTAAGAAGCAAGGTGTCGTGGCTAGAAGCAGTGCCGAAGCCGAATACAGGGCTATGAGCTTAGGTATTTGTGAAGAGATTTGGTTGAAAAAGGTTCAGGTAGATCTTCATCAGGAAAGTCATGACCCGATGAGACTTTACTGTGATTACAAGGCTACCATTAATATTGCAAATAATCCGATTCAACATGACAGAACCAAACACGTTGAGATCGACTGACACTTTATCAAAGAAAAACTGAATAACAGTAGCATTTGCATCCCTTATGTTCCGTCCAGTCAACAAGTTGTGGATGTTCTCACCAAAAGGTTACCTAGACAGACTTGACACCTGTAGTAGCAAGTTGGGTCTCATTGACATCTACGCCCCAACTTGAGGGGGAGTGTTGAAATTGTGGTTTAGCCCTAAGGGCTTTTTGGGCTTTTTATGTGGTGTCTACAGTCTAGGGTTTCTTACTGTTCGGTTATTTATACCTGTCCTTGTAGTATGTACTGTGTATCAGAAAAATTAATAAAAAAACTCTTATCGTAGTTTTTTCTCCCTAGTCTAGGGTTTTCCACGTAACTTTGGTGTTTTTTCTCTTCTACCCTTTTATTTTCAATATATTTAACTGAATGTGCAAACATCATGTGCTACATTTTATCCTTATCAGTTTATATGTAAAGGCATAAAGCTAATAAGATGAGGCGTGGAGTTATCAGATTAAAAGATGATCACGTAACTATTATTGTAAAGCACTCAAAGGTAAATGATAAAGCAAAAAATCAAAGATGAAAAGAAATTCCATGAACCATTCATTACAAGTTCTTTCTCTTCAACCATTTAAATTCTCTATGATGCAGCTTTTTATTATTACTACTATTATATATATTATATACGAGTATTCGAACTAGCTTACATGCACCTCAACTATTTTCATGACAACTGCTTGACCCTATTTCATTTGGTTGACAAGTTAACTTGTAGGATATTAAATCCAAATAAGTAGCCACCAGAAGTTGAGCTCGATTCCTCTCAGACTTTTACTGTTTACCTTGGCCTTTATTGTTTACTTGAGATGCAATTTAGTACTTACGATGACAACTATGGTCAGAACTATAAATCTATATGATATAGACAAGAGAATATCACATGAGATTTTAGAGATGGCTCTAATCCACATAAAAAGAAAGTATTACCAGAAATGACATTTGCTGTGAGATAGTAGGGTGATTGCCTGATTTTTCTTTCTTCAGTATCAAACTTTAAGACAGCCACCATAGCATATTCACTTCCTACATACCTGAATATAATGACAGGTCACAGCTTCATTTATTTTCAAATTAATAACTTCAAAACAAAATAAACAAAAATAATTTTCTTAACAAGGACAATAATGCATGCTGTTACTGTACATGTAGCAGGTGCCATAAAGTACAGAGAAGGCAGTTATATTGGACTCCCATTGTAAAGTAGAAACTAACTGCCTATGCTCCAGATCCCAAACCTATCATTACCAAAGACATTTGAAACAGATCAGCAGCTGGTGGAAAAGAAACTACAGGAAACAATTAATGAAACAAGCTTATTACACAAATCTAGTACAGAAACCCAATGCCTCTTTCTACTGATAAAAATTTAATAGTGTGAAGAGTCAAACCTGGATTTCATTATCGTTTGATATGCTTACTAGAAAACCTTGATTGTGTAAGAACTGTGAAAAAGAACAAAAGAAAACATTAAAATGTCATGATGTCAGAATATCAGCGATGTACATGAGCTTTTGTCATACTGTACATGGTAATTCCAAAATATCAAGATATATTGTTCATTGTCTTTGTATGCAAAATTTAATCTAAATGACCAATAAAATGTCTCTGGGAACGTAACTCCTTGGGAGCTGACGTACAAAACATGAGAATTTAAAAGCCAACAGAAACTAAAGCAATCCATGAGTAGTCTGTATCACAAGAGAGCACCAAACAGACGAGAAACTTACATGCAAAAATGCATGCAATTGTTCGCTCCAATAAACATACTATGTCATTCGAGCTATAAAAATGTATTGAAAGTTTTGCAAGCCATGAGGTACATGAATGATCCATCAAAACTAAGCAGAGATGAATGACGCTCAAACAGGTTGGAGAAAATGCTTAATATGGCAGGCAGGGGAAAGGAAACTTTTTTTTTTTTCTAAACCACAACTAGAGACCTCCAAATTTTTAAATGGCAATGATTTAGGAGAAGTCAAAATAGCTTCAATGTTGTCACCACCAAGAACTTTTATTCTGCCATCCCTGCAGCAAGAAAGACCAAAATATTTTTAGAAAAAAAAACAAATTGGGAGATAAGACCAAAATTTAAAATAGGAAGTTAAAGGTATTTCCTTTCAGATATGATAGCTGGAATTCAAAACCATTTTACTCTTCAAATGCTGAAACACAGAACCATAAATCATTCCAAGCCACTTTCTCACTCGCCAGAATCTCAACAAATTGGAATTAGTGAAAATCATAAAGTGGTTAGGCAAGTTTTTTTTTTTTTTTTAAGACGAGGTTAGGCAAGTTGAATATGCACGTCCTTCACCTTCTCTGTGTACATTCTCCACAATAATTTGAAAGTAGATCAATGATATTGGAACACAATTTCTTTCAAAACACATAAAAATAATACAGAGAAAAAGTTCTGAAGTATTGAAATACACAAGAATTGAAGTATTAAATATATTTCTCTAAGCATAACATTATCAATAAAATCTCTTAGCAAATAGAAAATCATCTAATCAACTTAAAGTGAACCAAAGATATGGGAACTGAACACATGAAGAAAATAAAGAACCCTCAAAGCAACCAATAACCAATGATTAGTGACAAATAATCTTCCAGAAGTTAGCAAGCTAACTTACAGCGTTCCTACAGCTAAAAGACTCTGTATGGGATCATATGCAAGAATTGATGCTGTAGGTGGGATCCCATAGTGAACAGTAACACGTGGGTCCAAATCAGTTCCAGTTAATACTCCCTTCTGTGTCTGCCATCAAAAGAACATTAAGTGCAATCGATACGTTTGCAAAAGTACAAGAAATGATTATTTCAGAGCTGGACTGATTAGTCTATTAGCTAGTGAAAGAGCATTTCACGGAGTAGATATACGTATGCTCAAAAAGTCAATTTTTCCATTATATGGTCCATTAAACGCCGCCAAATATAGAATCAGAAACTTGATATTTTGGAAAGTGAAACTATAATGGTGATCGTAGGTTCAGAACAACATTAACCCAATTGGTAAATTAGAATATAGCTCAAAAACCATATGCTAGCCACCTAGGCATGTGAATAAACTAATTCTACTGAGCCCCAAATCACAAATTAATCAATCATTGCGTAAGAAACAATGCAAAAAGGAAATAACTGATCTCGTTATAACTTTTCCTCATGATTGCACCAGAGTTCAAGCTGAATTCATAGGTACCCATCAACGATTGTTGATTTAAACAAATAAATGTGAAAACCCAAAAGGGGGGGTGGAAGAAAAATGCGAAGAACTTTGGAATTACTCTACCGGAGAAGGAGCTGACGACGATGGAGATTGTTGATTGACGGGTTTATGAAAGAATTTGGAAAACATGGCGGATTATCCAAAAACAGGTGCTGTGTTGGGTTTTTTTTTTTTTTTTTCTCGTTAACCTTCTCCGAAATGTAACTTGATTCTTGTTTCTTGACCTCTTTTGGGTGGTGGGTATTGTTCAAACGAGGGAGATGAGGCATCAGATGAAGAAATTACTCAGAAGAACATAATGGATTTGGATGGAGATGGGGAGGGAGTTCTTGGGGATCGTTGGAAGGTGGCCATTTTTGCATAAACAAAGCTTTGCTTGATCTCCCGGCAAAAGAAATTAGAACGCACAACCATAGCCGTCTGAAGTCTGAATTGCCTGGTCCACGTCCAACCCTTTGAACAACTTTCTTAAGAAAAAGAGAACGAGAAAATTTGAATTTTTTACCAAGTCGGACTATGAAATTAATTTGTTTTAAAACATAGGCTTATAATACATATCAATATATATTCTAAACTTTAG
This sequence comes from Benincasa hispida, assembly GCF_009727055.1. Taxonomy (NCBI): domain Eukaryota; kingdom Viridiplantae; phylum Streptophyta; class Magnoliopsida; order Cucurbitales; family Cucurbitaceae; genus Benincasa; species Benincasa hispida. The sequence goes on along the minus strand of NC_052355.1, from coordinate 22,516,511 downwards.
AGTTGTATCGATTAAAATTTTGATTTTTATACCATATTTGATAACTATTTTATTTTGAAAATTAAGTTTCTAAATTCTATCTTCACCTTTAAATGTCTATATTATGTTGTATACTTTCTAACAATGTTTTAAAAACTCAAGTCAAGTTTTAGAAATTAGTTCGGTAACTATTTTGTTTTTCATTTTTTTATTTTTAAAAATTAAGCTCATTTTCTCTCGATTTCTTACAATGGTTTTCTTTAGTGTAATTGAGGTACGAGGACTCAAATCATACACCTAGTAATTACTAACACACTCATATGTCGATTGAATTATGCTCAATTTGGCGATTTCTTACAATGATTGCATCTTTCTTAAGTACGAGAGTTGAATTATTAGTCAAATACAAAAAACAAAAAATGAAAAATAACTACTTTTTTTAGTTTTCAAATTTTGGCTTCATTTTAAAATATTTTGGTAAAGAAAGAGAACAAATCAAGAAACCTAGAGGTGGAATGAGTATTTATAGGCTTAATTTTCAAAAACAAAAGACCAAAAACCAAAAACCAAATAGTTACCAAGCGAGTCTTAGTTTTTTTTAAAAAAAAAATTAGATTACTAAGAATTCAAATATTTTCCAAGGAATGTGAAAACCATGATAAAAATAAAAAAATAAAAAAGGAGAAAATGTTGCCTTTCTGGTCTTTGCATTAAGCTTATGTCGTTTTCTAACTTAAAAATGAGACTATGCGTTAGGATGTAGAGATTAATGATTCATGCAAAGCTCTAGTTGTGTACAAGTTTTCTTGAGTTAGATCCAAGTATAAACCTAGCTTAAGTTCCCTTGCAAGCCTAGGGTCGAACGCAGGGATTAGTTCATGCTAACGTTCGGGGGTAAAATGATCTTTTGCAGTATGATTCCAAGTATAGATATGTGTTGATATTTTAAACTAAACTAGGCCAGCATACATGCAAGATAAAGAGGGTGGAGAAATGGTATGCATTGACAGAATATGGAATGCATTGGAATGTAAATGTAATGATTCTTAAGTACAGAAAACAAGTTTGGATGAAATCAATGAAATGGGGCTGGGAAGACTAATTGGTAATCCCTAAGTATACATGTATGATGTATATGGGTTCTATTTTCTACTTAATTCCTTGAACATCTCTCGATGCGTTTACCACACTTATCTTATCTCTAAGATACATGTGTTTACTAATATAACAAATCAATATGACTAACTTTATCTTTAAAGCTACTCAATATTCTTACTTGATGCATTCCATAGTTACTTACTCTCTCGAGTAGTTAATTATTTCTACTTAAATCGATTCATCAGATGGATTCAAGTATAAAATATTTAAGTGTACAACACGCAAGCTGGACGCACATACATGGGACTAAATAGATTATCATTTTGTTCCACCCAACCCACGATGGATTTAGCTACTCATGATGAAGGAAAGTAAGAAAATGGATGAAATCATGATTGAATTAATATCAATGAAATAGTTCTACAGAATCCCAGTTCAATCAAGACAAATAATGGAAGACAATGCTAAGTAAGAAAAAAAAGTGTGTTAAGTCGTTGGGGTCAATCTCTTGTTCCCTTTAGCTCGATTTTAAATGTTTGTTGTTGTGACTGGGGTAAGGATGTGCTAAAGGTTGTCTCTCTCGAGCTCTAACTCCAGTAGAACCTCCGTATCGATGGTGGAAATGGTGGTCGGACTCCTTTTCTTCTTGTAGGCAGCTGAGGACTACTTTGTACAGAGAGTTGCTGCCTACTCCTAAATGTTATGACTTTCTAACTAACTAATTAATTCTTTCTCAGGTAGGCAACATCCCCTTTTATAGGCGCTGGACTTCAATAACTTGTGATATAATGACATTAAATTCTATGGCCTACTATAGCGGCCTGCCATTCGCTTAGACACCACCTGTCAGGTTGCCCATAAGTTGAGATTTGACATTAAGTGCACGAGCGAAATGTATCTTCTTGTGTCTACTTGGTTTCAACGTATGCTTCCTACGTTGGTTTCTCTGCAATACTTGGTGAAAAATTCGCGACTCCTGCATTATCAAGCATTAGCAGTGCATTTTACTCTTAAAAGGCTTTTGCATGTATCGAACACATATAAGTAATTTTATGTGGTTTTCTACTAAAATGAATATGTTTCTCATTATTTGACCCTAATTATTCAAGCTTTAAGAGAACAATAACTTGTATTTCTACAAGTTATCAGAAACAAGCATAAATTTTAAAAAAAAAATAAAAAATAAAAACAAAATTATTGCCAAATGTTGGCACTTTGTACACCTTAGCAGAATGGTATATCAGAAGGAGAAATAGAACCTTGTTGGACATGGTTCAGTCTATAATGAGTTATGTCTGTTTACTTAACTCGTGAAATTATGCAGTATAGACTGCAGCTTATATTTTGAACTATGTTCCATCCAAAAGTTTCAGAAACACCTTTGAATTATGGAATGGTCGTAAAAGTTACGTCATTTCAGGATTTGGGGTTTCCCAACACACATGCTTGAGGCTAATCCTAAGAAATTGGAACCTTGTTCAAAACTATGCTTATTTATAGGTTATCCAAAAAAACGAAAGGTGGTTACTTCTATGATCTTAAAGATAAAAAAAGTGTGCTTGTCGACAAATGCTACATTTTTAGAAGAAGACCACATCAAGGAGCATAAACCGTGTAATAAAATAGAACCTTGTTGGACATGGTTCAGTCTATAATGAGTTATGTCCGTTTACTTAACTCGTTTTGGAATTATGCAGTATAGACTGCAGCTTATATTTTAGACTATGTTCCATCCAAAAGTGTTTCAGAAACACCTTTGGAATTATGGAATGGTCGTAAAAGTTACGTCATTTCAGGATTTGGAGTTTTCCAACACACATGCTTGAGGCTAATCCTAAGAAATTGGAACCTTGTTCAAAACTATGCTTATTTATAGGTTATCCCAAAGAAAGCGAAAGGTGGTTACTTCTATGATCTTAAAGATAAAAAAAGTGTGCTTGTCGACAAATGCTACATTTTTAGAAGAAGACCACATCAAAGAGCATAAACCGTGCAATAAAATAGTGTTAAACGAGCTTTCCAACGAAACTACTAAAACTTCAACAAGAGTTGTTGAAGAACTTAGTACATCAACAAGAGTTGTTGATGTCAATTCATCTAGTCGGTTACATCTACCTCAACCGTTAAGGGAGCCTCAACATAGTGGGAGGATTGCAAACCCACTTATTCGTTATATGAGTTTAATAGAAACTCCGATCATCATATTACATGACGACATTGAGGATCCATTGTCCTATAAACAAGCAATGGAGGATGTGGACAAAAATGAATGGATCAAAGTTATGGATCTTGAAATGGAGTTTATGTACTTCAATTCAGTCTGGGATCTTATAGACTAGTCTGATGGGGTTAAACCTATAGGTTACAAGTGAATCTACAAGAGAAAAAATGGTGCAGATGGTAAGGTGCAGACCTTTAAGGTTAGATCGATGGAAAAGGGTTATACCCAAGTTGAGAGAATTGGCTATGAGAAAACTTTCTCACATGGTGTCATGTTAAAGTCTATCTGGATACTCCTATACATTGTCGTATATTATGACAATGAGATTTGACAAATTAACGTCAAGACCAATCTTAAGAAGACCATCTATATGCAACAACTACAGGGATTTATTTCCCAAGGTCGAGGACAAGAGGTTTGCAAGCCTAATCGGTCTATTTATGAACTGAAATAGTCTTCTCGATCTTGGAATATAAGATTTAATACTGCAATAAAATCTTATGGCTGTGATTAAAATGTTGATAAGCCTTATAGTTACAAGAAAATCATCAACAGTTCAGTAGTTTTTCTAATGTTGTACATGGACGATATCCTACTCATTCGGAATGATGTAGATCTACTGATTGATGTTAAATAATGGTTAATGATCCAATTCCAAATGAAATATTGGGAGATGTGCAGTTTGTTCTAGGGATCCAGATCTTCAGGGATTATAAGAACAAAACGTTAGCCTTGTTTAAGGCATCATATATTGACAAAATGCTTGTCAAATATTCGATGCAGAATTCCAAGAAAGGTTTATTACCTTTCAAGCATGGAATTATCTTATTTAAGGAACAGTATCCTAAAACACCTCAAGAAGTTGATAAGACAAGATGGATCCTCCATGCATCGGTTGTTGGCAGCTTAATGTATTCAATGTTATGTACTAAACCTGACATTTTCTATGCAGTGGGGATGGTCAGTAGATATCAGTCTAATCCAGGATTAAATCACTGGATAACTGTTAAAACATCCTCAAGTATCTTCGGAGAACAAGGGACTACATACTTGTGTGTAGGTCTAAGGATTTGATCCTTATATGATACATTGACTCTGATTTTCATACTAATAGGAATTCTAAGAAATCCATTCCGGAATCAGTATTCACTCTTAATGGAAGAGTTGTAGTCTGGAGGAGCATTAAGCAAGGTTGCATAGTTGACTCTACCATGGAGACAAAATATGTAGCGACTTGTGAAACTGCCAAGGATCGTGTGGCTCAGGAAGTTTCTGACTGACCTGAAAGTTGTTCCAGACATGTCGACGCCCACCACTTTTTTTTGTGATAATAGTGGTGTTGTGGCAAATTCCTGGGAACCTATAAGTCACAAGCGTGGAAAGCACATAGAATGCAAATATCATCTCAACCGGGAGATTGTGCATCTAGGGGACGTGATCGTTACGAAGATTGCTTCGAGAGTACAATGTTGCTGACCCATTTACAAAGTCACTTATGTTAAAGTTTTTGAGGGTCACCTGGAGAATTTGGGTCTATGAGACATGTCGCATCTAGTCTAGGGCAAGTGGGAGATTTTACTGGGGGTGTAGTGTATGCCTTAGTTCATTGTTTTGTGTACTGTACCTTGTATTTTTACTTTATATTTGTACACTTGCTTGCTTTAGAACAAGTGAGAGATTGTTGGGGTTGATGCTTGAAATCTCGTGGTCTTGTAGTTTGTAAATTGTATTTATACAAACATATTATTTATCTAATAAGATAAATTGTATTTTATTTGACATTTAGTTGCATTAACCAAAAAACCAAAAAACTATGATCCATGGTTATTAGATGTAACTTAAACATGTATATGGAGACATACGGGTGGATCATATTTAAGTAATAATTTGAATGGTCTACAGTAGATGGATAAGGTTGGGTACCTCATCCTGGAGACTACGGATATGACCCACTTTGTAGTTGTTACAATTGTTGTAAAGTGCTACAAATGATATGATCCTGATCATTCATGTAGAGACATATGAGTAGAGGTATCCTATACAAAGAGTTTGTATAAGACCAGACCACGAAATGAAGAGTCTTTTCACTAGAAACAATTTACCTTTGCTCATATGTCTTTATAACACCGTTGCTAGAAGAGACTTACATTTCACTAGGATGACCATAGGTGACTTGACCTTAATCCTTAGTGAGTTGTGAACTACTTCTTATGAGGGGGGTCCTTTGATCTACATGGGTGAGAGTGACTAGTTTCGCTGACTCAATATGCCTACCATTTTGGGAATTCGTCTAATTAAGGAGCTAGGAACAAAGCTAGAAGGAATTCACTTATTCCCTATTGTTAGCGTAAGTAGATAAATTGCTCCCCTAAGGGCCGATTCTGGGTCTTGAACAATATGAGGCACACCCTCTCCTGGCCCAAGAGGGGTTTGGTTATAGTTTGACTATAACTAGTTGTTCATTAGAGAGATCAGTGGTACTTAAGGAGTTAGATGTAACTATAGGGGTAAAAGGGTAATTTTGATCCAACTGTACTTACGAGCAATTTGTGAAGGGTCAACCTATGTTGATTGGTTATATCCAATGTGAAGGAACTCTCAACAAAGAGAACTAGTGGGTAGAAGCAAGATCGTTCTAAACCTCATTGTGACAGAACATACACATTTACAATCAAACATCAATAATTATGCACAAACTTTACATCAAAATATGCTTCATAAAATTAATCACTAAAGATCGAGTGAACATGCCCTTGAAGAACTTTTCTTCTCGTTCCCCTCGATCTAATAACACGAACGTTCAACTGCACTAACGTCACACCTCAGCAATCTCCTCGAACAGTAACGAGCAACACTCGACCCTCGAACAGCAAGCAAACACCATCACGAGTCTACCTTGGTATTCTCAGTGTGAGAATCCAGGAGTTGTGGGCTCTGTATGGATTTGGTAAAGGGAATGAGGAATTGAATGATCGTATAGACGATTGAGTAAGTGGGAGAAGTTTGGAGTCTATCGTATAGACTGGGTACTTGATCATTTAGAAGTGAGTGTCTATCATGTAGCAAGCTATCAAGCTATCGTTTATGTATCATGAAATATAAGAGTTATATTTTGCATGCAGTGAGTATTATATGCATCATCCTTTTATTATAAGTGTTATAGTCTAAGGGTGAATGGCAGCATGTTTTGCTTGTTTTATTGTTGTTTTGTATAAGCGTTATATAAAAGAAGTAGCGATGAATGGACAATACATTAAGCATGACACTTAGGTAGTTTATAATCGTTATGAAGGCCTTGCATGTGTTAGCTTAGCATTGTGGTTGTTTCCGTTTATAAGTGTTATAAAGGAAATTAGACCTAAAATCAATAATTCCGAGTTGCATGCGGACTTAGGGTGAACTCAAATTTTTTTAAAAAGGGTTTTAAAATTGGATTGAGATAGAACTAAGTTCAAGTGGTTCTAAAGAGTTTAATAACCTAGATTAATATTTTAAAATCGGTTTAATAGGATTAAATTGGTTGGAATAAAAGATTAAATTTGTTGTAAACCTATCTATAAGAGACCTTTTGTTTAAGGCGGGTTCTGGCTAGGCTGGGGTTCTTAAGTTGACGAAAATGTAATACCCCTATCTGGGAACCTACCTGGAAAGGTGAATTAGATAGATTTTCAACAAGCATGCGATAATTTAGTCAAAGACTCCGTTAAAGAGTTTAATGGATGATGATCAAAAGTTGTTCAACTATCCAAGGTAAAAGTTACTCTTGGGAAAACCTAAAAGTCACTTAGTTAAATCCTTAGCTGTGTTTTTTCTAAGTAAGCTAAGCCCAAGGTTATAAAATACTTAGTGGGAGGAGGAGGCGTATCAGATATGTCTATGATTCCACTCACGTTTCTCCTTGTATGTTCACACTGTGAGATTCATGCTTGGCCTTGAGATGCCCAGGATGCATCCCCCTTAGGATGGTGTTTACATGAATCAATATCAAGGTGGACGGAGAGAGTATTTATAGTAAGTGGGTGAAGGGTGTGTGTCAACACGTCCTATGGTCTCTGTCATTGGTTCACACCGTGAGATCATTCTGTACACCCTCGTGTTGCCCTGGAAGCATCCCCGTTCGGATGGGTTTTGTGCAGTTGGTCAATATCAAGGTGAACTCCAAAAATGGATAGGGTCGCTTTAGGTTTTGTCCTAATCGGATTTTCCCCTTCGGATTGGCCTTTTGGGATGGACCTTTAGGGCTTAAAATGGCGAGTCACACTTACGGAATATTGTTAAATAAGTTAATGATCTCTTGGCCAAATCAATGATGGCTTGTCGTTATAGGAACAAGAGTTGTTCTAGTAGTAATGACTGGTTGAGAACTTCTCAATTCAGAGGAGGGATAACTGACCTCCCTTCGGCGGCTTTTGTCCTAAACCTTTGAAGCGTCATTGCAAAACTAGATGGCACACGGGGTTCATGTTAGTTTTGCTAAAACCTTATTGGATGTTGTTTTGTTTTACAACGGGTATTTGCTTAAAACTTAACGTAGGTCAATGTGTTTTTCTTTTCAGCAACTCGTTAGTATTTCCGTTTAAAGCTTTTAAAAATGACCGATATATTACAGTGGACAGAATCGTGTGAAACACATTTCGTGGCAAAAGACCTCCATCCCACTACTCTCCAAAAGAGGAGACATGACAGTAAATATGATTTATTGGTCTTGGAGACATGTCTGGTAGAGAATGATGATTCTGCCTGGATCCTCGATTCAGGTGCTACCAATCATGTCAGTTCCTCTTACCAAGAATTCAGTTCCTGACAAATGTTATCACAGGGAGAGATGACTCTTCGAGTCAGTACTAGTGAGGTTATTTCAACCGTTGCTGTAAGTAGGCTGAAGTTATTTGTTGACAAGAAACATTATCTGTTACTGGATAATGTTTTTGTAGTTCCTCATATTAAGAGGAACTTAATCTCGGTTTCGTCTCATTGAACAAGGCTATACTATCTCATTTTCTGAGAATAAAGTGTTTATTTTCAAGAATGAAATGGAGATTGGTTATGGTTCAATGGAAAATAACTTATATGTACTAAGGTCGTTAGTCATAAAAGCCTTGTTTAACACTGAAATGTTCAGTACGGCAACTACAGCTAAAAGACCAACGCCTATCTTTGGCATCTAAGGTTAGGTCACATCAAACTCAATAGGATTGAGAAGTTAATGAAAAGTGGACTTCTAAAGAGTTTAAAAGAAAACTCCTTGCCGATATGTGAATCATGCCTCAAAGGCAAGATGACCAAACGATCTTTTACTGGAAAAGATTACAGAGCCAGGGAAGCCTTGAAGCTTGTACATTCAGACCTCTGTGGTCCGATGAATGTTAGAGTTCGAGGTGGGTATGAATATTTAATCTCTTTCATAGATGATTATTCAAGGTTTGGGTACCTCTTCCTAATGCAACGTAAGTCTGAAGCCCTTGACAAGTTCAAGAAGTATAAGGCTGAAGTTGAAAACTTGTTAGGTAAGAAGATAAAAACACTACGATCTAATCGTGGTGGAGAGTATATGGACCTCCAATTCCATAACTATATGATAGAACATGGGATTGCATCCCAACTCTTGACCCCAAGTACACCTCAGCAGAATGGTGTATTTGAAAGGAGAAACGGAACCTTGTTGGACATGGTTCGATCTATGATGAGTTATCCTCATCTTCCAGACTCATTTTGGGGTCATATAGTGCAGACTGCATGTTATATCATGAATAACGTTCCCTCGAAAAGTATTCCTGAAACACCTTTTGAGTTATAGTGAGGCCGTAAAGGTAGTTTACACCACTTCAGGATTTGGGGCTGTCCGGCACATGTGCTAACGACTAACCCAGAGAAGTTAGAACCATGTTCGAAGGTTTGCCTCTTTGTAGGCTACTCCAAGGAAACGAGAAGAGGATACTTCTATGATTCGAGTGAGAATAAAGTGTTTGTTTCCACTAATACTATCTTCTTGGAAGAATATCACATGCGGGATCATAAGCCCAGAAGTAAACTCTTTTTACGTGAGATCTCTAGTGAGACTAAGACTGCTGAGGGTTCAACAAGAGTTGTTGAACATGTCGACAGATCAACAAGAGTTGTTGAGGTTGGAACGTCTAGTCAACCAACTCAAGAGTTGAGACTGTCTCGACGTAGTGGGAAGGTTATGAACCCACCGGATTGCTACATGGGTTTAACTGAGGCCCATAACGTCATTACAAATGATGGGGTCGAGGATCCGTTATCTTTTAAGAAAGCAATGGAGGATGTTGACAAAAATCACTGGACGACAGTCAAGACGTTCCTCAAGTATCTTCGGAGAACGAAGGACTACATGCTTGTGTATGGAGCTAAGGATCGAATCCTTACGGGATACACTGTTGTTGATCCCTTTACAAAGGCCCTCTCGGCTAAAGTGTTCGAGGGTCACCTGGATAGTCTGGGTCTGCGGGACATGCGACATCTTGTCTAGGGCAAGTGGGAAATGATACTGGGGTATACCCTAGTTTATTTATATTGTATTGTACATTAATCTCCCGAGTCATTAGAACAAGTGGGAGATTGTTGGGATTGGTGTCCTAATTCTCCCGGAGTCTCATTGTTTTGTAAAGATACACATTGTTCAATGAATAAAATAAGTGTTATTTAATTCTGGCATTTACTCATATCCAATAAACAAAGCTCCTTGGTTATCTTATGTGAACTTAAGCATGTATATGTGATTACAAAGTGATCATGACTTTAATGCATAACCAAATCGGTCGTAGTATAAGGATTTAAAGGTGGGATTACCTGATGCCTGGTGACCACTACGGATACGACCCGCTTGTAGAGGTTTTGCAAGTGTTGTAACACTATACAATGCTAATCCTGACTATTCATGTTGGAAATGTGGAGCGGGGTGTCCTATACAAAGAGTTTGTATAAAGACCTGGACCACAAGATGACTAGACTCTGTATATAATGTCGTTGATACTAGAGACTTGCATCTCACCTAAACGACCATAGGTGACACGACCTTAATCCTGAGTGTTTTATGAACTCCTGCCTTTGAGCGGTCCTTGAATATAGTATGAGTGAGAGTGGCCAGATTACCAACTCAAACATGCCTTACCTTTTTGGGGACTTGCCTGATCTGGGAGCTGGGAACTCAATCCACAACATGGAATTCACTCCTTTTCCCGAAGCAGGATAAATAGAGAAATTGCTCCCTAAGGGCTGATTTCGGGGCTTGAACATAGTGGCCACAACTTCTCTTGGAAGAGAAAGACTCAGTCTAGTAAGACTATGACTTATGTTCATTAGAGGATCAGTGGTACTTAAAGAAACAGATGTAACTACAGGGGCATAACAGTTATTGGCCTAGTTGTACTTACGAGCGATCTGTGAAGGGTTGTTGCACTGCTGATTGGTTAAGATGGACACATAATATCTGTGATAAGGAGAGTTCAGCTGTCAGTCTTTAGTGGAGTGCCTAGTAAGTTAACGGGTGGTGGATCCCGTGACTAAAGAGTTTAGTCAGTTATTCACGTACCGTTGGAGCTTCGAAGCTACAGGTCCATAAGGTCCCCTTGTTAGCTTGGATTCTATGAGGATCAGTTCTTGTGTTGATTTGAAATGTTCAAATTGACAATAGTATTTTGTTATATATGATATAATCGGTTTGATATATGAGAATACATCTAAGTGAAGGATGATGTAAATGAGATTTACATTAAAGTACCATGGAATAGAAATAGAACTATGGTTTATATGTTTCATGAGATGAAATATTAAAAACTATAGGTTATAAATATAGTATGATAAGTTGGTTATCATTATATTTATAATAATGTTAATTATGGATAATTAATTCTTTTTCTTTTAAATAACCAAAAGTAGTGGGTTATTGAATCATGGTAATTCGTGAGTTTAAAAGGAAATTGTGTTTCCTATTTTGAAAAGGGAAGCTTTTACAAATATTTTGAAAAGGTTTTTGAGTTTTTTTCTCGCGGAAAAAGAAACTCACGAAGTCATCAAGTAAATTCGAATTTACTAAACGACGGTTGGAGAGCTAAACGATCGTTGTATATTTACTAAACGATCACATAGTATTTGCTAGACGATCGCTAGCCCAAGGTAAACGATCGTTATTAGAGTCTATAGGCGACAAAACCAATCTAAACGATAGACTAAACGATTGCATAGCTTTATTAAACAATTGGGCATTTGACTTATACGATAGATTTCAACCATCTCCACTTGCCAATCGTGTACGCGATCGTTGTTTCCTCCGTTGTCTGTCTCATTACCAAGTCCGAACAGGAGCTTACCCTCTGGATTCTCACACCGAGAATACCAAGGTCGCCTATTGGTGGTGTCAGACTCAACTCGACCACCGTCGAGGTTTTCTGGAGGTCATTCGTGGTGCTGTGGAGGCCGTTCGCTGTTGCGAAGGAGTTCGTAATCGAGGAGATCATTGAGGACGAGCGCGAAGTATTCGTGCGATGTTGCGATTGTGTCGGGCGTTTGAGGCTGCTGTTGTTCGAGCGTTCGTGCGCATTAGAGTGTGGAGACGCTTCTGCCATTGTTTGTACAGTTTTCCCTTTGTACTTTTGAAACTTTCATGCTGTAATTTCTATATGATTTGCATAACCGTTTATGTTTGAAGTTGACTGTAAATAATTTGTTCATTCATGATTATAATTTGGAATAGTCTTGTTCCACTGCTCATGGAAATCTCAGATCTGATTTCCTTCAGAACAATTACTGGGTGATCGTTGCTAGGCGTGGCACTGGGTGATCGTTGCTGTGCGACGACACTAGGCATTTGTTGCTATGTGATAGCACTGGGCGATAGTTGCTATGTAATAGCACTGGGTGATAGTTACTATGTGATAGCAATAGGCATTCGTTGTTATGTGATAGCACTGGGTGATCGTTGCTATGTGATAACACTATACGATTTTTGCTAGGTGATGCTTGCTAGGCGATGGAAGAAGAGCGATTATTGCTATGCGATCGATGCTAGGCGTGTCATTGGATGATCGTTGCTTTGTGATGACTGTGAGCGAACATTGCTAAACGATTCGAGTCGAGCGGTTCAAGACCTGGTTCACCTGTTTCGAACCGGATGACTATTGATTTGTAATAGTTAGATTTATTTTGTTTTAGGTGTCCAATCTCGGTCTATTAATTGCCTTTAAATTATGCATGTGATGTATGATTTAATTGTTATTATATATATGTCATATTGTATGTCATATAATATTAAATCCCACCATAGATTATGCATTTAATTTCATGCATCATTTATATTATAATTGTTATAATATATGTTTAGATGCATGATTTAGTTTTATAACATGGTCATGCAACATATAATATAAATGTTATTCTATATGTTTGCATGCATTAATAACATTGTCATGCATCATTTATATTATAAATGTTATAATATATAGTTTTGAGTATGTATGGATGAATGTTATTATTAATTTCATTACTTTAGTATATAATTGTTATGTATGTTAGTGATGAAATGAAATTGTACGAAGCATGTCACTACTTTAGGGTACTTTATAATTGTTATAAAATTACCTGCGTATGCTTTACTTGCAATGTATAATTTTAGTTATTTCATTTTCTTATAATTGTTATAATAAAATGAAATTAGAATTAAAATTAATAAATTAGAATTGTATGCAAACCTTAGGTTAAATTCATTTTTTAAAATATGAATCATATAGACCTAAGATCACATTTCTAATGAGATTATAAATTTAGTTTAATCTTTTCATCGGTTTAATAGGATTAAATTGATTCTTTTTTAAAATATTAACATCGTAACAAATGTATCTATAAGGGACCTTTTATCTAAAGTTTCTGTCTAGGCTGGAGTATTTAAGTTGACGGAAACGTAACAACCTACCTGGGAACTTACCTGAAAAGATGAATTAGATAAATTTGTTATAAGCATGCAATTATTGGTTAACGTTTGTTAAAGTGTTTAATAAACCTCAATAAAAAATTATTTAATATCCAAAGAAAATGTTGTTTTTGGGCAAATTAAACAATCACTTAATTAAAATCAGTAGCCGGATTTTTCTAAGTTAATTAACCCTAGGTAAAACGCTAAGTGGGAGGAAAATAGGGTATATGATACTTCATTTTATCCTCTTCACGCTTCTCCCTAAAAGTTCACACCATGAAATCAATACTCAGTCTCGAGGCACCTTGAGTGTCCCCCTACAGATGGTGTTTGTATAGATCAATATCAAGGTGAATGGAGAGAGTATTTATAGTAAGTAAGAGTAGGATGTGTGACAACACATCCCTCAATCTCTCTCATTAGTTTGAAGTAAAGTCTCATGTACAGCCTCGTGGCACCTTGAGTGTCCCCCTACAGATGGCATTTTTGCATGACTCTTTATTCAAAATCTAGAAATGGATAAGGTTTATTTTAGTTTTTTCCCCAATCGGTTTTTTCCTGCGGTTGGCTCATTGGAGTGGAACTCTAGAATCTAAAATGAGGGATTACACTTACAAGAAATGTTAAGCGAGTTTAACAATTTCTAGACCAAACAATGGTGACTGATATTTACAGTAACAAGGAGTTGTTCTGCCTATTGGTTGAGATTGTCTCATTTCAGTGAAGGGGCACATGATCACCCTATAGTGACCTTTTTCCTATCTCACTGAAGCATCATTCCAAAATAGATGTCACTTAGAGTATATTAGATTAATTTGCTAAATTAATTGGTTTTTCTAAGTGGTTTAATGCAAAATACACTAATATAGATAATGTTGGAATATAGAAACAAGCAGCGGAAGAAAAATGGAATCATTAAGCATTCTAATTCATTAATTTTGGCTTCAAATTCAGCATGCTCATAAACTAAAAAGAAGGTTTCAACACTAACCTTTGAAGATACCTTTGAATAATGAATTTTAACTACAAACCTCCATTCCTTGGTGCCTTTGATTGAGTTGTGGGACTCAAAATAAGCTTGAATTAGGGAAATAGAGGAGAAAGGTTTTCTGGTTTTCAGCAGAATGAAGACTTTATTCAAACAGATTTTTTCAACAAGAAAGACCTCTTCCATGCATGCCCATTCCACTTAGAATTTGAACTATATATTGCATGACTATCATGCAATCAAGAAAGCAAGTATGAATTATAGCTCCACCTTGAGAATTTGAGCTGGAAATACAATGGATTGGTGACTAACCTAATAGGTGAAGAAGTGGGAATCCCACTTTTCCAATTTATCTAATTTTCTAAATTTTTATTTCAATTTTGAAACTTTTCTAAAATTAAAATTAAAATTAAATTTAACTTTTCCATTTTAATTATTTAATTAAAATTGAGTTCTTATTAATTTTATAAAAATTAATTCAATAATTAATTTTTCTAATAAAATTAATAATTAATAATTAATTAAATAATTTAATTAATTTAATGGGACAGTTGTAAATACAGACATTAGACCCAAAATATTAGCAGATATCATATAATGTAAAAAAGTTACAAATATGACCAAATTTAAATAGTCTATCAGTGATAAACCATATTATTGGTAGGAGTCTATCAGTGATGGACCATATCACTGGTAAGAGTCTATCAACGATAGAAGTCTATCGCTGATTAGACTTGGAAGTCTATCAACGATAGAAGTCTATCATCGATAGACTTGGCTATATTTGCAATTTTTTTAAATGATGTTATACACTTGGTTATTATTCCTAACAATGCTACCAATTTCAATTACCCTAATTTAATATCAAATATCAAATTAATTAATTACCAATTCCATTATCATGAATCCCTATTCATGAATTTAATATTTAAATCATATTTAAATATTAATCGATTCTCCAATTTTGTTTAATTCCAAAATTAAACGTGTAACTATATCACATATAATTACTAATTCCCTTAATTCTAATTTGAACATTTCAAATCAACTTATCATGTCATTCTAAGGCTAATTCATTTATGAGCTAGTAGGGGGATCTAATGGACCTACAGATCATGGGCTCCATTGATCCGAGATTAATTGGCTAAACTCTTTACACCGAATTAACCCTCATTCGTTAACTACCGGGTCACTCCACTAAACCATAGTTGCACTCCTCTCACTGTAGATATATTGTGTCTACTCGATATAACCATGATTAGTAAGTTAATCCTTCACAGGTTGTTCGTATTAACGGCTGGGTCAAAAGGCTGTTTTACCCCCGAGATTACCTTTTGTTCCTTAAGTCCCATTGATTCTCTAATGAACAATTGGTTTGTGATCCGATCACTGAGTCCCTCTCAGGCCAATGAGAGGGTGGAGCCTCTTATTCAAGACCCGGAGTCAGCACTTAAGGGAACAACATCTCTACTATCCCCAAAAGTGGGTAGGAGTGAATTCCATCTTGCACCCTATGTCTCCAACTATCTATCCGGTCTTACCCCTGAAATGGGAGGTATATGGAGCTAACGCCGTTGAGCCAACCCTCACTTATGAAAATCTAAGGATAATCTTGAATAAACAAGAGTTCATAGTTAGCTCAGGATAAGGTCAAGTTGCCTAAGTCATCGTTTTGAAATAGTCAGTCTTAAACAGTAAACAACATTATAAAGTAAGAGTGACTTATTTCTTGGTCCAATCTTGTGCAAACTCATTGCACAGGACGCCCCCATTCCTTATGTCAATACATGAACGAATCAGGATCACTTCGTTTGTAGCACCATACAAAAAATTGTACAACTACAGAGTGGGTCACATCCGATAGTGTTACCAGAATAAGGCACCCAACCTTATTTGTATACTATAGATCATTTTGACTATTTACTTGAACCTGATCCACTTTTATGTCTCCACATAAAGATCAAGTAATCATAGAATAGCCATGGATCTTAGTTTATTGGATCTAGTCTTTACAAGTGTAATTTACAAATTCAATAAAAACTTTATTGAAGAAATGTTGAATAACATTTTTATTGATAATAAAAAATGTTTAACTCTACAAACTACGAGTTTTAGAACATACAACCCAACAACTCCCACTTGGACTAAAACTCCAGTGGATAAATATATACGATGTTGAGTTCAATAAGAGAAACAAAAAGAATAAATATAATAGACTAGGGCATCAGATACCCATTATTTCTCCCACTTTCCCTAGTAGAAAGTATCTCGTAGTCCCAGTCCCACTAGGTGACCCTCGAACACTTTAGCTAAGAGGCCTTTGTAAATGGATCAGCTAAGTTTTCTTCTAAGGCTATCTGCGTGACAATCACGTTTCCTCTGTGTACAATCTCCCTGACGAGATGGTACTTTCATTTGATGTGTTTTCCACGTTTATGGCTTCTAGGTTCCTTTGAGTTTGCAACTGCTCCATTGTTATTATAGTATAGAGTGAACGACAGGTGCATATATTTAGAACCACTTCCAAGTTAGTCAGGAACTTTCTGAGCCATACTGCTTCTTTTGCTGCTTCACTTGCAACTACATACTCAACTTCCATTATGAAGTCAGTAATACAACTTTGCTTGATACCCTTCCACACTACTCCTCCTCCATTCAGAGTGAATACTGACCCCGAAGTTGATTTCCTTGAATCAACACTAGTTTTCTAGTTAGAATCAGTGTATCTAGTAAGGATTAGATCCTTAGCACCATACACGAGCATATAATTCCCTGTTTTTCTACGATACTTGAGGATGTTCTTAACGGCGGTCCAATGATCATATCCTGGATTGGATTGAAATCTATTGACTATTCTGATTGTATAGCATATGTCGGGATGAGTACACAACATGACATACATTAAGGTCCCTACTGCTGATGCCTACGGAATTCATTTCATAACCTCAACATCTTGAGGTGTCTTAGGACTTTGTTCCTTAGACAGATGAATTCCATGTTTGAAAGACAACATTCCTTTCTTGGAATTTTGTATTTTATATGTAGACTACATCTTGTCTATATAAAATGCCTAAGATAATGCTAAAGTTCTGTTCTTTCGGTTCCAAATTATTTGGATCACAAGAACATACTGCGCTTCACCCAAATATTTCATTTGGAATTGTATAGTAAGCCATCTCTTGACATCAGCCAGAAATTCTACTTCATTTCCTATGTATAGAATATCACAACATATAAAACCAAAAAAGCGACAGTTTTGTTAATAATTTTCTTATAAACATAAGGTTCGTCAACATTTTGGTCAAAGCCATAAGATTTGATTGCAGTGTTAAATCTTATATTCTAGGATCGAGATGCTTGTTTCAATCCATAAATGGATTGATTAAGCTTGCAAACCTTTTGCTCTTGACCCCGTTCAATAAATCCTTCTGGTTGAGACATATAGATACTCTCCTCGAGATAGCCATTTAGGAAGCCTATCTTGACATCCATTTTCCAGATTTCATAATTATAAATGCAGCTATGGACAAGAGTATTCTAATAGACTTTATCATGGCAACCAAATAGAATGTTTTTTCATAGTCCACCCCCTCTCTTTGGGTAAACCCTTTTGCCACAAGCCTAGCTTTTTAGGTCTATACCTTTCCAGCTTGGTCTCATTTTCTCATGTAGATCCACTTACAACCGATGGATTTTACCCTTATGGTTGATCTACAAGATCCAAGACTAAATTGAAGTACATTGACTCCATTTCAAGATTCATGGCATTAACCCACAGTTCTTTATCCATATCTTCCATTGCTTGTTTGAAAGTTAATGGAACCTCTAAGCCATCATCAAGTATGATGACTTGAGTTTCAGTTAAACCCATGTACCAATTAGGCTGTTGTACAACCCTCCCACTATGTCGAGACACTCTCAACTCTTAAGAAGGACATGGAGTACCAATTTCATCAATAACTCTTGTTGATGGACCTGCACAATCTATAACTCTTGTTGATGCATTTATCGTTTATCTGGTCGTTTCATCTATTACTAGCCTACTGGGAGGTTAGTGATTCTTGATATGGTCTTCCTCTAAGAAAGTTGCATTTGTCGATACAAATTTATGAGGATCATAAAAGAAACCACTTTTTTGTCTCTTTAGGATAACCTATAAATAGGCATACCTTTGAACGATGTTCTAACTTTTTAAGATTTTGTACCAACACATGTGTTGGGCATCTCCAAATTCTGAAGTGACGAAGAATAGCTTTACATCCTCTCCATAGCTCGTAAGGTGTTTCAAAAACACTTTTCGAGGGAACCATGTTGAATATATACACCGCAGTCTCAACTGCGTGACCCCAAAAAGAATTTGGAAACTAGCATAACTCATCATAGAACGAACCATGTCTAACAAGGTTTTATTTCTCCTTCTTGCCACACTATTTTGTTGTGGTGTGCCAGGTACTGTGAGTTATGACTGGATTCTATGTTCTATCAAATAATCCTGGAATTTCAAGTCTATATACTCACCACCTCGATCTGATCGAAGCATTTTAAACTTTTTACCTAATTGGTTCTCAACCTCTGTCTTATATTCCTTTAACTTTTCAAGTGTATCAGACTTATGATGTATTAGGTAAATGTAGCCATACCTTGAATAATCATTGACAAAGCTGATTAAATATTCATATCATTCTCTAGCTTTAGCATTCATCGAACCACAAAGGTCTGAATTATAAAACCACCAATAACCTCCCACTCAATTGGTTATTTGAGAAAAAGATAAAATTATCCAATAATTAATATTATTATAAATAAATATGATAACCAACTTACCATATTATGTTTATAACTTATAGTTTTTATATTTCATCTCATGAAACATATAAACCATAGCACTTTTTCTATTTTATGGTAGTTAATGTAAATCACATTTACATTAATCCTCCACTTGATATATCTCATAGATCACACTGATTATATCATATATAATCGAATTTCCTCTTGTCAATTTGAACATTTCAAATCAGTACCAAGAACTGATTCTCAACTTGAATCCATTGAGCTACCAAGGGGACCTTATGGACCGGTAGCTTGAAGCTCCAATGGTACGTGAATAACTTACTAAACTCTTAGTTACAGGATCCACCATCCATTAACTGTCGGACACTCCACTAAAGACCGACAGCTGCGCTCTCTTTACTACAGATATATTTTGTGTCCATATCAACCAATCAACAGTGTGATAACCCTTCACAGATCGCTCGTAATTACAGCTTGGCCAATTTACCGTTATGCCCCTGTAGTTACATCTAACTCCTTAACTACCATTGATCCCTCTAATGAACATAAGTCATAGTCCTATTATGACTAAGTCATCTCTTCAAAAGAGAAGCTGTGGCCACTATGTTCAGGACTCGGAATCAATCCTTAAGGAAGCAATCTATCTACTTACCCCTGCTTCGAGGAAGGAGTAAATTCCATCTTGTGTAACTGAGTTCTCAGCTCCCAAATCAGACAAATCTCTAAAAAGGTAGGCCTATTGAGTTGGCAATCTGGCCACTCTTACTCATACTAATCAAAGGACTTCCCTCAAAGGCAGGAGTTTCCAAAACACTCAAAATTAAGGTCATGTCACCTATGGCCGTTTAAGTGAGATATAAGTCTCAAGTATCAACGACGTTATATAAAGAGATTATTCATCTCGTGGTCCGATCTTATACAAACTCTTTGTATAAGACACCCCTGCTCGCATGTCTCCACATGAATGGCTAGGATCAATCATCTGTAGTAGTTCACAACACTTGTAAACCTCTACAAAACGTGTCGTATCCGTAGTGTCACCAAGATCAGGTATCCCTCATTAATCCTTATACTATAGAACTTTTTAGGTTATCACTTAAGGCATGATTCACTTGTATATCTCATATACATGCTTAAGTTTACATACAATAACCATGGAGCTTTGTTAATTGGATATGAGTAAATGTAAAATAAAATAACTCTTATTTTATTCATAACAATGTGTACAGTTTACAAACTACGAGACTCTGGGAGAATTAGGACATCAATCCCAACAGAACTAATTTGATAAACTTCACTAGAGTTGGCAATATTTGCCTCCCCTATTAGTCCCTTGACATTCAATACAAGTTGGAGTTCATTTAGGGAATAGAAATTATTGGTTTCATCAAAATCAACCGCATCCTACTTGAATTATGAGGACTCCCACTCAAACAATTCTTGCAATGATTGCATAACATGAATTGTATTGACCATGCTCTCGTATCTTTTGGCTACGACATCAGGTATGCTCATCAAAATGTAAACTCGAGGCCTTAGTATTAGCCTTTGTCCACCTTTCATATGCATCATGAATATTTTGTGTTGTATCAGATGTTGGGACTAGAGGACATTCCTCAGTCAAGACGAAATTTAGGTCGTGAACCACGAAAATAGTTTCAAGTAAATTTTTTTCTTCATGTTGTATAATTAGCTTTGGTCAAATTTATAGAGGTTATCATTAAAAGAATTGTACTTGACATATTGTTAAAATAAAACAAACTGATCTACATTAGATTTTAGTATAACTCTTATAAATTCAATCAAGTTCAGCAAAATTTTAATGAACCACACTTTAAGGAAGAACGTAAGTGAAAAAATAACATATCATATACATATTTTTTTACTCCCACTAAGTATTTTAAAATCTAGGTATAATTACGTAGGTAAATCCGACTAATAATGGCTCAATATAACACTTATATTGTATAGTTTAACAATATGTGATTCTTGTTTATTAAACACTTTAATAAACCTAATCATGTATTGCATGCTTATAAAATATTTGTCTAATTCATCTTCAGTTCCCAAGTATGGGTGTTCCATTTCCATCAACTTAAATACCCCAACCTTAGATAGGACCTTCCTTAGACAAAGATTCCTTATAGATAATTATTTTATAAATTTAATATTTTATTATTTTCATTTTAATCCTATTAAAAAGAAAATGAAAGATTAACCTATTTTCTAATCACATTAGAAATATATGAACATAGGTCTAGGTAAAATCAATTTTAAATCATTTAAAATTAATTTAACCTATGTCTGCATGCAACTCTTAATTATAAATTTTAAGTTTAATTCATTACACTTATAACACTTATAAAGTTAATGAAATAATTAAAACTTATAATCATGCATCTAGATGACATTAAAGAAATATAACATTTATAATTTCTAAGTAATGTCATGCTTCATGCATTTCTATTTCCATTGTATAATATAACACTGATATTACAAATTAATGAAAATAAATAACACATCCACCATATAATATAATACTTATATTACAAACTATATATAATATAACTTTTATATTATAGTATGATGCATGGACATGTTACTACGCATGCAATCATATAATATAACATTTATATTTAATATGATGCATGAACATACTTAATATATCATGCAACTATAGAATATAAAAATTATATTAAATATGATGCATTATAAAATGTTTACCCTATAGTGGGATTTTAAACTATATGCAATATAATAAAATTAATCATACATTGCTTGTATATTACTTAAACAGCAACATTAGACCAAAAAATTACATTCGTAAGAAATTAATTAAATTAATATAACATATTAATTTAACTAACTAAAAAATAATAAAATTACATAATTTGATAAAAATACATAAAAAAATTGCTCCAAAACTACCTCAGGACTCGAACTCACAATCTAGAGGTAACTGACACGCGTGCGAGTCACATTCGAAGCATAACAACACTCGGAAGGTCATATATAATTAAATACAACCATATATTATGTCATATATAATACATAACTTATAATTTATATTATATCACATATAATATAACTTGTAGTCTATATTCTCTCATATAACCTATAGTTTTTATATGAATCATATTCACATTAATTTTAATCTATAATTTTTATATGAATCATATTCATATAATTAATATTTGAATCATATACAAATATTTATTTCTCTCATTAAACTTTATATTATAATGTATCACATACATTATATTAATTTCTTCTCATATAAATTAATTCCCTTTAATTAATTTGAACAATTCAAATTAATCCAAAAATTAATTGATTCTCATTAATTTCTTATTGAGCTAGCAAGGGACCTTATGGACCTACATATTAGAAGCTCCAATGATATGAGATTAATTAAAACTCTTTAATTAAATTAATCAACATTTGTTAACTGTCAGTCAATCCACTAAAGACCGACAGCTGCACTCTTCGTACTGTAGATATATTTATATGTCCATTGGATATAACTAATTAACGGTGCACTAACCCTTCACAAATTGCTCATAAGTACAGCTGGATCAAAATTATGAGTTCACAACTCACTCAGGATTAAGGTCAAGTTACCTATGGTAATCCTAGTGAAATGTAAGTCTCTTCAAGTAAAGGTATTATAAAGAGAGACTAATCATTTCGTGGTCCAACCTACAAACTCTTTGTACAGGATACCTCCACTCACATGTCTCTATAGGAATGATCCGGATCGGATCATTTGTAACACTTTACAATAATTATAACAATTACAAAGTGAGTCCTATCCATAGTGTCACTAGGATAAGGTACACAACCTTATTCATATACTATGACCATTTAGGTTATTACTTAAACATGACCTGCCTGTATCAGCACATACATGTTTAAGCTACATAAAATAACCTAGGATCTTAGTTTATTGGATTGAGTTAATGCATATATAAAGTAACGCTTATTTTATTAATAACAATTTGTTTATACAAGTTTACAAACTATGATAATATAAGATATTTAGGATACCAATCCCAACAATTCTGAGTTGGTGGAGGGGAGTTTTAACTCCCTCATCAACCAACTCACTCTCACATAAAAGAAAAAGGGAATATTTGTTTCTGATTGATGATTCTAACACATAGATCAAAGACAAGAAAAGAGAAGAGTTGGATTTGTGTTTTATATCTTCTTCCCTAAACCTCTCTCACAAGATCTTTCCATACCAAATTAAGGAGCCCACATCCTTGATTTTTTCCCTAAGAATAGCAACGGAACCAAGTGGTGGTGTCTCCTTTTCGTGACTTGTTTGTTCGTGAGAGGCGTTTTCCAATTCGAGGGAGAACTTGCGTTCGTGATGTTCCGTTTCAAGAAGATGAATTATGAGAAGAAAGGTCTTCAAATGTTAGTTCTTCTCATTCTTCTCTTCTCCTGAAAAGCATGCCAATGTGTTATATATTTATCCTTTTTTTTTGTATGTTTCTCTGTTTTTTTGGTTTTTCCAAAATGAATTTCACTAACACACACGTTCACATGATTTTGTTGAAGAATTCGATCCTTTAATCATTGTACGGTTGATGGAGTGTTTACACTTCCTCTTTATACTAAGGTAGGTTTTAGATTTTTGGTTTAAAATGAATGTATTTGGAAACCTATTACCTCTTGATCTACCTCCCGAGCTATTGTTTTCCTCTTTCTACTGGAATCTCTTTTGGCAAGTCCTCCAAGGATTACCCGGATTTCTCTTATGGGATGTCACTGCCCATCGTATCCCATGCTACCTCTAGTTGTCCTTGGCTCCTCAATTGTTAGGTCAACTTTGACCTTTTCTCTAATAAATCTCTTATAAACTCATTTAAGAACCCCTTACATGTTAGGGCTTCAATTTCATCTTTCAATTAGACATAATCTTTCATCATATGCCCATGATCTTGGTGAAAGAAATAATACCTTTGTTTATCTCGGCAGTATGGCCCTGTCTTCATCTACTCTGGCTCTCTTAGGAGATTCACTTGTTTTATTTTCATGAGGATTTGTGCCACTGGTAGGGTGGTTGGGGTGTATTTTTCAAGCCATAGTATGTTTCCAAACCTCATCGGCTCCTGGTCTTCCACTCGGCATCGCTTGATCTCAGGTTGCACCCATTCCACCATTCTGTCCCTCTCCCAAGGCTGATGCTGAGGTGACTGCCTCCTAGTTTCTTCTGATCTCCCTTTGGATCGCATCAATTCCTCTATGCTCATGTATTTTTGTGTCCGAGTCACCAATTCTATATAGGTTTTTGCGTCTCTTTTCCTTAAGGACCTAAAAAATTTCTTATCCCATAGTCCATTGACTATGGCTAGTAAATCTATCAAAGAGGTGTATCTGTCCACCTGCAAAGCTTCATTATCAAATCACGTAATATACTCACTTAGGGTCTCTCTTGATCCTCACTTTATGTAGAGACATAAAAGAGGATAAAGTTTTAGTTTATAGCCAAAAAGGTCTATAAGTATATGGATGAGGTTGGGTACCTCATCTTGGGGACACTATGGATGCGACTCATTTTATATATTGATATAAATGATGTGATCCCAAATCATTCATGTAGAGTCATACGAGTGGGGGCATCTTATGCAAAAGATGTTTGCATAAAACCGGACCACAAAATAGTCACTTTTCTTTATAATAGCCGTTTACTATTAAAACTAATATTTCAAATCGACTAAGGTAACTCAATCTTAATACTAAGCTAACTATGAACTCCTGTTTATTAGGGATTATCCTTTGATCTACATAGGTGAGAGTGTTTCAACATCACCGCTTAATAAGCCTCCCATTTTGGGGATAAAACTGGATAAATAGTTGGGTACATAGTCCTACAAGATGGAATTCACTCCTACCCATTTTTGGGTTAGCAGATAGGTTGTTCCCTTAAATACTGATTCCTAGACCTGAACAAAGAGGTCTCGTCCTCTCATGACAGAGAGGGATATGGTTTATGAGATGAACTATAAATCAATTGTTCAATAGAGGATCAATGGAGACTTAAGGAACAAGATGTATTTATAGGGGTAAAACGATATTTTTGACCTTGCTGTAAATATGAACGACCTGTGAAGGATCAACTTATTGATAATAATTAAATCAAGTGGACAAAAATATATCTACAGTGAGGTGCAACTAGTGAGCTATAGTGGTATGACTCGATAATTAACAAATATTGATTAATTCAGTTTAAAGAGTTTAGCCAATTAATCTCAAATCGTTGGAGCTCATGATCTGTAGGTTCATAAGGTCCCTCTACTATATCATAAAAGATTAAACCTTGGGTTAAAATATTGAATGAATTTGAAATGTTAAAATTCAATTTTAGGGTTTGGTTAATTATATTCAATATAATTAATGCTTAAATTTATTGAAACTAAACGTATTTGGAGAGTTCAATATATTTAAATATTGATTACATGAATGGGGATTCATATTTGAACTAGGTGTTTTATTAATTTAATATTTTATATTAAATTATTGATAATTAATTAATTATTTAAATTAAATCAATTGAAATTTTGAAAAATTCAATTTCCTGATATTGAATTTATGTTTAATTTAATTAAATTAAAGATTAAGTTAAATAATTTTTTTTTTTTTAAAAAAAGTGATTCAAAGTGGATTTGTCCCAAATTTTGAATTTAGCTAGATTTTTTCGACACCTAGCCCACTAATTAAGTGCTATTTGAAGTGTCAAATAACTGATTGAATTAGTGCTTCCATGATTAACTTGAATATATACTTCAATTTGATCAGTTTGAAGGGCATGCAATCAGAATTTTAGAGAAAATTTTGCATAAAATTATTTTGCTCTCAAACCCTCTCCAATCCACCTTATTTTCCCTTTCAATTTAGAGTTCCACCACTAATCGAAGGTTGGGATTAGTAGAGAAGATTCTCTTGATAATCTACTAAGGAAATTGAAGATCTATTTCGTGGAACTTGCAAGGATTAAGTGGAAATCTACAAAGGTATTCAAGCTGAAACCCTTTTATTGAAACCATGTGTTTTAGCATGCTTATTACTCAAATTAATGTAATTAGAGTGCTTAATGCTTCTGTTAGCTTCCGTATTTTGCCTGTTTATTCTATCAATTGGTATTAGAGCATGATTTAAGCACTCAATTAACGTTAATTTGAGTTTGGTGGGTGAATTTCTTGAGATGCATGTTATGTGACTAATATGAATGTTCTTATAGGTTTGGCATTAGATTCTTCTTTGATTATGATGCTTTAATTGTAATTGTCTCTTAATTTTTGGGTCTTAATGTGTGTTTAAGGGTGTGTAATTTTATTGGAGTTAATAGAGTTGAAATTAGGTTGTAATTGAAGTTTTAAGCAAGCAACGTCAGTTGGAGAAAACTAAAAAAGATGCCACTGCCAAGCAGCGTCGCGACGTTGCCCATACAACATTGCAATGTTGTTCTTCCTAAAGCTCGAGGCAATACAACGCTAGGATGGAGCGTTGCAACGCTACTTATCCCAGCCAAGGAACGCGTGCGCAAGGAGTTGGTTCGCGGATTTGGACCAGTTTAACCGGTTCAGTTGGCTTGAAGTCCAATTCAACCCGTTTTGGTCCGGTTTAGCATCTTTTGGAGCATTAGAGAGCCGATTCGAGTGGTTGGGGTCAAGCGGTCCAGAGGCACTTTGAAGTTTTTCTATATTAAATTTGTAATATTTAGCCTATTTTTTTGCTTAGAATGCCAAAGTTGGTCCACGTCAGTGTTATTTAAATATTTTATGTATGTAATGTATGTTATATTTAAATTAAACATGTATGTGCATATATATGTGCCATGTAGATTAAAATCACACCATAGAAAAGCATGTTTCATACATTAACATATGTTATAAGTTAGTAATAATATATAGTATGCATGTTTAGGGTTTTATAAGTTTAATATAATTTTCATATTAAAGTATGGAATGTTCAATGTATGTTATAGCATGTCTTTAGTTTTATAAGTGTTATAAAATGTATTAGATATTTAAAATTTATAACAAAGATAAGATGTATGCTCACTTAGGTTTAATAAAAACTTATTTTAATAGTTAAAATAGGTCGTTATCTTATAAAATATGGTTACAAACTCAATCGGACTATAATCCTATCTAAGGCTAGAGGTACTTAAGTTGACAGTTTGCGTAACACCTGCTACCTGGGGATTATAGCCGAAATATTGAGCGTTGTTAACTAGTTTTATGAGCATGCATGAGCGGTGTGGGGTAATAAAATGGTTTTATCACTCAGACATCGTAGGTTAAATCCAAATACAAACGTTATACTTGGATAAACTACATAAACTTAGGGTGTTTTTTAGCCGAAATATACCTAAGTACAAGAGATACCTAAACAATTAGAACAGTTCAGTGTGAGATTAATAATATATACGATATATTGTTTTTAGCTCTCACGCCCCTAAGAGTTCACATTATGAGATCCATGCTCGACTATGTGTCACTTTTACCGCGACTACTCCATTTAGAAAGTGTTTGCATGGATTAACAACAAGGTGAATAGGGGAAGTAGTTCATAGTAAGTGGGTGTAGGTAATATCTCAACATA
The DNA here is from genome assembly GCF_009727055.1 of Benincasa hispida. NCBI lineage: Eukaryota > Viridiplantae > Streptophyta > Magnoliopsida > Cucurbitales > Cucurbitaceae > Benincasa > Benincasa hispida. The sequence continues at coordinate 22,488,890 of NC_052355.1, read as the reverse complement.
TCCTACGGTCTCTTTCATTAGTTTGAATTGTGAGATTCTTATGTTTCATCCGCTGTCGTTTTTAGGCGGCATAAGCTAGTTATTTTCCACGGCTATCCCTTCGAAGGGTCGTAACATAGAATTTGGAACAACTCAAACTTCAGAAGTGAATAGGGCTTCTTAGTTCCATCTTGAACATTGTCTTCTAATTCGGGGGCATATTCATACCGTTCTATGAAATCTGAAAATGGAGGGTCACACTTACAAGAGTTACTAAGTGTTAGTAAGTTCTTGACCGAAAATGGTAACTAAATGACTATAGGAATAAGAATTATTTTGGATATAGTATTTAGTCAAGAATGTCTTGCTTTAGTGAAAGAGTATTTGACTGCCCTTCAGTAACATCTATTCTAACTCACTAAAGTATCATTTCAAATAAATAAAGATATATGAGTACATTATTACTTTTTGCTAAAATTGGATTTGGAAGCAATTTTCTCATAGAATTTGTTTATGTTTTAGCATGTCGAACTCGATTATTAAACTCTTAGCCTCTGATAAGTTCAATGGAGAAGGTTTTTCAAATTGGAAATCAAATATAAACACGGTACTAGTCGTTGATGACTTGAGATTTGTTTTAACAGAGGAATTTCCTCCTCTTCCTAGTTCTAATGCAAATCGAAATCTTCGAGATGCCTATGACAGATGGGTCAGGGCTAATGAAAAAGCCAGAGCCTACATTTTGGCAAGCATATTTGATGTGCTTACTAAAAAGCATGAAACCATAATCACTGCTAGAGAGATCATGGTGTCGTTACAAAGGATGTTTGGACAGTCATCCTCAACGGTACGGCACGATGCTATAAAATACGTTTAAAATTCGCGTATGAAGGAAGGGACCTCTGTTAGAGAACAAGTCTTGGACATGATGGTCCACTTCAACATAGCGGAAGCAAACGGTGTTGTCATAGACGAGAGGAGTCAAGTTAGTATGATATTTCGAAGAGTTTTCTGACCTTTCATATAAACGCAGTAATGTATAAGATTGATTACAACTTGACAACTCTCCTAAATTAATTCCAGACTTATCAATACTTAATGAAAAATAAAGAAGGGGAAGCAAGTGTTGTTTCCAAAAGGAAATTTCAGAAAGGTTCAATATTTGATCAAACACATCTGAAAAGAAGTTTGGACCTTCAAAGGATAAGAGTATCCAGATGAAGAAGAAGGGAAAAGGGAAGAAAAAGACTCCTACTACTAAGAGAAAGACGAAAGTTGCAAAAGGAAAATGTTTCCATTGTAACGTTGATGGCCATTGGAAATGCAATTGCCCTAAGTATCTTACGGAGAAGAAAGGTGAGAAGGCAAATCAAGGTAAATCTGATTTACTTGTAATAGAAACAAGTTTAGTGGAAAGTTTTCATTTGACCTGGATGCTAGATTCAGGCGCCACTAATCATATTTTCACTTTCATTCAGGAAACTAGTTCCTGTAACTAGCTGTTGGAAAACTAAATGACTTTCAAGGTGGGAACAGATGAAGTCATTTCAGCAGAAGTAGTGGGAGACATCAAGTTATGTTTTGGAGATTCCTACATTTTACTAGAAAATGTATATCAAGTACCTAAAATAAAAATGAACATAATCTCTATATCTTGTTTTCTGGAACATATGTATAAAGTAACTTTTGATCTAAATGAAGTGTTCATTAGTTCAAAGGTCTTCATATATGTTCTACTAAACATAAAAATAACTTGTATGTGTTAAAACTAACTGAGGTACAAGTTAGTTTAAATATAGAGATGTTTAAAACAGTAGAAACTCAAAATAAGAAACGGAAGATTTCTTCTAACGTCTATCTTTGTCACTTAAGACTTGGTCACATAAATCTCAACAGAATTGAGAGATTAGTAAAGAATGGACATCAAAATCAGTTAGAAGACAGATCTTTACCTCCAAATAAATCATGTCTTGAGGGAAAAACGACTAGAATATTTCTCTCAAGAAAAGGTCTTAGAGCCAAAGAACCTCTAGAACTTATATATTCAGATCTTTGTGGTCCAATGAATGTTAAGGCTTGAGGAGGATCTGAATATTTTATTTGTTTTATTGATGTTTATTCAAGATATGACTATGTTTACCTAATGCATCATAAGTTTGAAACTATTGAAAAGTTCAATGAAGTTGAGAACCTTTTAGGTAAAAGGATTAAAACACTTCGATCAGATCGAGATGGTGAGCATATGGATTTACAATTCCAGAATTATTTAATAGAGTATGGAATTCAATCACAACTCACAACACCTAGTACACCACAATAGAATGATGTAGCAGAAAGGAGAAGTCGAACCCTGTTAGATATGGTTTGTTCAATGATGAGTTACACACAATTACCTCAATCCTTTTGAGGGTATGCAGTACAAGCTATCGTATATATTCTGAACATGGTTCCCTCAAAAAGTGTTTCAGAAACACTGTATGAGTTGTGGAGAGAATGTAAAGGTAGTTTACATCACTTTAGAATTTGGGGATGCCCGACACATGTGTTGGTGCAAAACCCTAAGAACTTGGAATGACGTTCAAAATTATGCCTATTTATAGGATACCCTAAAGAAACAAAAGGTATTTGTATCGACAAATGCTATATTCTTAGAGGAAGATCACATTAGAGATCATCAACCTCGCAGTAAACTAGTATTAGATGAAATGTCCAAAGAATCTACAGATAAATCAACAAAGGTTGTTGATCAAGCTGGTCCTTAAACGAAAGTTGTTGGTCTATCACATCCTTATCATGACTTGAGAATGCCTTGACGTAGTGGAAGGGTTGTTCAACAGCCTGGCAGCTATGTGGGTTTAATAGAAACTCAAGTCATCATACCTGATGATGCTTTAGAGGATCCATTAACCTTTAAACATGCAATGGAAGATGTAGATAGAAACCAACGGATAAAAGCCACAGACCTAGAAATGGAGTCAATGTATTTCAAGTCTATCTGGGAACTTGTAGATCAACCAGATTGGGTAAAACCAAGTGGTTGTAAATGGATATACAAGATAAAGCAAGACCAAACTGGTATGGTGCAAACCTACAAAATCAAACTCGTGGCAAAAGGTTTTACCCAAAGAGAGGGGGTAGATTATGAAGAAACCTTCTCTCCTGTTGCCATGATTAAATCTATTAGAATACTTTTATCCATTATTGTTTTCTATGATTATGAAATATGGAAAATGGATATCAAGACAACCTTTTGTAATGGTCATCTTGACGTAAGTATTTATATGTCTTAACGAGAAGGGTTTATTACACAGGGTCATGAGCAAAAAGTTTGAAAGCTTAATAGATCCATTTATGGAAACAATAATCTTGATCCTAGAATATAATATTTGACACTGTGATCAAATTTTATGGCTTTGAATAGAATATTGACGAACCTTATGTTTACAAGAAAATAGTCAACAAGACTATAGCTTTCCTGGTATATTATGTTGATGATATCATGCTCATTGGGAATGAGACAGGATTCCTTCCTGATGTAAAGAAATAGCTAGCATCACAATTTCAAACGAAAGATTTAGGAGATGCACAATATGTTCTTGGAATCCAAATTGTTCAGAATCGCAAGAACAAAACGTTAGCGTTATCTCAAGCATCTTATATTGAGAAAATGTTGTCCAGATATAATATGCAAGATTCCAAAAAGGGTATGCTACTTTTAGACACGAAATTCATTTGTCTAAAGAACAGTGTCCTAAGACACCTCAAGAAGTTGAGGAAATGAAAATAATTCCTTATGCATTGGAAGTCAAAAGCTTGAAGTATGCTATGTTGTGTATACGTCCTGATATATGCTTTGCAGTCAGAACAGTCAGCAGGTTTCAATCCAACTCTAGACAGAGCCATTGGACTTCTATTAAGAATATTTTCAAGTATCTTCGAAGAAGGAGGGACTATATGCTCATGTATGGTTCTAAGGATTTGATCCTTATAAGATACGCTGATTCTGATTTTTAGACTGATGTAGAGTCTTGAGAATCTACTTCAGGATCAGTATTCACTCTAAATAGAGGACTTATAGTGTGGAGGAGCATCAAACAGAGTTGTATTACTGACTTCACTCTGGAAGCTAAATATGTAGCTACATGTGAAACAACAAAAGTAGTATGGCTCAGAAAATTACTGACTGATTTGGAAGTGGTTCCAAATATGCATCTGCGAATCACCCTGTATTGTGATAATAGTGGAGCAATTGCCAACTCAAAGGAACCTAGAAGCCATAAACGCAGAAAACACATCGAGCAAAAGTACCATCTCATTACGGAGATAGTACATCGAGGAGACGTGATAGTCACGAAAATAACCTTTAAAGATAATCTTGTTAATCCATTTACGAAGGCACTCACGGCTAAAGTGTTCGAGGGTCACGTGGTAGGACTAGGACTGTCACACCCCCTCCCGAGCTCTCCTCTCTAACCCGAAAAGGCGTGTGAGACTACAAATATTAGGGACTTCTACTATCTAGGATTTTTTTTTTTCAAATCATAACTGAGCTATTTTAGCTAGAAGTGTTTTATACAATACATTATCGTTTATCAATTATAACTTCACACTGCTACCATGTGTCTGAACCCTCCTAATACAGCTGTCGAAATGGGATGATTTTCGCAATCACTCCGTCGACTAGTTCTAAGCAAAATCCACCGCCCTCTTTCTGATACCTAGGGGGAAATTTAGAAAAAAAAAATTTGAAAAACGTGAGCGAGAGTGCTCAGTGAGTGGTAAGTTCGAACTAAAATATTATTTACTTTCAAAACATTTTTGGGAAAGCAATATCATACCATATACGACCATCAAATATATACATTCAATCTAATAAATGAGTTGAAGTTGGCATGATCACATAATCCTCCAATTACGTACCAAATCACGAAGTATGTTAATAATATCTGGGGTACAATTTCCAATTTCCAGTCAAACCAATAGGAACAAACATCCAAACCAAGAAACATATTTTCAGATCATGCCAAATTTACCAAACTGGTACCAATATATAATACATCCAAACATTCAAAAGTATAAACCATTCACCTTGTTTTGCTGGAACCTTTCTCTCTTACCAAGTTCCCTGGTTTCCCCTGAATCCTAATTTCCAGATTCATTTTTGAAGCTTATATTACTCATTATTCTAGACCTTATTTTGAGACACTTCTATCTACAAATATGTTTAGAAATTTATTTACTTACCTTAAAATTTGAGCTTCAAATTCCAACTCAAGAGCTCAGAATCTCAAGATTTCTCTACCTTGCTCGACTGTCCCCAATTCTATGAACACCTTATTCTCCAATTTTGACAACCCTTAACTTAGAATTTTCTTATAGCAGCCCTCATACAGAAAATACACTCAATTTATGAGATTTTGGCTCAACAATCACCTTATTTGCATGAGTAGTTTGGGAGAACTTCTCGTTTGAACTTGGTATTACAGTCTGCCCTCAAGGCCCGGACAGCACCTGCACCTTCTGTCTTTTTTATCAACACATGGTTCTTGCTATCAACGTATGCTCTTCATGATCAATGCAAGGCCTGTTGGAAAGGTACCAGCACACAACAGAAGCAACAAGGACCAATAAGCACTCCAATTCATTAATTTTGGCAAAAAAAAAAAAAAAAAACATGCTCAAACAAAGTTTAATGGGTTTCAAGACATACCTTTGAAGAACCGTTGAAATCTTGATTTCTAGCAGCAAAATCCTCCAAATCTTTGTACAGACCACCACAAGATCTTCCCTACTATTCTCTTCGTGCTCTAGATTGAGTTGTGAGACTCAAAATAAGCTGGAATCAATGGGAACTTGGAGAATGCTCACTACAACAACCCAAATGAAGAACATCTTCTTCTACTCGAATTTTTCAGAAAAATTCATTTAGTTGCCCAAAACTTCACTCCAATCTCTTCAATATATTGCAGACTATCATGCAAAGAGATTTGCTGCATGGGAAGCAACTCATGATTGGAGTAAATGAAGGTTGAAGAAGTGGATTCTTTGTGAGCAACTTGAAGATGAAGATGAAAAAACACATTTTTCCTTTTTGTGTAATTTTCTATTTCCAAAATCTAAAATTGATTTTAAAATCATATTTTTTTTCTAAAATCAAAATTTATTAATTTTACAAATTAATTTCATAAATTAATTTTCTAATAAAATTAATAAATAATTATTTAAACAAGTTAAATAATTAATTTAATATCCAATATTAAATTAATTTTTACACAAATTCATCTTCATATATTTAAATTATATTTAAATATATATTCTCCAATTCTGTTTGATTCTAATTTGAACGTTTCAAATTAACTTCTCACGCTACTCTAGAGCTAATCCATTTTCGAGCTAGTAGGGGGACCTCATGACCTACAGATCATGGGCTCCAATGATCCGAGATTAATCGGCTAAACTCATTAGATCGATCTAACCCGCATTCGTTAACTAATGGGTCACTCCACTAAAGCCCATAGTTGAACTCCCTTCACTATAGATATATTATATCCACTCGATATAACCATGATTAGTAAGTCAACCCTTCACAGGTTGTTTGTAATAACGGCTGGGTCAAATCTCTGTTTTACTCCCGAAATTACCTCTTGTTCCTTAAGTCCCCACTGATCCCCTAATGAACAAATGTTTTATGATCCAATCAACAAAACCAAGTCCCTCTCGGGCCAATGAGAGGGCGGGGCCCCTTGTTCAAGATCCAGAATTAGCACTTAAGGGAACAACCTCTTTACTATCCCTAAAGTATGTAAGAGTGAATTTTGTCTTACACCCTATGTCCCCAGCTATCTATCCAGTCTTACCCCTGAAATTGAAGGTTTATTAAGTCGATGCTGTTGAGCCAACCCTCACCTATGCAAATCTAAGGATAATTCCAAATAAATAGGAGTTCATAATTAGCTCAGGATTAAGGTCAAGTTACCTAGGTCATCGCTTTGAAGTAGTTAGTCTTAAACAGTAAACAGCGTTATAAAGTAAGAGTGACTCATTTCGTGGTCCGATCTTGTACAAACCCTTTTGCACAAAGACACCCCCACTTCTCATATCCAACATGAACGAATTAAGATCACTTCGTTTGTAGCACTTTATAACTCCTTGTAACAACTATAGAGTAGGCCGTATCCTGTAGTGTTACTAGAATAAGATACCTAACCTTATTCATATACTATAGATCATTTTGACTATTTACTCAAACCTGATCCACCTTTATGTCTCCACATAAAGTTCAAGTACTCATCCAATAGTCTAGGGACTTTCAGGTTTATTGGATTTCTATCTTGCAATAGATCTATTCAATAAAATTATTGAATTTTCAGAATAAGTTATATTGTTTACAAACCACGAGTTTTAGGACATTAAACTCAATAAGGCCTTCTCTAAATTTGCCTTCAAAAACTCTTTCTAACGTATTTTTAAAGGGAATTTGTGTTATGAGCTGAAGTGAAGCCTTGGGATGCTATTTATAGGCCTTTAAGAGACCATCCTCATCATCCCTTAAGGCTCTCAATGCATGGCACCTCTTTCTTCTAAACTTTTGAAGTGTCTTCTCCTTACTTTGCCACCACCTTCTACTTTGAGGTGTCTTCTCTGTCTTTGTCCTATACATGTATAGGTCCACCTCCTACATGGTTTATCTAAGATTTCACTTGGTTGAGCCACGTAGCTTATCTTGCTATCATTTTGTTCCTTAACATCCAAGAATGCTCTATCTCAACGAACATTTCCTTTCTTGGATGCATAGCAATAGCATCCATCAACGCATAGCACACCATCGACGCATGGAAAAGCTTATCCACGTATAGCATGGCTCCCATCCACACTTAGCAAGGCTTGGCCAACACATTTAACCTCAAACAACCTTGGCTCTTTGACAAGCTTTTCAACGCATAGTTCAATGGACGCACTCTACTTTCAACGCTTAGCCTCATGGTTGGCGCATAGTTCTTTAACCAACGCATAATCCAACGCTTACTTTATGTGTGGCAACGTTTGCAGAAGCTCCTTTTCTTAGGCCTCTTGCTACACGCATCAACCTAGTCTCATCGCATAACTTTCTAGCTTTATCGCATAGCTCCAGCCTCATCGCCTTTTCTTTGGCATCACATAGCCCATCAGTTGCATGCTTCAACGCACGCCCAGCGCCCATGCGTTCAACGCCTTATGCTCATCCTTGTGCGCAACCGAGTGCTTCTTCGATCATGCATGGCCTATACTCGATGCACGATGGCCCTTACTCAATGTACGATGGCCCTTACTCGATGCCAAAGGGTTTGTATAAGACCGGACCACAAAATGAATAGTCTCTTTATATAACGTCGTTGATAGTAGAGACTTACATTTCACCAAGATGACTAGAGGTGACATGACCTGAATTCTTAATGAGTTATGAACTCCTACTTATGAAGGTGGTCCTTTGATTTGTATAGGTGAGAGTGGCCAGATAGTTGACTCAATAAGCCTACCATTTTGAGGATTCGTCTGATTGGGGAGTTGGGAACATAGCTACATAAGACAGAATTCACTTCTTCCTTAATGTTGGGATAAGTAGATAAATTGCTCCCTTAAGGGACTGATTCTGAGGCTTGAACAATGTGGCGCTACACTCTCTCTTGGCTCGAGAGGGTTTGTTCATAGTTGGACTATGACTTATTGTTCATTAGAGGGATCAGTAGGAATTAGATGTAACTATAGGGGCAAAACGGTAATTTTGGCCCAGCTGTATTTACGAGCAATTTATGAAGGGTCATCGCACTGTTGACTTATTATATTCAATGGACACAAAATATATCTATAGTACGAAGAGTGCAGTTGTCGATCTTTAGTAGAGTGATCGGTAGTTAATGGATGTTGGATAATTTAACTAATTATCCGAGTACCATTGGAGCTTCAATCTACAGGTCCATAAGGTCCCCTTTGTAGCTCAATAGAGATTATTGAGAATTAATTTTGGATTAATTAGAATTTTTTAAATTAGTTGAGAGAATTAATTATATATGATATAATTAATTTAAATTAATTATATGTGATATAATTAATGTAATGTATTTGATATACTATAATATAAAGATTATTTTGAGAGGAATTAAGTATTGAAATATGATTCAAATATTAATTATATGGATGGGAATCATATAATTATATTTAGTATAAATGTCATTTATATTAATACTATTCATTATTGAGAGAAATAAAAACTATACGTTATATCGTATTTGATACAATATAAAAACTTTGGGTTATGTTTTTATATTTTATATAACATATAGTTTAATATATATTATATGATAAGATAGTTATCATATATATATATATATATATATATATATATTATATATATTAAAATTAATTTTAGGAGGGGGTTGTAACTCCCTTCCCTCTTTCTCTCTTTGGTGGAAGACGTGTACTATGGGGAGTTGAAAAAGATTGGCGTCACACAGAATGGTCTCAGTAGTTTTTTTCCAAGAACTCAAAGAAAGAATTATTCCTCTCTTAAAAAAAATTCTCTCCATTTTCCCAAAAGAATTCAGAGCCCACACCTTTTGAAATTCTCATCCCCTACAGAGAATACAGAAGGTTCAACTTATGGTGGTATCCACGTTGAGATCAGTTTTTTGTATGTTTTGATCATGATTGTTCATGACCATTTGGAGAGGAGGAATTTCGTGAAGAAGTTGCTCTTCAAGGGTAAGTCAATTTCTAACTCTAATTCCTAATTCTTTTTTAAGCATGCTGTAAATTCTAGATTGATGTATAATTAATGTTCTATAAATTTTGATTATGTAAAATAATTAAAATTGGGAACGATCCTGCTTTCGCTACGGACCTCACGGTTCCAATATTCATGATATCCCCGAAGCCTTCAACCAGATAGTCTTGAATGAGATGAATATTGAACCTGATTCAAGTTTTGAGAGAGAAAATACTAGATCTGACAATTTGATGGTGGGGATAGTATTTAACTCAAAACTGGATTTATAAAATGCAGTGTACAATTAAGCGCCATCAAAATTTCGAGGTCATTGAGTCAAAAAAGGATATTTAGGTTGTTAGGTGTAAGAGATACGACAATTGTTGCACGTGGAGACTTCGTGCCTACTACCAGAAAAAACATGGTAAATTCAAAATCACACAATACAATGGCCCGCATTCTTGTTTCTATGCAAGATTGAGTCAAAATCACAATCAATTAGACCTCAAGTTGATTGCAGCTGAGATAAGTAATATCATAAAAAAAGATCCATCTATCAATGTTAAGAGAATATAGGACATGATATTGAAAAATATGGCTATTTTATTAGTTATTGGAAAGTATGGGATGAGAGAAGGAAAGCAATTACAAAGGTATCTGGTGATTGGAGGGAATCGTACAATTTGTTGCCTACATGGATGAATATATTAGACAAGACGAATTCCGGTACAATTATCAATAGGAGGCTAAATGAGGTGGAGGGTGATGATAGGTTCAACATATTTAATAGTGTTTTTTGGTCATTTGGACTTGTTATAGAGGGGTTTAAGCATTGCATACCCTTACTTCAGATCGATGGAACGCATCTGTATGGAAAGTACAAAGGGAAATTGTTGGCAGCTACCTCAGTTGATGCAAATTCACACGTTTAGCCACTTTCATATGTTATTGTACCAAAGGAAAGCATTGATTTGTGGGGTTGGTTTTTGGAAAATATGTGGGAGCATGTGGTACATAGAAGGTCTGAAATGTGTCTAATCTCTGATAGACACAAAGGCATTATATCTGCCCTGTAAAATCCTAATAATGGTTGACAAGATGCACATCACAAATTTTGTTTACGCAAGCAATTTCAACAACAGATATAAGAACAGTATGCTGAAGAGCTTGGTATATCGTGTAGGACTAGAATATCAATTTCAAAAGTTTAACGAATGCATGATGTAACTTCAAATGCCAAACCCCAATTGCTTAAGATTTTTTGCTTCTTTGGATATTAAACAGTGGACTCAGTCACATGATGGTGGTCATCGTTATGGATGGCTAACCACAAATTTGGCACAATGCATGAATGTTGTTATGAAAGGAGCTAGGAAGCTGCCCATAACTACATTAACACAATTATTATTCTATCGATCTGTCGCATATTTTTTTGTTCGTCGTGTAGAAATAGAAGTTACTCTTGAATCTGGAGAGATTTTTACAAGGTAAATTCATCTCATATTGAACTACTCATCTTATATCTAACTATTGTTAATGTTTAATAATTAGTTGTTTTTAATGTCATAGGTATGCAATTAAGAAATTACGTCATTGGGAAAGACGTGCAAATACTCATAAAGTTAACATATTCGACCATAGGACAAGATTGTGTGATATTACCTCTACAATTAACCTATTAACACTAAAAGGTGGATCCACACATCGAGTAAAGTTGAGTCAGCGAACATGCATATGTAATAAGTGACAAAGTTACAGAATCCCATGTTCCCATGCCAGTGTAACATATAAAACTGTTGGTGTGGGTTATTTGTACTTCATAGAAGATTATTACAAGATTTTCACCTATTTGTCCTGTTATTCACCTTAAGCCTATTCCTGATAGACAATGTTGGTCTAATCCTAACTTTCCCACTATTTATTCAGACAAGACAAAGGTAAGGAATGTTGGTAGACCATGTACTTCCCGAATACAAAATGAGATGAATTGGAGAGAGACAGTGGTTCCCTTACGTACTTTTTGCAGACAAGAAGGACAAAATCAATGAAATTATCCTAATTGAGGTCGTAACGCGACATAGTTAACATATATTATTAGTGTTAATTGTAACCTCATGTATCCTATGTTGGTTGTAATCTCTTTCTAATTGTTCATTTTCATTGTAATCTCTTTCTAATTGTTCATTTTCATTGTAGTCTCTAACTACTTATTAGTGTTAATTGAAATTTGATGCTCATGTTAATGTTATTTATAATCTCTTACATTGTGTCAATGTTAATTATAATCTTCTTGTTTAAATGACACTAGATGGACGATATATTAGCAGGGGATACATAACAAAAGCAGGAGTATCATATCACTTTTTTGTATGAATTTGTTATTTAATTAGATGACTTAATTTTATTGTTTAATTACACAATTTAATTGTTCAAGGACATTTTAATATTCTTTTTTGTAGGAAAATTTTGCAAATATCAAAATATCTAATAGAACGCATGTGATGGCTAGAACGACAACAGCGACACTGGTAATTTAACATCTATATACAGAGTGCAATATTTTGATTGTGATGTTCTCGATGGAGGACAAAGTGATACAACTAGACATCATAATGTTCTAGTTAAACCTAATGTTCAAAATGAGTATGCAACATCATCAAAGGTTTTGCGTAATCATTTGAATGAATGATTGTTAGTCATTTGAGCCATTAAATCATAGAAAAAAATGACTAATCAAACTAATATGAATTCAATAAATCCAAAATAATGAAGAAGACTTGAAATATCTTAGTGAAAAAATAAAGAAAATAATTCCAAAATGTTTGTCAATTATTCACTAAAAAAAAGTATATTCAACATAAAATTTAAAAAAAAAAAATAAGGGAAGACAAATGAAAAAGTATTCAAAGACAAATGAAAAAGTTAAAAAACTTAAATTCAATAAAATTATTTTCTTTAATCCGAGTAGAGAATAAATACGGATTGAAAATAAAATTTAAAGATAACCAATTTAAATGTCAAAGAAAAAATGAAGAAGAGAAAATTTTGATTGAATAATAAAAAAAAATAGAAAACGAAAAAAAAAAGAAAAAAAAGAGGAAAGTAATTTAAAGTGTAAAAAAAATAAAAAATAAAAAAAGAGACAAATTTTGGTTGAATAATGAAAAACGACAAATAAGGGAGAGGAAAGGAATTGAGGAAAACAAAGAAAAGGGGAAAAAAATCAATGAATGCGGGTGATTAGACCAAAATTGAATGCGGTAATTAGACCATAAAAGACACACACAAAAAAAAAAAACAAAAACCTTTTGCCTAATTTTTCAAAACTACCCCTTTTACCCAATTTATTTCTAAAAGTACCTCAATTTTCTGATTAACTCCTAACATTACACATATATGTCAAATCGAGCCTATAATTCAATTGACATTCGGGTGTGTAAGAAACTATGAAGTCGATAATTATCATTATTATTATTTTGATATTTATATAATTACTATTAGTTAATGCTTTTAGTGAATTATCCAAATAGTATTAATGATTTTTTTTTTTCTTTTCCAAAAGAATTTCATTGCACAATGTGATGCCCACAAGCAAAGGAGAAGTTGAAAAGAAGCGCCGAATTTTTTGGGAGCCAAACAAAGCTGCAACACTGCAAATTGCTTTGAAGTTAAACTTTTATCAAATTTAATTTGTCAAATGTAATAATCATAACCTTCCGATGAAAAAGAGATACAATGTAAATATATTTTCAAAATCTACTATAAAAGGATATTAGAGTAACGTTTTGATCCGTAAAAATTGGTTTTTTTTTTTTTTTTTGTGCCAACAAGAGCATAATTTAACTGGCATAGTATTTATACTATCAACCTCGTGATTTGAGGTACGATTCCCCTACCCCACACTTTAATTACAATACTTTGCAAAAAAAAAAAAAAAGATTGATTTTATGATTTATTTAAAAGTACAAAAACTAAACTTAGACATTTGACCAATTAGATGAACTAAAAAAAAGTTTCAATGCTTGCATATTTAGGAATCAAAATTATTTGTTTAAAAAGATTATGATTATTATTGTCATTCTTCATTACGGTCTAAAAATGTAAGTTCATCTAATCCATTATTTATATTGTCATGATGAATATAATTCAATTGACATAAACTATGTTGTTGGATAATATAAGATTAAATTTACCTTTACCTACTAGCTCAAGTCTTTGGGTGAATCGATAATTTATGATGGTATCAGAACAAATTAGTTTAAGATATCTTGTGTTCAAGCCCTTGCAACGTTCATTATCTGTATGGTAAAAAAAAAACATAATTAATTTGGTTTGCCAGTGATTTTATTATTATTATTATTGAAGAAAATGGTTACTTGTTTCTTATTCTTTATTTTCTATTGGAGAAATGAAACATGTACAAAATTTATATAAAACAATAAATAAAAATATTCAAATTCGAAAAAGAAAATACTTTTAGTCATTGAGGTTTAAGTTAGGTTACATTTGGATCATTACAGGCAACATTTTAGTTATGTAGATTGAGTTTAGTATAGCACTCTTTGTCATTCCATCTAATTTTCTATTAATTATGTAACATAAATTTATGTGACATTGTTTAATTATTAAAAATATATTTTAATTTTTAAAATAATTTATATTTTTATCATTTTCTAATTTTTTTAAAAAAAAAATGTTTTTATTTTTATTTTTATCTCTTTTCCTCTCTTCTTTCTTCTTCCTTCTCCTTCATCTTCAATGATAAACAATTGGTGATCGTTGGAGATCATTGTTGACCGTCAACCGTGCAAATACGAAAAAAAGTTTTTCTCCTCCTACTTTCCTTTTTTTCCTCCTTCATTCCCCATAATTGAAACAAAAACAAAAACAAAACAACGGGCATTCCGAATCTATAACAAAAAACATCTCATTCAAAAAAGTTTCGCCTTTTAAAAGAATTAAAAAATCTCATGTTTCAATGAACTTCTTTATATTTATCATCCATGTTTAAAATTTTAACCCACGAAACGTGGATAATTTTCATCCATGTGAAAACCAAGAGATTGAAACATCATTCCATGCATCGATATGTCTATAAAACAGATAGTTCAACATAAATATATTAAGAATTAATTGATAGATATCTCTTCTGTATATTGTATGAATACAAATTAACATAACAAATTATCATCTATTAATTTCAATATGGATATGAATACGATTAACAGGATCTATAATTTCGTTTAAAAGTAAAAATAACTTAATTATTAATATAAATAATTTTTAAAAAATTCTTTATTTATAAAAATATCCATCAAAATCAATACTTTATGAACATCGACATCAATATTTTAACTGTTTTGGTGAAAATCCAAACACAAATGCCATCTTCGAAGAAGAGTTGAAAAGAAAAGGCATGAATAAAAAGATAAGGGTTGGGTACAGCCGTGCAGTACAAAACCTGCACCAAAAAGAAACCCACTGACTCAGATTCCTCCAACACCCTGCCCCAATAATGCCTGCACAAGTCATGGTCACTCCTATTTATTTATTTTTTTTAAACATACCCACTTATTATTATTATTTCAATTTTATTTTTAACAAGTATTTGAACTAAATGGGCGTTTGGAGCAAAAAAAAAATTGGTATTATACTATGGATTATTATAGATGAGTTTTAATTATTTGTGTTTGGGGTGTAGATTATTTTAATTTGGATTATAATAGTATATGTTTGAGGTGTAAACTATTTTAGTTTGGAAATAAAATAGTAAGCATTGTAGTAAGAATAAAAAAATGATAAATATAAAATAGTAAATATTGTAATAAATAGTAAATATTGCAGTAAACGGGGGGTTTTGAAATAATGTTTACTGTAACTAATTGGGGTTTTGAAATAATATTTACTGTAACAAGATGTGGTTATTATAATCTTATGATAATCTCTGCCCCAAACGCGCCCTAAATGTGTTTATTGAACCCGAGAATATTTGATTTTATATCTAGCTAATAAGTATTTCGACATTTAGTTTTGTGTTTTATAGATCTTTAATCTGTTTTTGATCTTTTATAAAATTGATGAATCTATAAACACAAAATTTAAAGTTCAATGTCTTATTAAATACATGCTTTAATTTTGTGTATAATATATTCATTATTTTTTTAAAAAAATGTTGAAAATGTTAGAGATCTATTAGATATAAAATCGAAAATTTAGGCTCGTTTGGTTTTTTTTTTTAAATTAAGTCTATTTCATCAATAATTCTTATAATAATTTGCATCTTTTTTAAGTACAATGGTCGAATTATTTGCCAAATTCCAAAAATAACTTTTTGAAAGCTACTTTTTTATTATTCTCAAAATTTAGCTTAGCTTTTTAAATCATTGGTGACAAATAGATAATAGATAAAGAAATTCGGAGGTAGAAGTAGTATGCGTAGATTTAATTTTAAAAAAATAAAAAAAAAACAAAATGGTTACCAAATGGAGCATTAGGAATCCATTTTGACATTTTTGAAGTTTATGGATCTATTAGATACAAAATCGAAAATTCGTGAATCTATTACATATATTTTTTAGAAAAAATTTAGAGACTTAGTAAACGCAAACATCAATATTCAAAAACTATTTAACCAAAAGATGATTTTTTTTTTCCTTTTTTGTGTTGAGGGACATTATACAAAGTTCAAGAATATTTGGGATAATTTAGCTAATAGGAAAATATTTGGGCTCTATTTAATAATTATTTGGTTTTTAGGTTTTTAATTTTTACAATTAAGTTTATAAACATCTATTCTACTAAAAATTTATAATATATTTTATTTTAGAATTTGATTAGGAATTGAAGTGTTTCCGTAAGATAGACAAAAACCACAACAAATATATCATTTTTAGTTTTTGAAATTATGTATAAAAAAATTATAAATAAAAGTAGTGATTAAGGGAGCTTTGAGGCTTCGAGCCGCAAGTTCAATTGGTTGGAGTGGACTTGAAGATGTAAAATTGTTTAACCCACAATTTGCTACAGAAAAGACTTTGAAACCCCTCTCTAACTATAGTGACCATTATTTAGATATCATCTTTAGTTATAGTAAACCCATAGTTGACTATATCGAACAAATAGTGTATTTTTCCTCCATGGATGTTCATTATAATTTTAGTTTGGTTTTTATATGTTCAAATACATATAAATATGTGCATATGATTTTTCTGTTTTCATCTAAATATAAAATTATATTAAACCACTAAATTATAAAATAATCTTTTTCTTAAATTGAAGTATATAATAAACGTGTTAATTCTGTATATTTTATTAAATAATCAGCTTAATGAGAATATAATACAAAGGTAGATAAATAGACACTAAGAGACCCAACAAAACAAAGAAATCAAGAAATGAAAAATACATAAAAGAAAAAATATTATAAAGGAAAATACTAATTAGGAATGAACCCTAATTTACTTTAACACCCTCCCACAAACTCAAGATGATAGAGTAACAACCAACTTGAGTTTGTGAAGCGACTGAGTGAAGCTGATGATGGAAACTGAAGAAAACTCTGGAATCATATTATGACAAATCTAGGCTGGAGACAGAACCTAATAAGAGCTAAAACAAAGAGAATTTCTAGGTTGGAGACAAACCCATGAAGAACTAAACACAAAGAACTTTTGGGTTGGAAACAGAGATCCTCATAGAGAGATCTAAAATAGAATCCATGAACTACTGATTTGAAAATACAGAGAACTAAAATCCATGTAGAATTTAGTTGCACATGATTAAAGATACAGAGCACGTAAATGGATGAAATATGAAAGACATTCTATTTATATTAAGAATAAGAGCTTTTCAATCTCAACTACTTAATACAAACGTAAATGTAGATAGAAGTATGACAAAAAACAGAGAATGGGGATATCAAGTCGCTGGTCGCAATCTCTTGCTTCCTTTAGCTTGTTTGGTAACTGTTTCACTATGGTTCTAGTGATGATGGAACTCTCATGGCAGAACTTCGGCCTATCTTTCGATGGGAATCACTCTACTTAGTCATTTTCTAAAGGGCTATTTATATGTGTCAAAAAGACAGCTTCCTTCCTTCTTCTTTGCTTCTCATTTATAAATAAAATAAAATTATTGGGCAAGATCTATTGTAGTCTTCACTGTATGTGAACAAACATTTGCAAATGAATTGGAGTAAGCTTGTTGGGTGAGGTTGAAAACATAATTTGCTACCAAACCCATGAAAGGATTTAGGCATTTGTGAAAGAGAGAGGATGATGAATAGGGAGGAGAGTTGATGAAAAGAGAGGAGGGAGAAACACAAATTTTCACCAATAAAAATTATTAATTTAATAAAAGGATCTAATTGTACCATTAAGAAAGAAACGAGGGTATAATCGATCAAATTGAAAATTTAATTATTTGATTATAGAGGGAGGTTTCCTATATTTCTTAATTTCGGTATGGTTATAAAGAAATAAAACATAATGTAATCAAATTATGCAGAAAAATTAAATCGTCATAAAGGGCCGAGCTTCGTAATTGAAACAGGTTTCGTGAGTATATTACACGTGGAATTTGTAATTAAATCAACAAAATTTAATCAGATCATATAGTATACAATTTTCGTCCATTAGTAATAATCATCCATATTGACATTTTCGTCTTTATCGCCAGTTAGCCTTTTTTAATATTAAATAATTAATTTATTACAAATATTCATCAATTTCTAATGCATGTTTAAATGTGCAAATTCAATCGCTTCTCTTCCTCTTCTTCTAATGGCTTCCTCACTTGATCACAATCAGCTACCAAACATCCACGGCGGCGCCACCGCAGCTCCTCCGCCTACTCCCTCCTCACAAACCAACCACCTCTCCACCTCCGCCGCCGCCGACGCTCTCTCCAGGCTCCTCCATCGCCTACCGCCCAATCTCTCCCTCCCTACTCGCCGCTTCCCCTCCGTTAGGTCACCGCCAACGATTTCCTTCTCAGAATCTCCTAATCCTGACCTTCTCGACCGCCTTCTCTCCGCCGCCTCCGAACTCGGCTTCTTCCAACTCACCGATCATAAAATCTCTTCTCATCTCGCTCTCTCCGCCGAGTCGGAAGCCGCCGCTCTGTTCGATCTTCCGGCCGAGAAGAAGGAGTCTCTGTTTCCGAAGAACTGGCCTCTCGGATACAAAGGCGATGGAGACGAAGAATCGGACGGAATTGGTGAATCGTTCTGCTTCGATTTGAGGCCGTGTTTATCCGATTCGGCAGAAATTTCTTTACATTCGTTAAAGGAGTTCGTTCTTAAAATGGAGAGCCTCGGATTGAAGATCCTTGAGTTTTTGTTTCGTGCGATTGGCTTCGAGAATCCAATCGGTGAAGATCGTACCGGATTCCGGTCGCTTATATGGATATCGGAAGGTTGTCGGAGCACGGAACCGGCAATGGCCGATGGATTTTACCCATACATTGTTGGATTGCAGTATCAGAGCAAAAACCAGAGATGTTCGCTGTTAGGGGATTCCGGCTGGGTTGCGGCGGCGGCGGCGGCGACGGATTCTGTGATGGTCTCCATCGGCGATATTGCGCAAGTAAGTAATCAATTTCAATACGCTGTCGTTTTATTTGTATTATTTATTTATTTATTTTAGTACAGTTGATATCATTAGATAGATAATTAGATAAAGATAATTACGTTATTTAATTAATTAGTGGCTAAGCATTTTTCATAATTAATATATTTTTTTAAAATGCCATAATTAATAATTCGAAAGATATTGGATTGCACGAGTAGCGAGGCATTGATCACGTGCGTTCGTGACAAATATGCTTGTTTCACGAACCTAGACAAGCATAGCAACCTCTCTTTTCATTATTATTTATCAAAATGATTGATGCAATATTCTCAAAAGAAAAAACAAGATATTTAAAAAAAAAAAAAAAGGCAATGGAATTAAATTGGGATTCTTTTAGATTTTAAATATTGTAAATTTTAATTTTTTTTTTTTAATAAAAATACATAGCTCTGGAAATTATTTATAAACAGAAAAAAAACTTAGGTACAGTTGGGGACACCCATTTTTTGTTTCGAGGTAAACAACCACGCATTGGACCACATGCGACCTTCTTAAAACCACACATTCTCAAGAGAAACAACTGCATTTCATTTAGAAAGAAATAGCTACATGCAACCAACTCGGTTTTTAAACATGTAAGATTAGGGTTTGACACGGCTAGTGGCACCTACCCTCATTTAAGATGATCTCCAATTGAGGTTCTTTAAACCCTCACAGTCTCAACACCTGAGAGGCCTCATCAGAATGTGGAGGTTTCTTTAGTGTTAATGTGAGCTGCAGGCTTATCTTTGAACATTTTGTTGAAATGGTAGGTTTGTCATTTGGTGTAGATTTGAGAAAAATCTAACAGGTCAGGTCATAGTATACAAATACCCTGCTTTAGCACTATAAGGATCCATAAAGTTTTTGTCAATTTCAATTTCTATTGAATAAGCAAGTAATCTAATGTTTCAATTGTGATGCTTATCACAAGTTTGGTACATTCTATGTCACTGTGAGAATGGTTGGTCTGAATGTACATAACTTGAAAGAAATTCTTAGAAGCGTCGTGAAACATGAAGATGGTTTTTGAAGCTTCTAAAAGAGATGAGATTACACAAGAAAATGTGTGTTAGATTTTTTATCGACATGATAACATTAGTTTTGCCGTTAACAATCCAACTAGTGATTGGGCATAACTTAAATCTCATAATAGATTTTGCTTCCATCGTGTTGTTGGAAACTTCAGTTAAAAAGAAAATACGAGTGTTAGCAATTGTGTCAAGTGTCAATACCAAGTTCGTAAGTACAAGATTATTGAAATGGTTGAAGCAATCGATAGCACTTGTATGAACACTTTTTTTTTTTTTTTAATGATTTTGGTATTGAGAAATGGACTTAGTCACACGATGAAAGGTTTAAATAGGGATGGATGACCACTAACCTTTCAAATGCCTTAATGGAGTCAAGAGGTTGCAAGTTGTCAGTGACTTGCACTTGCCCAACTTACCTTCTATAGATGTAAATTGTTTAGAAAGAAGAAGATAAACAAAAATACGAGAAATGCTTTCGAGCGACAAGAAAATATACTCAAAAATTCAAATAATGTTTGTAAATAATTAATTTAGTTACAAAGATTGACAGAATCTAGTAAGCATGAAGTATAAATATATGATCTTTTACTGGTATGTTTCTTGAAAACTTGACTTCATTACTTTAATGTAAAAGGAGAAAATATTCAAAGGTTAAGGTTAACTGCAAGTGAGCACTATCGTTTATGTCATAAGTGATGAGATTTTAGCATTCCATGTTTGCATTTGATGGTAGTTTGGTTATGTTTTAATATGGACTATGAAGACTTCATTAAGGAGTACTATAATTAGCCTTCAATGTATTGCATGCTACCCATCTCAATTTCAACTATACCTCATGGAAGATTATTGGATCTCTCCTCCTAAGATTCTTATCTTACATATTGACCCAATAGTGTTGAGGATATTTGAAAGGGTCAAGAGTTCTCGCTACCATAATAAGATGGACTAGAGAGAACCAAGTACTCAATAATTATGTGAGTTGCGTAATCAGTTATGTTAAAATCGAAGAATATGTTCTTCGAGGTAATGGGAGACACCTTAGCCCATGTGTGGTATATAATATTTTTATAATTCGACTTGTAATAACATTATTGAGTATTTGGTTCTTTTTAAACTTTTCACAATGAAAAGATATTCTCATTAATTGATTTACAGTAAAATATAAGGTTGGTTTAAATAGAAGATTATATGCTAACATACTTGATGAAAAAGAGAAGAGAAGAACACAACGTTTTACGTGAAAACTCTAAAACAGGGAGAAAAAACCACGATGCAATCACTATTTTTATTATCCTTTTCTATGTTTCATACAAGAACATGGTACATATATAAATAGAGATGTAGGAAACCCTAATACAGACTAAAGCAAGATGAAATTACTAAAACGCACTTAGGGTTCAAAGGTGAAGGCCTTTTTATTTTCAACACTCCTCCTCAAGTTGGGGCATAGATGTCAATAAGATCCAACTTGCTGACACAAAAATCAAAACTCTATCTGAGAAGTCCTTTTGTGAGGATGTCTGCGACCTATTGACCGGAAGGGATGTATGGAATGCAGATACTGCCACTATCCAATCTTTCTTTGATGAAGTGTCTATCGATCTCAACGTGTTTGGTTCTATCATGTTGAATCAGATTATTTGCTATACTTATTGCAGCTTTGTTGTCACAGTAGAGCTTCATCAGTTAATCACAATCCTGACACAGATCTGATAGAACTTTCTTTAACCAGATTTCTTCACATATTTCTAGACTCATAGCCTTATATTTTGCTTCAACATTGCTTCTAGCAACCACCCCTTGTTTCTTACTTTTCCAAGTGACAAGATTTTCCTACACAAAGGTATAGTACCCAGATGTTGACTTTTTGTCTACACTAGAGCTTGCCCAGTCAGCGTCAATATAAGCGTCAATACCTCGTTTGTCAGTTTTCCTTAACATCAAACCCTTACCAGGAGTAGTTTTTAAATATCTTAGGATGCGTTCAACAACCTTCATATGCTCTTCATAAGGTATGTGCATAAACTGGTTGACCACATTGACAGCGTAGGATATGTCTGGTCTAGTATGGGATAGGTGAATTAGTTTCTCTACTAAACATTGATATCTTTCTATCTTTCTTTATTAACAGGAATCCTGTTAATAGACTCGCCAAGCTTGGTATTGAATTCTACAGGGTTATTAACGGGTTTGCATCCAGTCATACTTGTCTCTTTTAGTAAGTCAAGCGTATATTTCCGTTGAGAGACGAAAATTCCCTCTTTTGATCGTACTACTTCCATCCCAAGAAAGTACCCTAATCTCCCAAGGTCTTTAATTTCAAACTCCTCAACCATTTTCTTTTTCAGTCTGTCAATCTCTGTAGTATCATCGGGATAACACAATATCATCCACGTATACAATGAGAACGACAATCTTTCTCGACACTAACCTTTTTGTGAACAAAGTGTGATAAGAGTGTCCTTGAGTATAACCTTGAGATTTAACGAAGGTAGTGAAACTGTTGAACCACACCATTGGAGACTGTTTTAACCCGTATAATAACTTTAGCTTACCATAAAATGAAAAAAAAAAAAAAATTTCTTGAAACATTTTCTAGCAAAAAATAGTGGAAAATAAAGATTTGTTCTCTGATGATCCTCCAAATTTAGAGGAAATGAAAGTGAAATTGTTGAAAAAATGTGGTGACATTTCAGTGGCTGTTACGAGGATGGGGAAGATTTAATTTTAAAAAATTCATGACATAGTAAAAGTATAGAACAAGGAAGTAGAAGAAAAAGAAGAAGATGATAATGAAATTCATGGAGAAAAATTAGTTAGAATCAAAAGTTTTGATTTTGCATTGGTTTCTCATTTTATTTAAACATATTTCTACCAGAAATGTAATTGGTTAATTGTTGTTCATTGCCCAAAAAAGAAAGAAAGAAAAGAAAAGAAAAAATTTTTAAATTAAAAGAAAAAAATTGCAATATTTTATTCAAACGAAGATGGATAGAATTATTGAATAAAAAAGTTTCAAAATAAAAATAGTAATCATAAAAGTATATTATTGAATGAAAAAGTTTTAAAAAAATTGCATCAGATACCAGAAATATGAACTATGCATCCCAAACAAAGACATGAACTCAGACCAAATAACTCTACACCTCAAATACAAACATATGAACTTCACAGACATATATGAACTTCAGACATCCTATCTCAACTCTGTGTCCCAGACAACCCCTAAGGTTGAATGATGTAAGAAGAATAGGGGCTAATTGGAAAATTAGACAATGTTCTTGTTAATTCTTTTTTGGCCCCACTTGTAATGTAACTCTATAAATAGGGATATTCCCCTCTTGTATGAAACACAATATTCATTCTAATAAAAGATTGACAATCTTGATTTTTGGAGGATTAATCCTTGAGGCTACTTAGACTACATCAATTTGGTATTAGAGCAACTGTCTGGACAAACGTTGACTGTCGCCGATGGAAGATCGGAAAACTCTTGGTGAAGCTCCTCGACTTGTGCTCGTGGCTAGACAACCCACATCTAATTAGGGGGAACCTTGAAATTCCAAGAAAGGAAGAAGAAACCAAAAAAATTTCAAGATTTTGCAAAAATGGACTATTACCGATTAAAGAAGATGTCGAAGAAAAGATATAGCAATTGGTATGGGCAGGAAAATCAAATTTACTTAAAAAAAAAAACAATGTTAGAATTCTGATTCAAGTGATTAAGAAGAATTCCAACATACTAGTTTTGTCCATACTCGATTTTCTCAAGGAATCTATTATTATCCATATTGGAAATTTAAATCTAGTGATTCTAGTGATTCCGATTAGAGATGTTCACGGGGCAGGGTGGGGCCGGGGATGCCATTTTCCATCCCCGTACCCGTTCCTCATTTCATTCCCCATCCCCGTGAAATTTCCCACGGGGATCGGGGCGAGGATTCCGCACGGGGAATTCATAGGGATCAGGTTCCCCACGGGAACTTTTTCCCGTTACTTTTTTTTTTTGTAAAAAAATAATTAATTTAAATCACTAAATGTGAGCAAATTTTAATTAAATAATTAATCTTTATCACTAAATTGTTTATTATTGTTAGTTTTATATGACAATTTGAATTTAAAGATAAATTATTCAAATTTTGGTCTAAAAAAGTTAATTAATTTTTTTAGTAGAAAGAATAAATATAAATCAAATTATTCACATATATAATCTAAATTTAAACATTCAATTTAAACATATTCATTATGTTTCTCAATAAATAATCAAATTTGAAATTTAAATGTAATATTTATATAATAATAATAATAACATAACATTAGATAACTATACTAAATAAATATGTAAAAGCTAATCGGAGCGGGAACGAGAAACGGGGTCGGGGACGGGGAATGGGGAATGCATTCCTCGTTTAGCTCACGGGGAATTTTTTTCTCCCACTCCCTCCCCCATTCTCTACCTAATCGGGGAATTCCCCGAACTGGGCCCTACGGGGCCCCGTCCCCATGGGGAAATTGAATATCTTTAATTCCGATGATGTTTCTAAGATAGTCTGGGATGGAATAAGAAAGCAACAATATCGAAAAATGGCCCAATGATCCAATCGAACCCATTTTTCAAGAAATCGGCATAATAATTGGGAGTTAGATGAATCAAAGAATCATCAAGAATCATCAAGAATGGATATTTACAACTCGAGAAGAACGTTAAAGACTCGGAATTACTCTTTTGGTTATGAAACATAATCAAGAAAGGTTGATTCAAGAAAATCAATGGATGAGTCCTATACCCACTACAAGATTGGAATATATCCAAGAATCCAACAAAATGACTACTTTCATCCCGTAACATTGGAAGAAATAAAGAAAACAACAAAAGAATTGCAACCTTCATTAGGAAAAATGACTCAACATATTGATCAATTATCAATTCATTTGCAAGAGTTCATGAACGGATTTATTTCATATATGGAAGATAGATCACTAATATATAAAAATCAAGCGATTACAATGTTGTATTTATTTGTAAATAGAGAAGATTCTAGTGACACATGTAGAGTTCAACTTAGCTAATCACCTAGGCTCCCCTTAGATGTGGGACTCTCTCTCATACAAATTTAGTTTCTCCCTAAGTATGTGAATATTAGTGTTGAAACACTTAGACTCCTACTAAGTGCGTGAGACTCCCTCTCACTCTTAATGATGTCTTTCTTTGTGTTTGTGAAGTAGTCTATTCACATGAGAATTTAGGCTCCCCCTAAGTCTTGAGAACTTTCTTCTTAAAGAATGATACCTTAGGCTCCTCCTAAGACTAGAGAAATCCTTTTCGATCAACTAAGTCTTAGACTCTCCCTAAGACCAAACAAACCTTCGTGTATATAGTAGGAACAAATGCAGAAAATGCCACTACGAACAAAACCCAAAACCTTCTCGAAATCAGTGTAGTGTTGTAAGTATTTTGACAGGTTCATACAATGATCACACAAACAATATATACGGCAACCCTATCGAGAATTTCTTGGGGTTAAATAGCACAACGAAATGATGGAAATAATCTTCACATGATATCGAGAATTTGCCAAAAAGGAAAACATCTTGGAGAAAATATTCTGCTGAATAATTTAAACAAGGAAAGAAATATTCTGCAGAGTTAGCACCTTGAAGAACAACCTCTAAAACAAGTACCCACAAAAACAAAATCTGAGACAACTCCTAAACAACCCAAAGAGACAAAGCCAGAAAATTTGAACAAATATATTTAGCCAATATCACAATTCTAACCGAACAAATTCACCATTTTTTTTTCTTATAAGATCTTTAAATTGATTATCTACTGCAATGGTTTGAGGTTCAAGAGTCAAAATATTAATTAGGATCATCCCACTGACAAAGTGTTTCTTTTAAATCTGCTTCCAAACTTGTCTTTTTCACATTGGCATGGAAATGTACTAAATTTGAGACGTGCATCAAAATCGAAAATGGTTCATCGCTTGTTTATTAGGAACTGTATTGTTATAAACCTTATTGGTCTTTATGGTGTTAGAGCAAGTTGTCTATTATCTCTAGCTTATTTACTTTTACATTTCAACTAAGTGACAATCCTATCATTTTAAATCATTTCAATGAAATGTTCAAACACAAGCCCATTTGTTCACAATGAAATCACCCCATACGAGTGGATCATTATATTCAACTCCATTAACAACTCTATCAATCATAAGACCATTTATATAGAAAAAAAACAAAGGTCAAATACTTGTCTCCCATTGTCTATATAAAAAAATAACAATATGTAAATGAGGTGTTACACTAACTTTTTGATATATGATATTAATTAAATTAATTAAACACCAAACATTTCATAAGCTAGTATTCAAGAAAAGTACAAAAACTAATTATTTAACTTGTTATCTAACTAAAATTAATTACTTATAAAAAATCCCATAACTAATTATTCAATCATATTAATAGAATAAACTAAAATTAGTACCTAACCTTTTATAACTAAATATTTAATTAGCCCCCAAACTAGAATTAATATAATTAAATTTAGAAGTAAACCCTAAGATATAATCCATTTAATTTAAAAATCTCATATCTCTAAAAGTACCAAAAAAAAGTTTTAAGATAATTAAACTATTAAATTAAATAAAATCTAATGAAAAAAATTATTACGAGAAGTATGAACTCTGATCTAACAAAATCAAACAAATAAAATAATACTAAATAACAGACATAAAACTCAAAACCCCCCAATAGACTAAAAATACAAAATCATGTCGTAAAAAAGATGCAAGACATATATGACAATCTAACATAAAATAATAGCAGATCTAGCACAATTTAACATTATTTACAAAAATGGCACAATTTTAACTTCCATCTTTACCTACCATTGATGGATCTATAATTGATCGAGATTTATCAGTGATTGATAAAATGTCTATCATTGTTTGGATGCTCATTTGTTTATTATGTTGGTGTATCATATCACTAGAATATAAATATGGTATATAATAATCGTATTATTAGTTGATTTATTAAATGTTTATTTTCTTTTATGTTTACTATGGATATATCAATAAAATAGAAATAGAATATCAATAGGATTAAAAGGGATATATAATTGATATTTAACCATTTGTAAATGTAATTGTAATATATATATAGAGAGAGAGAAACAGTTTATCCATTTATAAACATGAAAATATTAAGTATCAATAATAGACATAAAAGTAGTCTTCCAAACATATCGAAATTGTTGCTAATAGACATAAAGATAGTCTATTGGTAATAAAAAGACATCACTAATGAACATATTAATGATTAACCGATAATGTTCATAAAAATTGTTCATCAACAATCAACATAAAAATAGTTGAGTGATAGAAATTTATGATAAACAACATTGAATGGTCTATGAGTGATAGACAAAAAAAATAATAATAAAAAAATAAAAAAATAATAATAAAAAAATTATTTGTCAGTGATAGACTATTAATATGGTCACTGGACCAGAAATTTCAAAAAATTATCTCATTTGCAAATTATTTATTTATATGACTTATTTGTGAATATAATAATTAAAATTGTGCTACCAGTTATAATTACTCGGATAATTATTTAAATAGTAAAGCTATTGAAAAATATTTTCAAATATAGCAAAATATCAAACCACGATAGATATCTATCACAAACACTGATAGATGTCTATCGCGATCTATCATGAATGACAGTGAAATTTTTTTATATTTGTAAATAAAATTAGTTTATTTTCTTTTATTTGAAAACAACTTTATAATGAACTTTGCAATATTAAGGAAAAAAAAAACCTTCCTTCTGTTTGATTATGTAATTTACAATTATTTTTGTAATTTTCTAAAATCAAAATACACATTTGTTTTGTGAGATTTAAACATAGTTTTCATCTTGCTTTTAAGTTTTAGATACTTAATATTTGAATTTAATTTCTATTTTTGGATTCTAGAAACTTAGGCTATGTTTAATAACTATTTGATTTTTAGTTTGTGATTTTTGAAAATACTATTTCCTGTTGATTTCTTTATTTTGTTATATATTTTTAAAAGTATATTAAAAATCCAAGTTTTAAAAACCTAAAAAAAGAATAAACAGTAGTTTTAAAAACTAGTTTTTATTGTTGGAGTTTGAAAGTATTCGAGCAAATTAT
Organism: Benincasa hispida; assembly: GCF_009727055.1. Taxonomy (NCBI): domain Eukaryota; kingdom Viridiplantae; phylum Streptophyta; class Magnoliopsida; order Cucurbitales; family Cucurbitaceae; genus Benincasa; species Benincasa hispida. The sequence continues at coordinate 22,460,342 of NC_052355.1, read as the reverse complement.
GGTAAACATAATTTATAAAAATGAAACCAGTTGTTAATTTGAATTGAATTTCTATGGTCGCTATTTAAATTTGATACACTCAAAATTTACAGGTGTGGAGCAATGGAAAACTACCCAAGAAAGTGAGAGGGAGACCGGTGCCAACGGCGAATACCAACGGTGCCAATTCACACGCAATCTCATTATCGCTACTCATTACTCTTCCTGTTGACAGCCAAGTCTCTCCTCTTCTTCTGCCGTCAAGCGTAAATGCCGACGTGGAACAATTCAGAAGTGTCACTGCTAAAAAGAAAAAAGAAGACGACGACAACGACGAGAGGAAGGAAAAGGCAATGTTTCATTCATTTAGCTTTGAAGAGTATGCATGGAGAGTGTATCACGATCGATGTTTTCTGCTTAAAGATCCGCTCAACAGATATCGAATTTAAATCCATCAATGGATGGATTGAGTTGCAACTAATTTTTTGTTTGTTTTTTTTTTTTTTAATTTAAAGCACAACTTTGGAGTATTATGGATGAAGCAACAATGTGTTGAGAGTTATATGTAGTACAAGTCCATTGGACCTTTTAACCTTTGTATCTTGACTAATATTTAATGTTGTTTTACAACCTGAGTTTACAACCTGAGTTTACAACCTGAGTTTAGTAAAAGCACGAATTTCTGATAAAGAGCCCTATTCTAAAGCCGACTAAAACACGAACAGAAAAGGAGACAAACGACCACTTTGTCAAATACCCCTTGACGGCTTGAAGGTCTACAACAAAACCCCATTTAGAAGGATATTAAAATGGTTAGAATTTGGGGAATAGATATTAGTTTATTTAAAATAAACATAACTCTACTAGTTGACACATATCGTTGACTAAGAATTTCAATGGTTTTTCTTTAAATTATTTTAAGGATCAAAAAGTGTTTTTTGTTTAAAAATATCTTAGTAAATTAATAATAATAATTAAAAAAACACTTTAGAAAACTTGAATTAATTTATAAGTTATAAAATGTCTATTTCTTTAAAAATAGCTTTTGATAATCAATCAAGTTTTTTTTAGATATTTTTTTATTACGATTTTTGAAAGAATACTTTCAATCCACTCATTATTGAAGTTATAGTAAACACAATTTAAATTAGAAATTTGTTCCTAGATAACTATAAAAGAATGATTTTTTTAGAAGTTTTTTAACACAAGTAATTACAAAAGCGGGAAATCAAATGTTAATATTATTGTCAAAGTAAGTTTAATTCAATGAAAATTGACATGACCTTTCTTATAGGTCGAAAACCTGATCCTCGATTTCTACAAACGTTATAAATGCGAATATTATTGTTACTTGTTAGCAAAGAGATTTAATAAAGGGCTTCCCAAATGGTGAACCTTCAAAGCCATAATGAACCTACAAGTAAGACTACAAGTGCAATGCAACAAATTTAGTGAAGTCTTCATATCCACACTCTATGAAATTAAGAAATGTATTCAAGATAATTTTTCTTCTTATAATAGTTATGTGGAACACTCATTGTTTGATTTAAATAGAACCTAGAGAGAAAAATCATAACTTACAAAATGAATGAAATGTTTAAAACCATATTGCTTTTGACAGGAAATTTCAACTCTATGCTTTTTAATTTACACATCAAAGCTACAACTTGTGCCCTGTTGAATGACCAGGCTTGGAACCCAAGTCTTCACTGAATTTGAGTAAGGGTTCCGCTACTTCTCCGCCCAAGCTCGTAGACCCAGTTTACGGAGCATACCGAGCAAATTCACTACACAAAACCTGCTAGTTTTCTAAGAAATAAGTATACTCTACATGTAGTCAACAGTTACCACCAACATTGACTAATGGCTTGCTAACATTACCTTAAGAATGATGTTGCTCACAGAAAAACAGAGATACATATTTCTATTGAGGCCTGAATTGCTCACACTACCATTTCTTGGTCAGAGCTGAATCTCAAAAGTCTGAAACTCAAATGGCAGGCCAAGCATCCAAACCACTCAATTATGCTTTTTTATAATCTTATATTTCATTGGGTCAAACTGCTTTCAGATTGCCTATGCCTCGTACTCGGTTGGTTTAGACCACAACCAATTAGCTCTTCACCATCTGAGAACAAAATGCAATCATTAATCTACCTGGAGAGAATGTCTACTCGCAACTCTCTTTTCCATTAACCTCATTCAGGAAGCATCTGAGCGCCTTACGCAGAAAATAAAGCCTTGTCCATCTCGAGAATTGCATTTATATCGGTTCGTGGAAATAGCAAGTGCAACAAGGGAACTACAGATGATGATTGAAATTTTGGTTTTATTTTTCCCATGGCTGTCTTGATTAAAGATGAGTCTGGTATGCTATACCACTGAAGATACCAAGATAAGAATACTGTACTTCTAACTCCCTGTATATCTCCACTTGGCCACCTTCCAGAATCCAAGTAATTGTGAAAATCGTTTTTCAAGCCCTGACAATAACTTAGTATTTCTTCTACTCGCTTTCTGAGAGACCCCAAAAAATTAGATTGCACAATGCTGCCTCTTGAACTGGTCAATTTTCCACTCAACAGAGCCTCATTATACGCTATCGCAAGCTGCAAGAAACATGAAATAAGAAATCACATTCCCTCATACATATAGAGCTGTTATCCATCAGAGACCAAACACAATTAATTTACTAATTGGGGGAGAATTAGCAATTTAAGGATACCCATCTGCAGCAAATATAAATTGTAGAAGTTCCATACATTATGTAAGTTTTAAGTAATGATAGCCTGATAGGAGATCAACAGTTTCTAGGAGGGAATCTTATAAAATGTAAATACAAGAAAACTTTACTTTATGGGATTTAGTATAGTAACCTGTAGGAATCAAATGGGAGTATATTTATGTTTCTCTGATTATTTCTTCCCTATTTCATTTGATGTGTTGTCTTTATAAAGTGCAGTTAGATCGAGGTTAAACAAACAGTTAGATCACAAGTGATAGCACAGTGATAATATTAAAATATGCTAAAAGAAATTTGGAGCAAAAAGCATAAGCAATCATTGGCTGAATACAAGTTTAATAAATTTGAAACTATGAGCAAAAAGAAGAAAACAAAGAGTTAAGGCAGCAGCCGCGAAGTGAAGGAAGCCTAACTTCTAGGGAGAGTGGGAAGTTTCTCAAATGCTTTCAGTTTTTAATTCTCCATTTATGGGTTCGATGGAAACTTCCATTCCTTTTATCAAATTGCAACCAACTTTTAATCCATCCAACATCAGATACAGGATACTTCAATCAAACAATAACAAGACACTGATAGTTTATACAATCTGACTTCAATCTTTTATAGACAAACAAGTCTAATGGATGATTGAGTTTAACGAGTAGATTATCACATAAAGAAAGCCAACCTTTAGGTCAAAAATACAGAGTGAGTCACCAACAATAACCTCACCGCCCTTGGCCTGATCAATCATCAAGGATACTGTTGTGTATAATGACAAATAAACCTGCATTGGGGTAAAAGAAAACCAATTTCAGAAGACAATTTTCAAAGTACGTGTTGCAGCACCACTTCATTGGACAGCTTTACCAAACAGCACTTTTCTACAAAATAGATGTGTTTCAAAATAGGACTTCAAATAAGACGTAATGCACCTTCTGCATATTTACTTGAATTGGAAGACAAAATACATACAGATCCACTAGAAGCGGTGAAGTTTTCAACTTTTCAACATACTGTCCCCTTACCTGTAAAAGAGCTGGTCTGTCCTTGCTCACACACTCAAACAGAACTTGCAAGCAAAATTCCTGAAAATCGACGTCCAATCTGCATTCATTTGTTCATCCCATTTATTATAGATACCTTTGGTTCAATAAACATAATAATTTGGAAGGAGAAAAAGTACTCAGCAGAGAAGATCAATGAGATTAAAAGACAGAAAACAGGGATCTACATGAAGTAGCATTATTGTCGCATTCAATCTGTATGTTTTTTTCCCAGATAGCTAAACAACCTGGTTGTTAGATGGGTAGCTGATCCTATTCAAAACCATAATTCCAAATGAAATCTGATGTGTAATTTGGATCTTGTTTTCTTCCTAGCTGGTGCATCTTGTCTAAATAATAACGCAAATGTGTTATTTTTGTGACGTGCCAACTAAAGCATGTTTTGTAATTTTCTTTCAATTTGGAGGTGTAACTTACACACATACTCATCACAAAGTTATCCCAAAATAATCCCACAGCGGAAACGCCACACAAGCATGAACTTCATGATCATAACATATCTAAGTGAAAAGTCCAACTATTGATGATGCACCCTAGCATCTATGAGATGGAACTCCAAGATCACTCGAACAAAGTTTATTTTTATCCAACCTTATTGAAAATATCAGAAACCACCTTTGTGGAGGATGTCCGCCCATAAACTAAACTAACTTCAATTACTAAAGAAACAACAAACTAATAAATATGTCAATCCAACTACCCAAAAACAATTATAACTAAGCCCAAAAAACAATTAACAACTCAGAACCAAAATCACAAGATTATTCACAATCCTATTGCATCAAATCCACATTAAGATTCTCATAGTCTTTTAGTAACCAAATGTGGAAGGGCTAGATAATTAATTCCTATGAAATTAATCAAAGAGCCTATTTGCTAGCTTTGACAATAAAAAATTAAAAGAAAAATAAAATAACATAAAACAAAGCAACTAATTGCAACCACAACTAAAGATGGAAAAGATATATATATATATATATATATATAAATTATTTTAACCCTAAAGCTTGTGCGAGCCATCCTAATGACCACATTCCATAGGAACGATGTGAGAGCCATTCTTTTTAAAACCATTAATGCTCAGATTAGTTTATGGACTGTTTATTCACAGTTCTTTTTTTGGCAAGATACAAAATTAGGCCAATAATAAACTTTCCAGTTCTATTCGTGTTTCATAAAAATCTATTCTGAATCATCTCAAATCAAATTCTTCGTGATCTGAATGTACCCATGTGGTTAAAGACTTTGAAGTAAACTCGTTCAGGATGATCATGGTAACTGTTAAAAATAAAAGGGTAGGGAAGAGAATAACAAAAACAGTTACGTAGAAACCCTAGTACAGGGAGAAAAACCATGATAGACACTGATTTTTATTATTGATTCTAATACACAAAGTACAAGAGAATAGACCAAATAAATAGACTAGTAGGAAGCCCTAGGGTACACACAATTACTAAAATACCCATAGGGTTACAAGCTTTTTTTTTTTTTTTTCGACACTCCCCCTCAAGTTAGGGCGTAAATATCAATAAGACCCAACTTGCTGACACAGTAATCAAAGCTTTGTCTCAGTAACCCTTTTGTGAGCGCATCTGCAATTTGCCGATTTGAGGGAACATAAGGAATGCATATACTTCCGTTGTCAAGTCTTTCCTTGATGAAGTGTCGGTCGATCTCAACATGTTTTGTTCTGTCATGCTGACCAGGATTATTTGCAATACTTATTGCTGCCTTATTGTCACAAAACAGTTTCATTGGGATCTCATCGTCTTGATGAAGATCTGACAACACTTTCATCAACCAGATTTCTTCACATATCCCTAAACTTGTGGCCTGATACTCAGCTTCTGCACTATTTCTGGCTACAACTCCCTGTTTCTTGCTCCTCCAGGTCACAAGATTACCCCAAACAAAAGTGCAATACCCTGATGTTGATTTTCTATCAACAACAGACCCTGCCCAATCAAAATCAATGTAGGCTTCAATGTAGCGTTTATCAGACTTCTTGAACATTAACCCCTTACCTGGTGTACCTTTCAGATATCGTAGGATGCGTTCAACTGCTATCATGTGTTCTTCACAAGGAGCTTGCATAAACTGACTGACGACACTCACTGCATATGAAATATCAAGTCTCGTATGAGATAAGTATATCAATTTCCCAACTAACTGCTGATACCTTTCTTTATTGACCGGAACACTATTACTAGTATTGCTGAGCTTTGAATTATATTCAACTGGGTTGTCAGCAGGTTTGCACCCAATCATTCCTGTTTCCGCTAGAAGATCAATCGTGTATTTCCGTTGGGACACTGAGATTCCGTCCCTAGACCGGGCTACTTCCATTCCGAGAAAGTATCTTAACTTCCCAAGGTCTTTAATTTCAAACTCTTTGGCGATCTTTGCTTTGAGTTTCACAATTTCATCATCATCATCACCAGAGAGCACAATATCGTCAACATACATAATGAGAACTGCTACCTTCCTTGAAATTGACTTCTTTGTAAAAAGTGTATGGTCTGAGTGCCCTTGGGTATATCTTTGTCCTTTGACAAATGTGGCAAATCTGTCAAACCAGGCTCTCAGAGACTGTTTCAACCCATATAGCGACTTTCTCAACCGGCAGACTCGCTGTTTGAACTGAACTTCAAATCCGGGAGGAGGATTCATGTAGACTTCCTCCTCAAGTTCTCCATTGAGAAAGACATTCTTTACATCCAGTTGATGCAGAGGCCAATCTTTGTTAACTGCAACTGATAGCAATACTCGGATAGTATTGAGTTTAGCTACGGGAGAGAATGTCTCAGAGTAATCTACCCCAAAGGTTTGAGTAAACCCTTTGGCAACTAACCTGGCCTTGTACCGATCAACAGTCCCATCTGACTTGTACTTTATAGTGAAAACCCATTTGCACCCAACTATCTTGTGCCCTTTAGGTAGAATCACTTGGTCCCACGTTTCATTTTTCTCCAGAGCTCTCATCTCTTCCATAACAGCAGCCTTCCAAACTTTAGTTCCCATTGCTTCCTGTATGTTACTCGGTATCACCACTGCATCTAAACTAGTGGTAAAGGCCCTAAATTCATATGGCAGGTTACTGTATGTCATGTAACTATGCATAGGGTACCTTGTACATGACCGAATACCTTTCCTCAGGGCTATTGGAAGATCAAGAGAAGCATCATATTCCTTCAAACTGTCAGAATTTCCACTGTGATCACGAGTCTCCTTTTCCTGTTTCTCATCTTTAGAAATCACACCCTTTTCACCATTATCTTTAGTATCACTCACATTTTCTAGAGCTGTGTCTGAATCGTCATTCACTGTCGTCTTTCCAAATGCTATAGTGGTGATGTCAGCACCTTTTCCTCCTTTTTCCTCTTTGCACTTGTTAGTACAAGTATCAATCTCATTAATTTCAGGAATAGACGTACCTGATGTCGGGTTTGATTCATGGACCGGAGCCAAAGATGCAACAGGTGACGCTGCTTCCTTACTGAGATTCTTCCTATAGTATGTTATCCATGGGACTTGATTGGTAGGAAGGATAGGACCAACATGTTCGGGAATAGGGGCAGACTCCAAGGGAACTATATATGTGGACCAGTTAGTCTCTTCACTAGAGGTCTCCGATAGTAGGGAAGAAGGGTTGATCCTCAAGGAAGGTGATATCCATGGAAACAAAATATTTGCGAGAGGGTGGGTGGTAACATTTATACCCACGCTGATGAAGTGGATACCCAATAAAGACGCAGTTTTTTAGCACGGGGGGTAAATTTCGTGCGATTTGGACCATGGGAGTGACAAAGGCAACACAGCCAAAAACTCGAAGTGGTACATCGGAGACTAAAAAAGTCGTAGGGTAGGACTCTTTTAAACAGTCTAAGGGGTTTTTGAAAAATTAAGGACTTAGGAAGGCATTCGGTTGATTAAGTGAGCAGCAGTAAGGATAGCATCACCCCATAGGTAAGACCGGAGTGATGTGGATAGCATTAAGGACCTAGCAACTTCCACCAAATGACGATTTTTCCTCTCGGCAACCTCATTTTGTTGGAGAGTGTAGGCACACGAACTCTGGTGGATAATCCCTTTGGAGGCAAGAAACTCCTGGAAGGAAGTGTTAAAGAATTCCCGCCCTTTGTCACTTCTCAAAATACCAATCCTGGCATTAAACTGGGTTTCCACAGTGGCATAAAATTGCTGGAATATAGATAACACCTCAGACTTATCGGTGAAAAGAAAGACTCAAGTAAGTCGAGTGTGGTCATTTATAAAAGTGACAAACTAGAGTTTCCCTGTGGAGGTTGTGGTTGGTGAGGGACCCCAAACATCACTGTGGACTAAGGTGAAGGGTTTGGATGGTTTATAGGGCTAGGAGTGGAAGGAGACACGACTCGTTTGGCATGAATACACACTTCACACTTTAAAGAAGACACATTAATATTGCAAAATAGATGCGGAAATAAGTATTTCATATACTGAAAGTTTGGATGCCTTAAGCGGTAATGCCATAACAGAAAATCATTCTCAGAGGTAGAAAAATTTAAGGAGACAAGGCTAGTCCTATAATCATTCCTAAAGGAAGCATCATCAGTTAGGAAGTAGAGTCCCCCATCGTGTCAGACAATGCCAATCGTCGTCCCGAGCTTAGATCCTGAAACAAAACAGAGTCGGGTGAAAAAACTGCCTGACAATTCAGATCTCTTGTAATCTTACCGATGGATAGCAAATTATATGAAATTTTAGGAACATGCAAAACGTCCCGCAAAACCAAACCCTCAAACGGAGATAAATCCCCTTTTCCTGCAACAGGTGCGAATGACCCATCTGCAATCCTAATTCGTTCATTACCAACACTTGGATAATATGAGAGAAACTGATCAGAGGTACCAGTAAGATGATCCGTCGCCCCTGAGTCAACAATCCAAGGTTTTTTACCGTTCACACTAACAAGACCAAAAGATTGTATATTGCCTGACTGGGCGATAGTACTGATTCCAACTGTACTCGGGCTGGTGGTACTATCAACTGAGGAAAAACCATGCAGGATATTTGTAGTGGGTAAAATAGGGAAAGAATTTACTGGGTTTTCATCTGGGTATTTTGTCGAGCCACCATGATTGGGCACGACTGGAAAAGAAGCAAGATCTGGTTGGATCTTGGATGTCGATCCCAGGTCCTGGTGGTATGAAGAAGAATCTCCCCCTCCAAACTCATCCATGATCGGCGAAAACTGCCCCATTCGGTTGCTCATACTCGGCTGGAAAACACCCACACTTCTTCCATCTGTCTTTTGGTGCGACAGTGGCTGAGATGAGACGCCGATCTGAGAGGAGAAGACCGGCGGCAACGGCAACAGACGGGAACTGCTGGGCACGGTCGATTTGGACTGGTCGACGCTGGGCATCACAGATATGGACTGGTCGGCGCTGGGCATCGCAGATCGAGGCTGGTCGAAGTCGTTTGGCAGTGTCTGAGAGCGGCCGGACAGATCTCGACTTCGTTCGGCCGGTCGCTGGTCGTCTTCGTCTGCGCACCTGGGCATCGCAGATCGGGGTTGGTCGGAGTCGTTCGGCAGTGTCTGAGAGCGGCCTAGCTGCTGGTTCGCTGGTCGCCGGTTGCTGGGTCTGGCGACTGGTCATTCTGTTTGCGAAGGAGTCGGCCGGCGGTGGGTAGGGCGGCGGTGGCTGGTTTTCACGAAAGTGGGGAAGAAGAGATTCGAAGTACCTGTCAATGGCTTGGATAATACTGGTTATATCTGGGTTATTGGTTTGGGATTTTCCTGTTGGATTTTCCTCAATGGTGGCCAGGGTTTCGTCTCCATACTCTGATACCATGTTAAAAATAAAAGAGTAGGGAAGAGAATAACAAAAACAGTTACGTGGAAACCCTAGTACAAGGAGAAAAACTACGATAGACACTGATTTTTATTATTGATTCTAATTCACAAAGTACAAGAGAATAGGCCAAATAAATAGACTAATGGGAAGCCATAGGGTACACACAATTACTAAAATACCCCTAGGGTTACAAGCTGTTTTTTTTTCGACAGTAACAAAGCAAATAAGTGAAATGATTCGTTTGATAAAAATCAGTTGCATAACCAAGGAACATAGACACCTAAAACAAACAAAATGTGAAGATCTGGATATACTAAATACAAACAGAGTTAGGAAATCTACCATAATACTAACTGGCCTACTTGCCTGCCATCCCATGAAGGGTCACAGCACAGTTGTGCAAATGCAATCAAACTGGGATCTGAAGAGAAGGTACCAATCAGCTGATCTACACTTGCATAGCTAGGTCTGGTAGGGCCATTATTACTCAAATTGCGTGATGAAAGACCTCTGGACCCAAAAACCTGGACAGAGAGAATTTAGTTATCCAAAATAATATACCACTAAAACTGCCAAATGCAAAGGATGAATTAACCTTGTGCATCACTCGTGACAACAATGATTGACAACCTATAGGGTCGTCAATGTACGAACAAGCTCCAACTTTCTGCTTGATGTATAAAACACCAGAACTAAATGGATTATTCTTATCCCCAACATTCCACCAAGGTTTATCTAGTGGAAAAGAATCGAAAACTAAGTATCTGATACATTAAAGAAGAAAATAAAACAGCAAATACCATGAATGAAAGTCATGGGACAACAATGAAGGTAAATTTTGCACAAAAAAAAAAATGAATTGATGTGTACAGAAGAGAGAAATGAAGTCATCCACCAACCTTCTGGCGCAAGTTCCATAACTTGAGGCCAATACCGAGGACTACATATGCGTAGGTTCTTTAACTGTGAGAACAAATAAAAATGGACATTTAATTTCGACTGAAAGGGGCAATGCAGGTGCTTTTACACAACTTATTCAACAAACCACAAAAACAATGATATTATTAATGATCCACCATCCTACACGGACATATCTACATGTGTTTATGTGTGGCATGCATATCAAGACATCGAGAAGGGAAGTGACTGGAGACAATTGAAAAGTAAAATGTGCAGATCAGTCAGTACCCATACAAAACATTAGAACTTACAGTAGCACGCTCGGGTAGAAGACAAGGGGTAATCTCACAAAATGTAGTTTCAGCATAATGTTCAGTTTCTGTTACAGTGATTTCAAGAGGAGCATAGACCGGCAGACCAGTGTCTACATCAACGGTCTGAATCCAGCGAGCCTCAGTTGCAAGAACATACAAATGTCGGAATGCCTAACAAGAGAACCTTTCAGTAAAAGACACTATTGATAAACATTTTTTTATAAGAAACCTGAACATATATTGCTAGGGAAAGTGGACAATTGCTACAGAGTTAGAAAACGTGGGAGAAAGATACACGACAACCACTTCGAGGGAGATTTTTTAAGTGACTTCATTATACGCCGTAACAAGTTTGAGCCTCTTTCCATTGAATTAATACCTACGAGAACTGCTTGTATTTTGAACATAAATCTACAAAGTGGCTTCAATTTCTCCTTTCCTATAATATAAATTTCTATGTGTTACATAATGAGAGACAACATGAGAGATTCATTCCATTCTAACACTTGAGTTACATATGCAATGCCTATACCCAAAACTAATAGAGTGCAACAGTATAATAATGGACAATACATCAATATACATGTTCTAACAACAGATATGAGAAAACTAACAAAGAATGAATACTTCAATTTGGAGAACACACGTGTCAGATAAGTATCAGACACTTGAACTAAGAGTGTTCAATTTATTATTTATTCCTTTTATTTATGCTTCTTTGAAAATTTTGATGGGCATAATTTATAAAAAAAAATATAAAAAATTAATTTTTGGAAGTGAGAAATATCATACTTTTGGAATGTCTTGTACCCTAAGATTAGTTGGGTCACACAAGTTGACCCGGACACTTACGGATATAAGAAAAAAAGATCACAATAATACCCATGTTCCAGGTTCCATATTGCATCTTACATAATAAATATGTATATTGATTTTTGGCCAGACTATGGTAATTTCCATCCTGAATTGGTGGCCAATTATTATTTTTAAACAGCAGCACTACCAAAGTGGATCAGGGAAAGAAGGTTTTTGTAAACATATAATAATTCCATAAAAAATTGTACTTTCCTTTCTCACTCTGCAGCCATTTAGAAGCTGTATAAATTAAATAATAATAAGCTAGTAAATATGATCCTATGAATAATTATACCTGGAGGTGACATCGGTTGTCGTTTGGACCAGTAGGTAAGCGTGGGTAAAGAGTTATCAGCAATGCAGCAACAGCACTATTACTAGTTGAGAACGTCCGTTTACCTCCCCCAAGAAACAAGAATCCAATAGCTAAGCTTACCTGAAGATAATCTAAAGTTTCAAATTCTATAAAGAGAATTTCATTTTATACAGTTTCATTCTTACTCTTCCATAAAACCATATTATCTCAAATAAAAATAAAAAATAAAAAATAAAAAGTAAAAAGAACCATCCTAAATTTAGATCTTGAATCAGTAGTTGGATCTTACCTAATCAGAACTGAAGCCTTCAATCCTAGGAATACCAAGACCTTTACTTATGATCCACATCACGGTGCAACACTCAAATAACAAACTATTGTAGATGAGAAAACTCGACTCACAAGACTTATCCAAAAAGTAATCTCATTGTTTCATGGTACAATTATTCAACTTTCCAACCAATCTCCTATCTCTCAATATTGAAAACAAATCTCCAACCTTTCTGAAGTTGCAAATTAAGCATCATTGAATTAATACAAAGCTTCGCCTAAAATTTATCATCTTAGATAGCAGGTGTGAACTTGAACAAGTTGTCCCAAAGCCAAGAGTAGGGGCAGAAGAGTAAGAAATGATTGGCTGTCTCTTCCATTTTGCAAAGAACATGCCAGTTAAGATTAAGAAGGGTGGTATTCCTTTTTGAAGAACAAAATAGCCAATCTGTTGATACTCTACTATGTTCCCGTTGATTCAGCACTGAAGTGGACTCGACTCCTCAGCATAGCAGTTTACTGATTTTTTTTTTACAAGACAAAATTTCATTGACGATTATAAGAGAGGGGATAGATGAAGAGAAGTACTTGGACAATTTACTCTAGGAGATAGCAATGAAAATATTTGTTCTAAGAAAATGTCAAAATGTTGAGCTATGTCATTGAAGATGTGCATTTCGCTCAATCTATAGACCACAAGAAAGCTCTGACCAATTGCCGTGCTGAATGCTTTTTCAACGTCTAATCTGACTAAGGTGCCTCTTTTTTTCTTGATAAAAGAACTTGACTTTAATTAAGAATAAAATGAAAGAATACACAGGCATGCAAAAAAGAAAAAGTCCATGACAGGGAGTCACAATTCAAAAAGAGGCTCCAGCCAAGAGCAACAATACCAGGTGAGTAGTTACAAAAGAGCCTAGAAACAGAGGTCTAGAGAGAAACAGAGAATCTAATAAGAGTCCACACATTTGCTCTCACCTCTAAAGATTTTGTTGTTTCTATCTCCAAAGCCCCCACATGATAACATACACCCCAACCTGCCACAAAAACCGCTCTTTATCCAAAGAAAAAGAAAAAAGGTAGATGGAGGAAAAGCTCCTCAATTGACTCCCTACATCTCCCATGGCGGATAAAACTGAAGTCAAATACTTAAAAGAAACTGCTCCAAACTTTGCAAGCAAAATTACAGCTCCACATGATATGCTCCAGATCCTTAGTAGCCCTCCTATAGAGAATACAACACAACAGACCAGCCACTAAAGACCCTCTACCGAAAATTCAATCCAAGGTGTTGACTCTTCCATGCAATACTTGCCACATGAAGACCTTAACCTTCTTGAAGATTTTCACCTTCCAAACCTAGGATTTCCATCAGAAGATACCATTCGTTTGATGAGAAAGAAAAAGGGAGCTGAGAATAGGGTGGAACTCTGATTCATAGTAAGAATCTTCTATACCGGCTTCCATTCGAAGTAAGGTAAGAGGATTCGAGCACCACCTCAAATTGATAGGGGTAGGAATTCCTAGAAGAGTCTCAAAGGTCATTTTGTCATCAGTGGAGAAGCATGCGTGATACAGATACTCCTCTATGCGAATGTTCTGGCTTTCTTCACTGTCTTACTTTGGCCCCTCTCTCGATAAATCCAAACCGGCATTTCTTCATCCCTTTTTATATCAATAAAGAGCTACGAGCAAGGCAGCTCTGCATGTTGAAACTTCTTGGGGTTAGCAGTGAAAGTAAGAGCCCGGCTGCTGATCATACTACTCTCTTACTGGGGTAAACAAACGCTTTCTAACAGCCTATTGGACCTAGCAAGGAAAGAAAAAATAGAATCCCTCACTAAGGAAGGATTGGATAAGCACCAAAAGGAGCTACAAAAACTTTTTGGACACAAATTCCAAAGGCAAGAATTTCTCGTTCCGGGTCTAAAGAGAAACAAGTGGGAGAGGAGAGCAAACAGAAACAACTGACATTTCCCTATTGTTTAACATAGCACTTTATTGATTGATGTTTAAAGAAAATGTCAAAATTAAGCAAGTTTTTGTTTCGCTGAGAGACACATTCTAGTAGTTCTTTCAACTAATGCTTTGGAAAGAAAAGCTTTAGTAATAATGACTTGGGCTGGTTTATCTTAGCTATAAATATTTTAATTAGGTGTAATTATTAATGATTGTTTTATTTTTATTCTTATTCTTCTTTCTTTTATAGTGGCATTTTCCTTTATAAGAACTAAGAAGGCTACACGTTTTACTTATTTCATCATTGGAATATAAATATTTTATTCTATTCAAATTAACATATCAGAGCAGGGGCTCTTGTGTTCGATCCTCTATTGGGTTTTCTACAAATTTTCAAGCCCACACGTGAAGAGAAGTGTTATAGTAATGATATAGTTTTATATTTACCGTAACCCACTAGCTTAAGCGTTTGGGTTGATTGATGACTTAACTTGACCACTTGCATGATTAAATTAGTTTACACCCTTATCAGTAAAATTTTACATAACTGATCACAAGGATCTTTTATATTGAGGTCAAGATCCAAATTAACTTAGAAAACTTACTGCCATCTGAATGCCATAGTTAGCATGACCATCGGTAGAATTTCTACTGCGCAAGAACCTTAAGAGACGAAAGGTTTGTAAATTTCCAGAGCCAGCCATTACCTGTCCACAAAGTCATCCCCTGGGATTTAAATTCTACATTTATTTAGATAGGGGATTGGAAACGAAGAAAGATTCTGCATACCACAGACAAAGAAAGAGCAATTAAATGGACACACGTCTCCAAAGTGCCTCGATCAATGTAGCGAGACAGTCCCTTTGGGAAGGGATTTTCCTTTTCTATTGATATAGGCTTGATCTACAAAACAGGAAAAAATAAAAATGTCGAAAAGGAATTGAAGGCTTAGAGATGCAACAGTTAGTTCTGTGTCAGACCTCATTTAGAAAGTAGACAGCATAGTTATAAAGTAACTCCTGCGCATCTCCATTCTTTGTACCAGCAAACCTCAAACCTGTCCCGGAACTAACAATTATGAATTCCAAGTTTAAACGATGTAGAATGCTTTTGTCTCAGTAATTTTAAGTAAGAAGTCATATTCTAAAATTCTTGAATATGCATTGATCAAAACAAGCTAGAATGAGAAGCTCTGACATGGAAATTCAGCAACAATACAGAATAACATGAATAACATAAAACAAGCACATGAAAAGAAAATAAGGTATACATATGTTTGTAGTTACAGCATGTTCCATGCAATATACGATACTGCCCAGAGGTGCACTTCCGTGTGAATTATATTATAAGTCTCAGTTGCACATACACGTGAAAATTGTTAGTCATAATAAATCCATAAAAATGGCATCTTACCAAGAGAAATACATGCTCCAATTATTATGTTGACATATGCTTGAACAAATGCCTCGGCATCCAATTCATCAGTATCATTATCATCACCCTTGAGGCACTTGACAACATTCTTAACAATTTCTGGAATCTGAGATTCGACCCAATTTCTGGATGGATGAACCCTATAATAGTTCATGTCATCAAAATATGATCTTAATGATGGAAATAGGGCATCTGATTGGTGCAAATCTCAATAAAATTGTTACCTGCTCCACATTATAAGATTTCTAGCTATGACACGAATCATGATAAAGTCAGGTCTCACATATTGCAAGTCAAAATTTGTCTGAGGGATAGACAGCTTTGACATAATCGTAACAGACTCAGTCTGTCAGACAAACAAGCAAAGGAGAAAACAACTTTAATTCAACTTAAGAATACAAATGATTTTATTTTATTGTTTCAAATCAGCAAACTGAAGATGGTTTTGGATAGTTACTTTCAAGAACATTAGCGCAAGGGCAATTGTAGCTCCAGGAGCGGTGACGTCAACATTGACCACAGTTCCATCCACCATCTAAATGAGAGCAAGAAAAAAAAAATATAGCATATTGCTTGCGTAGTAATTACTCACATAAGTACTCTAGGATTATTTTAGAGAACAATGGGGGTAAGAATCAACCTGCGTGATCATACGGTTATGCTCCTCGGTAGAGAAAAGTGAAATTTCTGGCTAAAAAATAAGGCAGGGACCAATTCAGATAAACTATGAAATCAGTACCTTGCAAATTTTATAGTTTACGAGAAGTACAAATGACAAAATAAAAGATCAAGTGCATGAAACCGTACATTACAAACTTCTTTTCCACCAATGTAGTTGAATAACCGATCAACTATTGAATCTGTAAAACCAACTGAATCCTTGCCTCGACCTTCATTTCAGAGACAAAAATTAGTCCTTTCTATTTACAGCTTCAGTTGTCCAATTAACAATGAAAATTAATCATACCCAGTGCAACAAGACCCAAGGAAAAGCCTGCTGAAACAGCATAACCCTCCCGTTCAAGAACATTATCACCCCCACTTCGTCGGCCTATTTCTCCCTGTAACATAAATATTAAATAGGTAAAAGAATAATAATCAAATAGTACAGTAATATTTTATTTGTTTTCAATATATATAATTAAAAGAGAAAAAATTAAACTAGGTATAAGCCGCATGGCAACTAAGTCACCCAAACATGGAACTAAATTTTTTTTTCAATGAATGAAAATAACACTCTCATTAATGAAAGGAAACAATGTATTTTAAAAGAAATCCCAGAAAATACCAAAAGTATCTGCATTGTTTGTGGATGTGCTGATCCTTCATAAAGAAGTCCCAAGGACATTAGAGCTGCTGACTGGAAAAGAAAAGAGAATACATGGTCAAAATCTACTAATTTCTATGCACATGTTGTCAAGTAAAACAGATTCATAAACTTTAGACCATGGCATTGAAAGAGATACAATCACTAATCGTGGGTTAATATTTATAGATAATCACATGCGTACCTGCAAAAGTGTTGGCAACTCCAACTCTGAGTAGGAATATGGATGGCGCGAAGGTATGTGAACGTAAAGAGACTGACACAAATATGGTAATATGTCATACTCTGTCAAGTAGAACATATGGGTAGAAATAACAATACAACTGAAGAATATAGAAGAAGATTGACAATAAAAAGGCCAGACAAAAAGACTAAAGCAAAATCTGAATCATCAATTGAAACCGAGCATACACCTTAGATATTGAAGGTTGCATCGTGCCCCTGTAAGAGGCAGCCAAGCCAAGCATCAATCCCACTGTTGTGGCTTCATGTTGCTAAAAGAAAGGTGAACAAAACAAATTATAGCATTTTAGGAATAATCAAGCAGGTCAAAACACAACCATAATTTAAGTGCAATTATAGCATTAAACTTATCATACGCAGTGTACTCATTTTTTAAAAACAACGAAATGTAGTAATACATAAACAAGATACATATAAAAAGAAAGATCAAGGAAGAAATTATCCTTCAGAAGAAAATAAATCAGGAGAAGAAACAAGATAAAGCCGCAACAGTTGGAGTTTATACTACATGTTTCTAAATATTAAGCATCAAACCCAGGAGTCCTACTTTAGGAGGCCAAATCATACTCTAGAAGAAAGCATAATTATATACAAATTCATTGATGCCAAAAGTCCAGGGTGTTTGTTCTGTCAGTAAATCATGTACAAGCCGAATCTCTCAAATTTTCTTACATAGTTTCAAATAGTAAAGTTTTTTATAGGTGGGAAAGGAAAATTGTATCTCCATGGCAGATCATGAGCGACACCGGCTACCAAAATCCAAATTATACAAAATGAAATGTTGAGAATTTCGTTCCCATGTCTTCGTCCATGAACTCCATAGAATTCCAAATCAACAAAAGCTTCATTTTCCTCGAGACAAATCAATTGATCTAAGGGCGATTATGCCTACTTTAAGTTTAACAAAGAAAATGATGCTCAATTATATGAACTGAAAGGAAAGGTGAACTGTAAGAGAGCAAATGAAAGGTGATGTGTACAAGGCAGGATTATTTGACTAGTTTGATGTTAGTATTTCTTCAAATAATTTGGCAAGTAGCGGATAATTATCAGGATTATGAATGGAAATGTGTTAATGACCATGCTAGATCCGAGCAGGTTTTTTTTTTTCCTTTTTCAAATAAGAAAAATCTTATCACTGTGAGGAAAGAGAGTACAGCTGTTTTTTTTTATAGGAAACAATTTTAAGCCCATCCATAGAGATTACAAACTTCTCCGGCTGGATAAAAGTGAATATAAGTAATAACTGCTAAAAGAAAGATTATTTTTACACCAATAGAGAGTCAAAAAAAGAGGAGTCGAGCACTTCTTCTGGAGACCTTTCCTTGCTTTGAAAGATTCTAATGTTCCTTTCATTTCAAATCATCCATATTGTAACTCGATTGAAATGAAGTCATATTGCGTTCAGTGATGTTTGAAAGGGTGATCAGAAAGCAACAAAGTTCATCCACACTAGAACATCTGTTTCTCTCCTTATAGCCATGGCTGCTTGTGGCTGAGCTTTTTATTTAGAAACTTAACTTTCAAATTTTTTTATGCTTGAAAAGTTGGGTGTCAATGTCCTTTATCTTTATTGATGCACTTCCGCGACCTTAATATTTATCCACCCAAATTATTTAGGCCCTGTTTGTACCATTTTATTGTTGGTTTTCTGTTTTTGAAAAGTACACTTATTTTACAACCATAATTTTTTGGTAAGTTTCTCACCTTCTCCAAAACACATACTCATTTGTGATCTAATCTAAATTTCAAAAATCAAGTTTTTAGAAACTACTTTTTCTAGTTTTCAAATTTCGACATGCTTTTCTTAAAACATTTTTAAAAAGTAAGTGATAAAGTAAGAAAACTATATTGATAGATTCAAATCTAAATTTTTAGGCATCAGAGTTCATTCCCAAAAAAATATGATTGCAAGGTGGGTTCTTGGTCAACATCTTATCTGGGGTTACCCCTTTATGGCAAGCCAACAGGCCAAAGTATGTCTCCTTTTGGCAACCTATTTTGGATAAGATTACCAAGAAATTACAATCCTGGCAGCTTAATTTTCTCTCTAAAGTTGGTAGATTAACACTCCTCAATGCCACTTTATCCAACTTACCCACTTATTTCTTGTCCCTTTTGCATGTTCTGAACACTATGGCTGAAAAGATTGAGGCCACATCGTAATTTTTTATGGTCGGGCAACAGAGGCAGCAACACTAGTCATATTCTCAAATGGAATATTTTAAAATAGCCACTAACGAGGGTGGTCTGTGCATTGTTGACATCACATGCGGAATAGAGCTCATCTTGCAAAATGAATTTGAGGTTACGGAATCAAAAAGGATTCTATATGGAGGAAGGTCGTCAAAGCCAAGTTTGGCTCCCATTGTTTTGATTTAAGGCCTGCAGAAAACCAGAGTATCCTCCAGGAACCCATGGAAATACATTTTAAATCATAAATACTTCATTCTCAATAAAATACATTCCAAGCTTGAGAAGGGTGATTCAATTGCCTTTTTGGTCTAATGTTGGTGACAGCCCTCTTCGGCGGATTTTCCCAAAGCTATATTTGGAAGTGGTGTTCATAAGCTTGATTTTCAAAAACAAGAAACCAAAAACAAAATGGTTATCAAACGAGACTTAGGTGTAAATTTGTAGGGAAAATGTCAAAATTCCGTGGACCAACATGAATTTCTTGCGTTCTTATGGAAACTTGGTTGAGGAGTTCAAGAGATTTTGAGTGGAAAGATTACACGTACATAATCTAATATATGATCTACTTTTTACTGCCTCCCAACGATACTCTTTCTATAGGAAACTTTGTAACTATTCTCCTAGCTAGAGGTCTCGCAACCTCCTGACAAGGCGTTAGGAAGGATGTCTTTCCTTGTTTTTCTTTCAATGGAAGTTTTTTTTTCCCCTTCTTAAATGAACAAATGGCAACACAGCAATTGGCATAACCATATAAGTAGTAGAAGGTGGGAATCTGAAGGGTGGAGTTCGGGTGCACACATGATCAATCAATTCAAGATGATGATTGGTTTGACTAATACATTAGTAGGAATTTAAATTATACAAACCACAGGACATGTCAATCAGAAGTTGTTTCTAGTTAAAAATAAAAATAAAAATAAAAACCACAAGATGCCTTACCGGTGCATAGTATTGGTATATATCAGTAATTGTTAAAACACACAGATAACCATGTAATCCTAGAGCAAGAAGAAGTCCAGCATGAACAGCATTGGGCTCCTCAGGTCTATTATAAATAATCCACGTCCTCGACATCTTACCCTGGAAATAATAATGTTGAAGAATTGTTGGAGTCTATGATATACTATTAGCATATAACAAAGACTTGATCAAGAAACTTCAAATTCTTTTCATAAGAAATATTTGCATTAACATGGAAATTTACAAAAAAGAGGCTAAGGGCATAAGTTCTTCCCAAGCTCAAGACATGGAGAAAAGGCTGAGGCCATAAGTTCTGCCCAAGCTCAAGATATGGAGCTCACATAGAAATTCTCCAATAAGCTGAAATCAGATATACAGATATACTATAAAAAAAATTTGGTAGAGATTTGAAGTGATACCTCATAAGGGTCCTTTTCTTGCTAGGAAAAGAAAAAGAAAAAAGAAAAACTAAAGAAAGAAACTGAGTTCTACACTATAACCAGAAAAATAGCAAGAGGGTTAAAGAAAAGAGTAAGGAAAAGAGTTTGTACAGTCTTTTAAAGTGGTTCAGCTTAGAGCCCCGTCCACTGTTACAATCAGCCAGTCAAGAAATAATTCCAAGCTCTTTGGAGGAGGAAAAAAAAAATCCAAAGCTATCTTCAATGAGGGCATGGGAAGCAATAGAATATGATGTCATGATCAGGGTTCGAAATATCGATATCGATGGAAATTTCAAGAAATTTTATGGAAATTGATCGAAACCGTTATAATTAATTAATGAAACTTTGATTGTGACTCAATTAGACTATAAATGAACATTTTTTAATCAGTATTTTAATAAAGTAAGGTAACATTTAGGTGTATGTTAGAAAATATGTGTAAGTGTCAATGCGAGAACAGAAATTTAAAAAAGAAACGAGAAAATAATTACAAAATAATATCAAATATTGGTAATTAATTACAAAATTAAAGGACATGAGATATTTTGGTGTGCAAACCAAAGGAGTTCTATGAAATCAATTGAATATGTATTCAAATGGATGGTCCAGCCCTTATTTATAGGTAAGAGTTACAACTTATTCTAACCAACTAATCTTGACTGGTTATAAACAAGTAACAGGTTAATAACAACTAGACTTTTTATTTTTATTTTTTTAACTTTGAACAATTATTTTCATTGAAAAAAAAAATGAAAGAATACAAAGGCAAAAAAACATTGCCCACCAAAAACACCCTCCACTAAAGGAAAGGGATCCAACTAAGTAAAATGTTGCCTATGGAATAGTTATAAAAAAAACTTCGAAACCTAAGCCTAGGGACACATGAAATCTCACCAAAGACCACACTTCACCAAGGTCCTTGTCCCTACCTCTAAACACTCTATCATTCCTCTCCCCCCAAATATTCCAAACAATAGCACACCCCAGCCAGCCATAAAAAACGGCTTCTCTCTAAAAGGCGGATGGAGAAGGAACTTCTCGATCATCGCACGAAAGTCTCTCCGCCCAGCAAAGCAAACATTGAACTCCAGCAAGAAAAGCCTCCACAAAGTCCTCACATACTGGCAGTTCCAAAGGAGATGATCCAGGTCTTCCTCCATCATCCGACAAAGGATACAGCAAAAAGGCCCCAGAAGCAAAGTTCTTTCTCCTAACAAGTCTGTCAAAAGTGTTCACACGACCAAGTAAGACTTGTCAGATAAAAAACCTAACTTTCTTGGAAATCTTAATCCTCCAAATCACATTTAACATAGACACCCAATGGGAGAGGGATCCAGTAATAAGTGGAAGAAGGATTTACAAGAAAACCCTTTGCAAGGATTCAGATTCCAGATGTATATCCCTTCTCCCCTCCCTAAAAGTACTCGCCTCCAAAATAATGAAAGAAGAGAGGCAACCTCTGTCGTTTCCCTATCAGTCAAATAATGACGGAACCCGAATGAAAAAGACACGGAGCTCTCAGTCCAGATTAGGAAATCAGAGATTGGGTGATATTTTAAGGAAGATAAGTGATAAAGATGTAGGAAGACAGAAGAAAGAGCACTATCCCCCACCCACTGATCTCCCAGAAAATAATCGTAATCTTGGCATCCCCACAGAACAGGACCGGGAAAAAGTTAAAAAAAAAAAAAAAAAAAAAAAAGAAAGGGAACGTCAATACGAAATGTCTATCACGAGTTTCTGATGTGTCTTTAACCCCTTTCGCCACCTCATTTAAAGGATGGTCTGCCATGCTTACTCCGCAATGATCCTACGCACACAAAGGCTCGGTTCAAGGGTGAAATGCCAAAGCCACTTAGCCAACAAAGCTTTGTTGCGAATCCTTTAAGTTACCAATCTCAACCCCCCGATTCCTAGGCCTCCCAACCATCTCCCAACTGAAAAGGTGAGAGCCTTTTCTTTATCCCCCCCATCCCAAAGGAAATCCCTCATGAATTTTCAAGATTCTTACAAACCAAACTAGAGGACTCTAAAGAGGGAAATACACAGGAATACCACTTAAAACGATCTTATCAACGTTAACCCTCCCAGTTTGGAGAAGAAACTTTTCTTCCACTTCGCCAGCCTCTTGAATCTTCTAGAAATGGATCCTAGTCCTCCTCCGATACCTCCCAAGGGGAGACTAGTGTTTTTAAATGCCCAAGGCACCTTAAGGCGCAATGGCCCTCTTGAGCCTAGGCGCAAGACGCACAAAAAACGCGCGATGTTTTTTTTTTGTGAAGCGCACTATATATAAAAATATTCATTAAAAAGAGAGAGTATAATTGAAGTGGAAATATGGAAAAAAGGGACCCAAAACACAAGAAATTTTACATTTAGGTTTGGTAAACGTGATCCTTTTATGTTAATAAAGAAGGAAAATCCTTAATTTTACTATTTTTTAAAAATAATTGAAAAGCCCAAGGCGCAGGGCTTTGATCTTGGGCTTCACAAAAGGCGTGCGCTAAGGCATTCCTTATTTTTGTGAGCCTCGCTTTTCCAAGGCAAGGCGCCAGACCTGTGCTTTGGGCCTAGGTGCGCGCCCGAGAGGGCTTTTTAAAACACTTGGGGAACAAGGTAGGAAGAGAGGGAAAGAACCTACCTCACATCCAAACTCCACCGCTAGAACTCTCAATCTTGGCCTGGTTGCTATTAATTTCCAAAATTGGCACTTACTTCTACTAATTTTAAGGTGCAGACATAACTCAAAAAAGTTCACCATGTGATTAGAATGAAAAAGAATCCTTATTTCCGGAACAAAACAAATCATATCATCACAAACTGGAGATGCAATAGGGCCACCTCGTCCGAACCAACCTTAACGGGACTCAATTGATATTTCCTTCCACCCTTTAGAAATGAAGCCAATATTTAAAACATTCAAACCAATGAGAACAGGAAGGGGACAAAGATCCTCTTGCCTTAAACCTCAAGAAGCTTGATCGACCCTTTTGGATACCATTGACTTAAGATGGAATACTGCACATTCCTGATGCATCCCTACATCCACATTCTCATCTAAACCAAATCCTTCTTCATCATAACCTTATCCAGGAAACCGTAATCAACATGATCGTAGGCCTTTTCAAAGTCCAATTTGAGAATAACACCTTCCTTCTTCATAACGAGCATCCTCAATGCCCCATTGCTATAAGAGCCTGATCCAAGATCTTGCTCCAGCCAGGAAAGCTCCTGAGCCTCTGAAATGGTCAGACTTAAAATCCCAAGTACAAGTGATAATCAATATTTGCATACAAAATAATTGTAAATTGTTTATTATAAAATAAGTAGCGATAAAAAAATGAAAAATCGTAGCATTAAATACATAACAAAACATAATAAGGATATAAAATCATCAAATAAACATAAGAGGATACAAAAAGCAATAACATTAAACCAAACAAACATAATGGATAAAGAAGAAGAAGAAAAATAAAACTTTACAAGTAGATAGAGTTCGAGAGAAAATGAGATGAAATATGTATGAGACCCACATCAAATTCAAGTTTGAGGTGAAATGATGTTAAAAAATTTATGGAAAAGATTTGAATGAAGTTAAAAATAAATATGTTATTTTCTCAATTTTTGATTCCTTGGAAATGAAAGCTTTGAATGGTAAAAAAACTACAAAACTCCATCAATTCATTTTTTGGTGAAATGAAGTGAAAATTCAATAGAAAAAGTTCGAATGAAGTTAAAAATAATATATGTTATTTTCTCGATTTTGATATATTGAAATGAAAGTTTTGGATGGTAAAAGAATATAAAACTCGCATCAATTCAATTTTGACGGTAAAATGATGTAAAAATTTCAACGAAAAAAGAAAGAAAATAAAAATACTTATGGTAAGAGAAAAAACTTCCATTGAGCTAGCATGGCTAATTTGGGGGGGGGGGGGTGTCATCTAGAAGTTTTGATGGAAATATCGAATTTTGAGGGGGAAATTCCACCAAAATTTCGACATATTAAAATCTCAAAATTTCGCCGAAATTTTCCACTATGGCATACTATTGTTCCTCTTCTTGTATTCTCAGACAATTGTTCTATTTCAAAATTATTGAAATAGAAAAAGAAGATGACACACAGGAGTTTACGTGGAAACCCTAATTCAGGGAAGAAAAACCACGTAGAAAAGAACTTATTATTTTATGTCCATTTTTACAATAGACCACCTAAAGATATATAATAGAATAATGTGAAGCCCTAATTTAGCAAAATATAGTAAAAAGACAAAAATGCCCTTAGGACTAATTTAACGTATTTCAACACCCCCTCAAGTTGGGCAATAGATATCTGGCAAGACCAACTTGCTAATACAAGCTTCAAACGTCTGTCTCGATAACCTTTCGTAAAAACATCGGCAATCTGTTGGATGAGTACATAGGGAAACAAAAGCTCCGCAGTCCTAACTTTTCTTTAATAAAGTGCCTGTCAATTTCACAATGTTTGGTTCTATCATGTTGCAACGAGATTAATTCGCAATACTGATGGCAGCCTTATTATCACAATACAGCTTCATAGGCCTGACTACCTCGTGAAGATCAGATAAAACTTTCTACAACCAGATTTCTTCACACACTCTCAGATTCATAGCTCTATACTCTGCCTCAGCATATCTTTTGGCCACTACAACCACTGTTTTTACTCCGCCAAGTTACCAAATTTCCCCATACAAAGGTACAGTACCCTGAGGTTGACCTTCTATCAGTCACAGATCCGGCCCAATCTGAGTCAGTATATGCTCGATGCTTCGTGTGTCAGTTTTCCTGAATACCAAGCCCTTCCCAGGGGTGGACTTTAAATATCTCAAAATTCGAGTCACAGCTTCCATGTGCTCCTCATATGGACTCTGCATGAACTGACTTACTACACTCACAGCATAGGAGATGTCGAGTCTAGTATGAGACAAGTAAATCATGTTTCCTACTAGCATTGACCTCTCCTTATTCACAGGAACTCCTTCCGAAACACTTTTCAGTTTGCTATTGACTCAATAAGAGTGTCAATAGGTTTGCATCGGTCATTCCTATTTCCTTTAACAAGTCCAGAGTGTACTTCCGCTGAGAAACAGATATTCTGCTTTTGATCTTGCACTTCCATCCCTAGAAAATACCTAAACTAACAAGATCCTTAATTTCAAATTCACTTGCCATCCTTTTGTTTAGCTTAGCAATTTCTGCCGATATCATCCCCTGATAGGATGATAGTCATCAAACATACACTCAAACAAGCAATCTTTCCTAAGGGTGATTTTTTGGTAAACAAGGTATGATCAGAATGCCCCTGAACAAACCCTTGGGGAGCTTAACAAACACGGTGAACTCTTCAAACCAGGCCTAGGAGACTGCTTCAACCCATATAAAGACTTCCTGAGTTTGCAAACATATTTCAAACTTAGCTTCAAAACCTGGAGGTGGACTCATATAAACTTCCTCTTCCAACCACCATTAGGAAATGCGCTCTTTACATCTAGTTGATATTAGGGGCAATCTTTATACGCGACAGACAGAAGAACACGAATCGTGTTTAACTTAGCCACTGGGGAAAAAGTTTCTGAATAATCAATCCCATACATCTGAGTGATCCTTTAGCAACTAAACCTGGCTTTATACTTCTCAAGTATTCCGTCAGACTTATACTTCACTGTGAACACCCATTTGCAACCAACTGTTTTGTGACCTCTAGGGAGAGCTACTACTCCCAGGTCTTATTTGCTCAAGAGCTCTCATTTCCTCCATTACTGTCTGCTTTCCACTCAGGAACTGTCCATGGCCGCATGTACACTGGTAGGTATTGTGTTAGAGCATCTAGCTGAGTAGTAAAGCCTTAAAAACAGGAGATAAGTTACTATAGGTCAGGAAAGCTATGCAAAGGGTATTGTACATGACCTGGTTCCTTTCTCAGAGCAATTGGCAATATCCAGAGTGGTATCATAGTTGTCAGTTTTCGTCTGTCCCTCTTCAGTATCAGACTTTTGAGACAATTCTGCATCCTTGTGGATCTTTCGACATCTCATCCCTTCCTGAGTTTCAACCTTCTCTGAGCCTCATTTCGTCATTTTTCTATGTTCCCAGACTTTTTTTCAAGACTCTCCTTTGAAACAACGGGGATTTGAACTTGTGCTGGTTCCGACGCTTGGACACTTTCCGATGGAACACCAGAGGTTCCTGAATTTCCCTTCTGATATTCCTCCTATAATATGTTATAGGGCACTTGTTTAGTAGGAAGAACCGACACAGGAACAACAGGAGCAGAATTAGGTTCAAGACTAGGTAGACTAGGTCCAGGAATGGGACTAAGCTCAGGTTCAGGAATATTCGGACTAGGCTCAAGGTTGAGGCTAATGGGTATGGAGTAGTGGAATTGTTAATCTCTTCATTCGTGGTCTCCCCCTGAAGATGACTAACGGAAGAACGATTTGTCTTCAAGGAACGTGACATCCATAGTGATAAAATATTTCTGGAAGATGGATGAAAGCATTTATAGCCTCGCTGATGAAGGGGATACCTGCAAACACAATGTTTTAGCTCGTGGAGCAAACTTAGTCCGGTGTGGACCATGAGTAATGAACAAAGGCTGTACACCCAACACACGAAGAGGAACCTCAGGAATAGACGGGTAGACTGATAGGTCTTTGAAGCACTCAAGAGGGGTTTTGAAACTTTAGAACTCGTGAAAGGCATTCTATTAATTAGATGAGCTGCGGTAGAGAACGGCATCTCCCACAGGTACAAAGGAGAGACGCTGGAATATCAAGGAACGAACAACTTCAATGAGATGGCGATTTTTCCGTTCAGCTACCCCATTTTGTTGTGGAGTATATGCACCAGAGTTTTGATGAGATGATCCCTTTTGACACTAGGAATTCCTGGAAGGTGTGGTTGACAAACTCACGACCATTGTCACTTCGAAGGAATGGCAATCTTTTGTGTTAAACTGTGTTAATACAGTGGTATAGAACTGTTTGAAGGTAGATAAACTCGGACTTATCAGCAAGGAGATATACCCATGTAAGTCGGGTATGGTCATCAATGAAAGTTACAAACCACCGTTTACCAGACAGGTACGATGCTCGAGGACCCCAACACATCACTGTGGACCAGGTGGAAAGGCTGGGTAGGCTTATAGGGCTGAGAAACAATGACAGGCGAGGTTGTTTAGCACGTATAACAGACATCACAAGATAATGAAGAAACATTCATATTATGGAATAAATAGGGAAACAAATATCGCATATATTGAAAACTAGGATGTCCAAGACGAAAATGCCACAATAAATAATTTGTTTCAGATATAGTAAACGAAGATAAAAGACTAGTCCTAAACAAGCTTCTGAGGAAGCATCTGTAGAAAGGAAATATAGGCCTTTGTCATATCGGGCAGTGCCATCGTCCTCCCCGAGCTAAGTCCTGAAACAAAGCAGTATCTGGTGAGAACAAACTCTACAGTCAAAACTTTTTGTTATTTTGCTTATTGATAATAGTTGTAGAAAATTTTGGGCACATGTAAGACATTTTGCAAGAGTTAATCCCTGAAATGGTGACAGTCTGCCTTTTCCAGCAACAGGAGCGAAGGACCCATCCGCAATTCGAATCATCTCATTTCCAGCACTTGGATAGTATGAGAGAAACCGGTCGGATGAGCCAGTCAAGTGATCGGTTGCTCCTGAATCTAGAATCCATAACTCATCTCCTTCAGCAAGGAAACTAAAGGATTGAGGTTACCTGATTGAGCAACTGTTCCGATTCCTACGGTACCTGATCACCAGGATTAGTCACTGGAGGCTGTGTCTGAGGTTGTGCAGCCCCCTCCTGATTCACCCACTTAGAGCACGCCAGATTTCGACTTGTCATTCGGAGGGCGACGTTTACCATTTGGAGGGTGACCATGCATTTCCAGCACTGATCCTTCGTGTGCCACTGTTTTTATACAATGCTCACAAACTGGGGGTTTTTTACTATTCTATCTGCTTGTCACCATCAGCTCCAGCGGACTTCACCCCGAAGGCAGCTGACTCTACAGTGGTAACACCTGGCCCGTTCATTGCACCTGATCTATCTTCTTCCAATCTAACTTCTGAACATACCTCCATGAGAGACGGAATTGGTTTCTGCCCTAGTATCTACTGCGAACTGTATCAAATTTGGGTGCAGCCCGGCAAGAAAATCATTACACACGCTCAACTTCTTCTATCTTGGAGTATTGAATTCCATCTGTTGGGCAGGTCCAGATGATCTCCGACATAGATCCATTTCTTGCCATAACAATGACATCTTGCTGAAGTATGACGTTACATCCATGCTCCCTTGTTTGCATTCGTGAACCTGTTTACGTAGAGTATACAGGTGGATGCGTTCTGACACCTTCGAATATAACCTTTGGACTGCATCCAAATATCTCGGGCAGTGGGCTGAATAGAGTAAGGGTTTCCCGATTTTGTGTTCCATACTCTGATTAACATTGAGCGGAGCAAAGAATCCTCTGCCTTCCAGACACGCTCTTGAGGATCCCCAGGATTCGGTCGGGTATCTCTCCAGTTAAATATCCAAACTTATGGCGTCCCTCAAGAACCATTTTAATGGTTTGGGACCCAGAGAAGTAATTTTGCCCATTCAACTTCTCTCCGTGATCATTCCTGCAGAATTTCCAATTGTTCCAGATAAAAGATTAGAAGTTGGAGGAGTAGGAAACATTGACACCGGATTTTCTGATACATCGGGAAGAATCATGGCCATTCAATCTGGCTCCCAGGGCGACCATCTGTTGCTGAAGACTAACTAATTGTTGTTGGAGTTCCCCATGAGATTCAGACTAGGATTTTCTTCAATGGACTCACCCATTCGAAACTGGGTCTGAACTGGATATACATGAGAAGAGGCTGTCCACCATGATACTGTGAAGAAGCTACTCCAGAAGTCCACCAGCGGCAAAGTTCGGCAACCGTGACGGCGCTGCTCCAGAACAACTGTGATGGTGGGTAACGGACAAACGCTCGGCGATCTACTGCGAAGCTGAAGAAATCGCGCCGATCTGACCCGACCCGGCAGCTGGAGCAACCCATGACCGTCTGGTGTAGATCCGATTCTGTGCGACGCCGAGATACCTACCGGCTGTAGATCGATCGCGTACGCCAGCTGGAGAACGTGCGAGGCTGAGACGGTTGTGTGAGAGTTGAGGGTCCGATCGGTTGTGACCCGTTCGCGTGCGTCGTTGGAGCGAAGTCAAGAGTCCGATCGGTTGTGACCCGTTCGCGTGCGCCGGCTAGAAAGCGTGACCTTCCACCACCACCTGTTGTTCAGCTGAAAATGGTCCGATCGATGGTCTCAGTTGGAACGGTTGAGACTGGAAGCTAATCGGCGCGCCAGCTGGAGCAATCCCACCACCTGCTGTTCGGCTGAGCCACTGGGATGATGGTTCGGAGATAGCGGTCAACCGTGCTTGAATCACAGCCTCATTAGTCAGCGTACTTCACTTATCAGTTTAATGACTGAGTTTCTTCTACCGGGGCTAGGGTTTCATCACTTGCTCTGATACTATATGAAATAGGAAAAGAAGATGACACAAGGAGTTTTACGTGGAAAACCCTAATTCAAGGGAAGAAAAACCACGGTAGAAAAGAACTTATTATTTTTATGTCATTTTTACAATAGACCCAACCTCAGATATAAATAGAATAAGTGAAACCCTAATTTAGCAAATATAGTAAAAAGACAAAAATGCCCTTGAGACTATTTAACGTATTTCAAAACAAATATATATATATATATATATATATATATATAATAGGAACTAAGGCGATGTCCCCACTAATGCAACACACCACAAGTTTAAGAGAAATAATATGAATCTCAATAAATGGAGAGGTCGGAACCCTATTTGTACACAAAGAAGTGACCGGCTAAACCAGTAATTTGGTTTAATGACCTAGGCAGCCGGTTACAATCTTAAAACTAATCTATACAACCAATATTTACAAATAAGATTCCAGCAGCAATATTACTACAACAGAGACCTAATATACTACATCAGTTCTACCCGACCCAAAATCAAACTCGCTACAAGTTTGACTGAGATAATTGAAATTGGTCTCGAGTGTGATAAGGAAATATGTCAGATACGTTGAAAGTATTGCTAATCTTCATATTGGGAGGTAGATCGATCTTGTAGGCATTTTGTCCAAGTCATTCTAGGATAGGAAATGGGTTGATCTTCTTGTTTGTTAACTTGGAATGATAACCTGTAGGAAGTCTGCTTTTCTTCAAGTGAACCATCACTAGGTCTCCAATCTGGAATTCAATAGCTCGTTTGTGTTCATCGACCTTGGATTTGTATGTTGAGTCGCTTGTTTCAAGGTGTTGTTGAACTTCATCATGAATTGCTTTAATCCGATCATCCATTATGCTCACCTCAGCATTGTTGAACGGTTGACTATGTTGTTGAATGCAAATTCGGCATAGGTTAAGGAAATGTCCCATTGACGTGGTTTGTCCTTGCTTAAGGATCTTAGAAGACTACCAAGAGTCCTATTTGTAACCTTTGTTTGGCCATCAGTTTGCGGATGGCTTGTTGTGCTAAATAGGAGGTCAATTTTTTTCAAAAGATATTGCCAAAAATGACTCATGAACTTAACATCTCTATCGGATACTATACTTTTAGGTATTCCATGAAGTCGAACAATTTCCCTGAAAAAAGATTTGCAACAATAGACGCATCACTAGTCTTTTTGCAAGCCAAAAAATATGCCATTTTGCTAAAGCGGTCTACTAGCGGTCTACTACTAAGACCGAATCATAACCTCGTTGGGTCCTCAGCAAACCAAGGACAAAGTCTATAAAGAGATCTTCCTAAATATTATTGGGTATAGGTAATGGGGCATATAGTCCTTGGTTAGAACTTGATCCTTTCGACGATTGACAAATGTAACATCTTTTGACAAAATTAGCTACATCTTTTTTGAGTTGGGGCCAAAAAATTTTTGAAGATAAGAGTGCCCATGTTTTATCTTGGCCAAAATGACCTGCAAGGCCTCCTTCATGTGCTTCCTTCCATAAAGATTCATGAAAGGAGGTTTGAGGAACGCATAGTGTCATTTTTTAATAAGAACCCATCAAAAATATGGAAATCTTTAGCTGGAATATGATTTAAACATGCTTGCCAAATGTTTTGAAAATCCGAGTCATTTGCATAAAGTTCAGGTAAACGGTCAAAAGCTAGGATTTCTCCTTGAAGTAGAGTTAGGAGCGTACCTTTTCTACTTAAAGCGTCTGTCACTTTATTGATCTTACCTAGTGTGTGTTTTATGACAAAATCAAAACGTTGGAAGAATTGAATCCACCAAGCATGCATTCGGCTCACCCCTTTTTGAGAATGTAAAAACTTCAAAGAAAAATGGTCGGTTAGTAGTACAAATTCTCTACCCAAAAGATAGTGTTCCCATTGTTTTAGGGACCGAACAAGAGAATAAAGTTCCTGCTTATAAGTAGACCACTTTTGTCTAGAAGGGCTTAATTTTTCACTGAAGTATTCTATGGGATGTTTGTCTTGGCTTAAAATAGCAGCTATCCCAATCCCCGATGCATCTACTGGGACTTCAAAAGGTTTATTAAAGTTTGGAAATCCTAAAACTGGTGTGGAACTAAGAACTTCTTTTAATGTAGAAAAATATGTTTGATCATCAGTCCAAGTAAAAGGCTTATTAGTTTTTTGAAAGGGTACTGAAATTTTTTATGATGCTAATCCTAGGAAGCTTTGGATTTCTTTGACTGATATAGGTTCTGGCCAATCAACAATAGCTTGGGTTTTCCTAAGATCTACTTGAATACCATGTGAACTTATGAAGAAGCCTAGGAAGTACAATTCAGTTTGAAGAAAAGAGCATTTCTTTAGGTTGATATATAAGACATGTTCCTTTAAAACAGTAAAACAGAATGTAGGTGTTCTAAATGTGCCTCATAATTAGGAATATAAATTAGGATGTTATCAAAGTAAATGACAAAAAATTTAATCAAAAAAGGTAACGAAATTTGATTCATAAGTCCCATAAACATGCTAGGTGCGTTGGAAAGACCAAAAGGCATAACTAGTCATTCAAAAAGGCCTTCATTGGTCTTAAAAGCTGTTTTCCACTCATCTCCTGCCTAAATTTGTATTTGATGGTATCCACTCCTAAAGATCTATCTTAGAAAAAAGTGTAGCTCCTCCTAGTTGATCCAATAGATTGAATAAACGGAATCTATATTTGATTGTGATTTTATTAATGGCCCGACTATCAACACATAGTCTCCAAGATTCATCTTTTTTTGGTGCTAAAAAGGCGGGGACGACACATGGACTAAGGCTTGGTTGTATGTGGCCTTGAGAGTTTGGATTTGTTCATTTAAGGTTGCATACTCCTTTGGGCTCATTCTATAGTGGGTAGATTTGGTAATGAACTTCCAAGAATAAGATCTATGTGATGTTGTATATTGCAAAGGGGAGAGAGGGGTTTAGGCTCTTCTATCATAGTAGGAAAGTCTTTTAAAAGCTTAGAAATACGAGGATCTAGAGTGGCAGGGTTGGGGGTATCAAAAGCATCCTGTTTAACTATGAAAGCTACAGGATGGTTATCATTCTTTTGTATGAAATCTTTACCATTCATCAGGAAAAAGAGTTGTTTTTTGAGATTAGAAGATACCTTTCTGTTGTTTCATTCTTACTGAGAGGGAGGAGGACCACTTTCTTGCCCATCCACGTAAATTCGTAGGTGTTATCATGGCCATTGTGAAGGGTGTTGTTGTCATACTGCCTTGGTCCGTCCAAAAGTAAGTGACAGGCATCTATTTCTAAAACGTCACAAGTGATTTGATCTTGGTAAATGTTACCTATTGAAAGAGGGATGTGCAAATTTCTTGAACTATTGTCTTCCCCCTTTTTCTAATCCAATTGACTTTAAAAGGATTTGGGTGAACCTTAGCCTTTAGATTGAGGGCGGCAATCAACTTTCTTGACACTATGTTTTCACTGCTCCCACTGTCAACAATTACTTGGCACAATTGATGGTGCAACGAGTGTGGAAGAAAGAGTGGCATTGGGGGAGGCTTTCAGATTTAGGTGTGAGGAAAACGTGTTGAAGAACATAAAATAATTGTTCTCCATTGTCGGGTCAATGTAAGCAGGTTCAATGTCGTTGTCATCTGCACAATCATCCCCTACAAAATCATGTTCTTGAATGGCTAAAGTCCTTCGTTGAGTACACTCATTGGAGAGATGGCCTTGTTGCCCACATCGGAAGCACTTTCCCAGTGTTGGCCGATTGTAAGGATTCGCGTTCTTATTGTTTGAGGTGGTCTCGACATGCTTAGGCTTCGATTGCTTGGAAGTTGTGTCATCTTTCTTGACTTGTTGACTCAAAGAAGAAGCTTGATCAGCTGTTTTAGATTGCTTTGTTGTAGTTCTACAAAAGGAGGATTGTTGTCGCTTCCAATTTTGTCTTCTTTGTTATGTTTTTTGGTGTTTTGCATCCTGACTTTCCTCAATGGTGGTGGCTAAGGTAATGGCATCAGCCAAATAGCCCACTAGATGTAACTTGAGAACTTTAACATCTTCTTATAAGCCAAGGATGAATCTTGAGATGAGTTTTCTTGATTATAAGCCCAATGCATATCTATTCTTGATTACATTTTCAGTGTAATCAAGAATAGATATGTCCCCTTGCCTATAAAGTTGGTATTGGTTGTACAAGAGTTGTCGATAATTGAGGGGGAGGAATCTTTTCTTCATTAGTCTTAGAAGCTTGGGTCAAGACTTGATTGGTGGCTTGCCATAATACCTTCGGTTGGTTTGGAGTTGATCCCATCAAGCTTAAGCTCCTCTTTGAAACTTAAATGCAACCAATTTTACCTTTTTATCTTCAGGGGTATTGGCGTATTCGAAAAAATTTCAACCTTCTTGATCCAATCTAAGAAAGCTTCTACATCCATTTTGCCATCAAAGCTAGGAAGATCCACCTTCATCCTGTAATCTTAATGTTCGTGAAGGTATTATGGTCTGCCTTGATGAAATCCTCTCCTTTCTTGAATTGGTAAGTAGCAGTTTTCATCCTCATCCGAGGAGTCTGAGTCTTGCATCATGTATCCTGTGATTTGAGCATCTGGGGCCCACAATCTTGGTTGCCAATTACACCTTCTTGAAGGGGAATTATGTGTGTCGGCCCAGATTTGTTCACCCGAATTAGTTCTTCCTTGGTTCTTGAAAGGTTCTTGGACTCTTTCTGTGCTCTTTCTTGAAGATTTTCATTGATTTGCAAGGCATTCTTGTTTTTCCGATTTCCTTGAGCTTGCTGTCCTTGAACTTCCACTGGGTTTTGAATGTCCCATCATTGCAGAATTTGGGTAACTCGAGGGTCATTCATCTCATTCTTCGTGTCCACAATGGCCGATTCTACCGAGGCCATTCTATTCTCCAAGGCTTTGGCTGATGAGGAAGCTTCCG
Organism: Benincasa hispida; assembly: GCF_009727055.1. Taxonomy (NCBI): domain Eukaryota; kingdom Viridiplantae; phylum Streptophyta; class Magnoliopsida; order Cucurbitales; family Cucurbitaceae; genus Benincasa; species Benincasa hispida. Next base: position 22,425,011 of record NC_052355.1, on the reverse strand, counting down.
CATCCATTGAGGTAACAAGCCGATGAAGAGAATGCATGCTTTGGATCACAATGCTTTGATACCAAAATGATGCAACACACCACAAGTTTAAGAGAAATAATCTGAATCTCATTAAATGGAAAGGCCAGAAGCCTATTTATAACAAAGTGACCAGCTAAACCAGTAATTTGGTTTAATGACCTAGGCAGCCAGTTACAATATTAAAACTAATCTATACAACTAATCTTTACAAATAAGATTCCAGCAGGAACAGAGGCCTAACATACTACATCACCCACTGCCATAAATTATGACGTAGGCTTGCCACATTGAACAAGACACCCCTTCCAAATGTGCAGTGGAGGTCACCGACCTAGGCCATGGGCCTTCTTGATCACCCAAAATCCCCATCCAGTTAAGCATATTCTATTTCAAATTTTTTATCCCTTCTAAATTACCGTTGCAATTGAAATTGACCATAGGTAAGTTAAATCTGCCAATCATCTTTGGAAGTCCAGCCAACTGGCATAAAAGATATTCTATCGAATAGAAGAATATGCAGTAACTTCAATAATATAAAGGAAATTGTCTCTTAATATTCTCACAAAGGGACAGTTATATATAAAATTATAAATGGAGGCGAGGAAAGAAGAAAATCGCCTAATAGGCACAAATTTCTTAGTCCTCAGCAAGTGCTACATGTAATGTATTCACAATGAGGTAAAATATGAAACACAATGGAAGGTAGAAAATAAATGAAATTTTACTCTTAAGTTCTTAAATGATTTAATTTCAACCTGGAGAGGGGCCAATCTTAGCCCAGCAGCAACGGCATTATGAAACTCAGGCCATGTTCTGATCTCTGCTACATTCCTGACATTTGGATCCAGATTAACCTGCCGAGGACAGGGGTGGAAGCATATGTTGACAAAAAATGTTTGTAAAATATTCCAATCAAAAGGAAAATAAATAATATAAATATGTCAATATGACTAACACCTGTAGAAATAAATGCAAGGTAAAGAGGATTCCTTCTCACAATATATTTCTCTCGTTTCTTATAAGGAAAAATCGCTGAATGTAGCGGATGAAAATTTACAATTTATGAGTAATGCCTATCATACTGATGTAGAAGTAACTTTTGTAGTTACTCTTAATTGCCCAGGCATATAATTCAAGCAGAGGATAAACTAATAACATGATGCAAGATAATCATATTCGTACCGTTGCATTTTGTTGTGCAGGCAGCCTCCCTGCCAATACAAGCTTTGGGACTACAAAGGCCTACAGAAATATTTTGATAGATCTATGAGAAATATGCATCTTAAACAACATAATACAAATTTAGCTTCGCATATATTACAAAAACACATCCATCCAAGCAAGCTTATACATAATGGAAAAGGGGAAAACCTCTGTTAAAAGAGTATATATGGTTGCAAGAGTAAATGCACCACGGCCAAATGGAAGGGAAGTCGTTCTTTGTGCAAGTTGCCAAAGCTGAGCCTTTAGAAACAAAGGAGAATAAAAATCAAGCTGAAAATAGTATGATGGTGATATCATCAATGCATGCATAAAAATCGAAAAGATCATGGTGAACCTAAAAATTGCAAGAGATATTTACAAGTCGTTCAGCAATCATTAACTGCTGAATAATATAACTAAGGATCAACAAATGACAATTAATTTTAATTTCAGAATAATGAAAAACAGACCTATGCACAACAGTGAAAACTATACTCTGACAGATAAATAACTCTCTGATTATTTTAGCACTTTAATTATCATATTCCATTATACCTGATGCAGAGTTCTATCAATTAAAAGAAGAGATCAATGGTCAAACAAAGAATTACCTGTTGCAGGTCCTGATCGGAAGCACTAGGGTTAACAGATGTCTGAATTGCAACAGGCCTTGCAGAGCACAGAAGTCTTCTAACCTAGAAGTAAGAACAGCCATGAAAATCCAAGAAGAGATCATGATATTGGAATATTATTCCAATGCCAAGAAAGATTCAATCCAACTAGTCAATGGAATTGTTGGTAACCACAAATACAAGAATGACGTTAATTCAAGAAAAGTAACACAAACATTATCGCATCAATAAACATTAAGTGGCCACCAAGTCCTAAGCAATTGTTCTTCCTGCTGTAGATTTCAATATTCTTTGGGTCCAGCACAGAGTAAGACTGCCCTGTTCCAGAACTTCTCCCACTCTTTTTCTCAGTCAGACTAGAAGCAAACTTTGTAGCTCCTTTCAATTGCTGCTATTCGTTGGGCTATCTGGCTCAAAAAAAAATAGGCACGATTTTTGTGGCATAGAGGACTCCTTTGATCAACTTAGGGAAGATGTTAACTACTTTACAACTGTGTGGGCTCTCAAATAAAAATCATTTTGTAATTAATTATCCTTTTACTTTGCTTCTAACAAATTGGGGAGCTCTTATAAGAGCTCATACACAATGCATCCAACATTGGAGACTAAAACACATACCTCGTTTAATCTTAGGTCCCGACCATATTGCAACTGCGTGCTAGAGTTAAAAATATGCTCCATACCATCGGTTGTAGATCCTTCAATAGAATCTGCATCCTCAATCTTGCCCGCATCCAATCCCATTGTATCACAGACTGCTGAAGGAATTGTTACAGGATGTAGATGCAGCATGTATGGAGTGGACATAGAAATTAAATTCATATTTGTTTGTGTTTCAAATTCCTTATGTTTGCAAGAACATGCCAAACTGGACATGGCTAAATCTTCCCGACCAAGAAGTGCATAAGCAGTTGCAGGCCAATCATTTGGGGGAGATTCCCGGCACTTATCCAATGCCTATGAAATTTAAAAGCAAGAACTTCAGATAAGTAAAATATTGTGATAGAAGAGAATAAAGAAACCAATTGGGAACAAAACTCAATTTTTTTCAATAGAGACTAGGATATAGAGTTCACACTACACTACATACCTTATAAAACGTTTAAAGAGAGAGGGAGNTTAGGTTTGGTAAACTTGATCCTTTTAGTTAATAAAGAAGGAAAATCCTTAATTATTACTATTTTTTAAAAATAATTGAAAAGCCCCAAGGCGCAGGGCTTTGATCTTGGGGCTTCACAAAAGGCGTGCGCCTAAGGCATTCCTTATTTTGTGAGCCTCGCTTTTCCAAGGCAAGGCGCCAGACCTGTGCTTTGGGCCTAGGTGCGCGCCCGAGAGGGCTTTTTAAAACATTGGGGAGACCAAGGTAGGAAGAAGGGAAAGAACCTACCTCACATCCAAACTCCACCGCTGAACTCTCAATCTTGGCCTGGTTGCTATTAATTTCCAAAATTTGGCACTTACTTCTACTAATTTTAAGGTCAGACATAACTTCAAAAAAGTTCACCATGTGATTAAGAATGAAAAAAGAATCCTTATTTCCGGAACAAAACAAGATCATATCATCCACAAACTGGAGATGCAATAGGGCCACCTCGTCCGAACCAACCTTAACGGGCTCAATGATATTTCCTTCCACCCCTTTAGAAATGAGCCAATTTAAAACATTCACAACCAATGAGAACAGGAAAGGGGACAAAGGATCCTCTTGCCTTAAACCTCAAGAAGCTTGGATCGACCCTTTTGGAGTACCATTGACTAAGATGGAATACTGCACATTCCTGATGCATCCCTACATCCACATTCTCCATCTAAACCCAAATCCCTTCTTCATCATAACCTTATCCAGGAAACCCTAATCAACATGATCGTAGGCCTTTTCAAAGTCCAATTTGAGAATAACACCTTCCTTCTTCATACGAGCATCCTCAATGGCCCCATTGGCTATAAGAGCCTGATCCAAGATCTGTCTTCCAGCCAGGAAAGCTCCCTGAGCCTCTGAAATGGTCAGACTTAAAATCCCAAGTACAAGTGATAAATCAAATTTGCATACAAAATAATTGTAAATTGTTTATTATAAAATAAAGTGGATAAAAAAATGAAAAATCGTAGCATTAAATACATAACAAAACATAATAAGGATATAAAAATCATCAAATTAAACATAAGAGGGATACAAAAAGCATAACATTAAACAAACACAACATAATGGAAAAGAAAGAAGAAAAATAAAACTTTACAAGTAGATAGAGTTCGAGAGAAAATGAGATGAATATTAGAGAACCCACATCAATTCAAGTTTGAGGTGAAATGATGTAAAAAATTTATGGAAAAGATTTGAATGAAGTTAAAAATAAATATATGTTATTTTCTCAATTTTGATTCCTTGGAAATGAAAGCTTTGAATGGTAAAAGAACTACAAAACTCACATCAATTCATTTTTTGGTGAAATGAAGTGAAAATTCAATAGAAAAAGTTCGAATGAAGTTAAAAATAAATATATGTTATTTTTCTCGATTTTGATATATTGAAAATGAAAGTTTTGGATGGTAAAAGAAATAAAACTCGCATCAATTCAATTTTGAGGTAAAATGATGTAAAAATTCAACGAAAAAAGAAAAGAAAATAAAAATACTTATGGTAAAAGAGAAAAAACTTCCATTGAGCTAGCATGGCTAATTTAGGGGGGGGGGGTGTCATCTAGAAGTTTTGATGGAAATATCGAAATTTTGAGGGGGGAAATTCACCAAAATTTCGAGCATATCAAAATCTCAAAATTTCGACCGAAATTTTCCACTATGGTCATTACTTTGTTCCCTCTTCTTTGTTCTCAGACAATTGTTCTATTTCAAAATTATTGAAATAGGAAAAGAAGATGACACAAGGAGTTTACGTGGAAAACCCTAATTCAGGGAAGAAAAACCACGGTAGAAAAGAACTTATTATTTTTATGTCATTTTTACAATAGACCCAACCTAAGATATAAATAGAATAATGTGAAGCCCTAATTTAGCAAATATAGTAAAAAGACAAAAATGCCCTTAGGACTAATTAAAAAAGAGAGATGTGATGGAAGTGCAAGATCAAAAGCAGGAATGATTGTTTCTCAGCGGATAGTAACATCTGGACTTGTTAAGATAGGAAATAGGAGATGAAACGATGTAGACCCTATTGAGCGATCTCTTATTTGAGGTCGAATAGCAAACTGAAAGCTGTTCGGAAGAGTTCCTGCTCTGATTAAGCGAGCAGGTCTATTCTAGTGAGGAAACACTGATTTACTTGTTCATACTAGACTCGACGATCTGCCTATGCTGTGGCCTCGTAGTAGTTAAATAGTTCAGATGCAGAGTCATATGAGTGAGAATGGAATACTGTGACTCGACATTTTGAGATCATATTTAAGTCCACTCCCTGGGAAGGGCTTGGTATTTCAGAAAAGCGATGACACACGAAGCATCGATGGCATATATGACTCAAGTATTGGCCGGAGTCTGTGACTGATGAGAAAGGTCAACCTCGGAGGGTACATGTACTTTTTGTATGGGGAATTTGAGTAACTTGGGCGGTAGTAAAAACTAGGTAGAGATAGATAGCAAAAGTAGTGTCTCGGGCAGAGTTAGTAAGAGCTATGAATCTGAGGGAGTGTGTGAAGTAAATCTGGTTGTAGAAAGTTTTATCTGATCTCACGAGAGTGTCAGGGCCTATGAAAAGCTGTTATTGTGAAATAAGGCTGTAAGCCATTAGTATTGAGCTGATAATTCTCGTGTAACATGATAGAACCAAACATGAGTGAAAATTGACAGGCACTTTATTAAAGGAATTAGACTGCTGGAGCTTTTTATTCCTAGTACCATTAGAACAGATGCCGTGTTTTTAAGAAAGGGTTCGAGACAGACGTTTGAACTTGGTATTAGCAAGTTGAAGGTACTATGCGATATCTTATGCCCAACTGAGGGGAGGTGTTTGAAATACGTTA